>NW_020173774.1:3956642-4081934 GCF_003031525.2 Neophocaena asiaeorientalis asiaeorientalis
AGGGCGCCCCGCAACCAGAGAAAGCCCACGCGCAGCAACAAAGACCCAACACAGCCAAAAATAAAATAAATAAAATAAAGTAAATTTATTTTAAAAAAAGAATAAAATTCTAGGTGATTACAATCACTATAATGTTCTATAAGATACGACATTATCTCTCTGAAGAAATACTATTCTTTGCCTCGCTCGCTTCATTCCTGCCACACTGGCCTCTGTGCTGCTCCTAGAACAGGCCAATCATGGCCTCTCCCCAGAGACTTTGCACCAACCACTTCCTCTGCCTGAAATGTTCCTCCATGATAGCCATGTTGCTTGCTTCTACTTTTAGGTGTTTGTTCAAATATCATTTCAGTGAGGGTGTCCCCAACCATCCTATTTATTTATTTAGGTCACACCTTGTGGCTTGCAGGATCTTAGTTTCTGGGCCAGGGATTGAACCGGGGCTCCAGCAGTGAAAGCACAGAGTCCTAACCACTGGACCTCCAGGGAACTCCCCCAACCATCCTATTTGGTATCATACCCCCTTATCCAGCCATTCCATCTCGCTTTCCTATTTTATTTTTTTCTCTACAGCATTAAGCACAATCTGACATACTACATATTTTACTAATTTTTAAAAGATTTAGTTTGTTATTGTTTGTACCCAATTTAAGAGAAGGTAACATTTCAACTGTGTCTCAGACGATGAGTTTTCCAGGAATGGAAAGAATGTAATTTCTTCTGAGGGCAGGGATTTTTGTCAGTTTTGTTCACTGTTGTTTTCTAAGTACCTAAAATCACAGCTGGGGCATGTCAGATACATGCTCAAAGAATAACTGTTGAACAAATCAATATCTGAAATGTGGACAATAATCTTATGAACACTAGCTTATTTCCTTTTTTATTTACTTTTTAAAATTTTTATTTTATATTGGAGTATAGTTGATTAACAATGTTGCGTTAGTTTCAGGTGTACAGCAAAGTGATTCTTTTTTCTTTGTTTTTTAATTTTTACTTTATATTGGAGTATAGTTGATTAATAATGTTGTATTCATTTCAGGACATTAGCTTATTTTTTGTTATTAAAAATATTCAAATCCCAAAGGGTTGGAACTAGATCCTATCCACCTTTCTCTCATCTTACCTATAATACTCAAGTATGTGAGAGAAAGAGAAAAAGGAACACTGTGGTGAGTAATTGGGCTGTGGTCATCCGGCCAAGTGCTGAATTTGGCAGTAAGTACAAAGAAGGCTCAAGTTTAAACCCTGACATGACAGGTATGCTTTGTATTAGATCATGAGTTGCTTTTGACCTGTTTCCAACAGTACCACATCAGAGAGTCTCTCTCCCTCCTAGGATCCTGGAACAGCACACAAGCCTACCAGTCACAGCAAGCACCCAAAGGGGGAGGGATGACAGTTTTCTGAAATGTAAATCAAAGCTCAAGCCTTGCAACATGGGTATTTCTTACTGACAAACGCCATCGAGTCACCTAAAAGTTTATATCACTGGGGAAAACTGAGGCTCAGAAGAAAAGTTCAATTCAGGGTTTTAGGTTCAGCCAGTCCAGCCAGGTCTCCTAGTATGACCTCAGCAGCATAGGACACTCCTCTTTCAGGATGTTCCCTGTCAGTCAGCAGAGGCTGCCTACGCAATCCCCTTCCCTAACCTAAGGACACCACTCTCTGCCCATAAGACAGAAAATAAAATAATGTTTAGAATTGGTGGGGGTCCCCTGAGACCAAAATGCTTTGGGGAAAGACCTTGGTTCGTACTTTGCTTTAGACCTATCTGCATATCCTCTGCTGCCTCTGAAGGTGAAGGATTCCATTCATTAAGCAGGAAAATGAAGCATGAACAGTGAACAGAAGAAATGGCATGGACTTACCAGGCACTCGGCACAACGGACACAAAGCTTGGCCATGCAGTCATCCTTCTCCTGGTCAGCGCTGTAGAAAGAGGACAACCCAAATGTGAACGATCACTATCCTCAGTATGGTAGAGCAGTCAAGAGGACAAGCGTTGAAGTCAGACAGGTCTGTTTTTAAATTTCAGTTCTGCCACTTACCAGCAGGATGACTGGGAAAATGACTTAAGCTCCAGGAACCTATTTCCTCATCTACAAAATGCAGATATTGCCAGCTACACTTAAAGGGTAATGGTTAGGAGTAAATGCAAAATAAGCACATGTAAAACAGGTACCACAGTGCTTGGCACATAGTAAGTGCTCAATAAATAGGAGCCAGTCACAATCGTTCATTTAGAAATGTACTGAGCACCAACCATGACAGAGGCATTGTGCTGGGCTGGGGATAAAGACATAAATAAAACATGGTCCCCTGAGCTCATTTTGTTAGAATACAATGTGCTAAATGTTTTCATAGAGTTAAGGTCAAACCGCTGTGGCAGCAAAAAGGAGGGAGCGATCAGTTTTCCCTGAAAGAGTCAGGGAAACTCTTGAGAAGCAGACATTTCATCAGGGTCTTGGAAGATAAGGAAGAGTTTTCCAGGCAAACAAGGGAAGGAGGGAGGGGATTCTAGGTAAGAGGAAAGCATGTTGAAAATTTTTAAAAAGGTCTAAATGAGTATAGTATGTTTGGAGAAGGCAACGGCTCACTGTAGTTGGAATGTGGAGCAAATGAGAAGAAATGGCAAGAAACAATGCGACTTAGGTAGGGTTAGATCATAAAGGATCTTGTTAGACCATGCTTCGAAATGGACGTTCTAGTATTTTTACCAAGAGTTCTTTGCCTTTTTGTGGGGCCACAGATTCCTTGTAAAGGGCACTGTTACTCCCATTAAATAAATGTGCACATGCACCACACATGCACACACACACAGAAAGAAGATTTTAGACTCTCTCAAAGTAAGACTTCTCTCCCCAGGTTAAGAGCCCCTGATATAGATAATGGAGAATCAACAGGGTTTTATGCAGACTTCTGTTACCTTTTTGGTGGATTTGTTCTTAGGGAAAATACTGGACCACACCTGCTCACTGGCAAATGCTTTTGATAACCAGAATCCAATTAGCCCCTTCCGAGCATCCGCTGACCAAGGGTAGTTCTCACTTATTTAAACTGTTTTGCTCTCCCTGGCTGTTCTAAAGCCTCTCTCACTGCTCAGGCACTTCTGTCAGGAGACATCAGCTCAGTGCCAAAACAAGGAAAAGGGGAAAATAACTGACTTGTTGGAATTTCCTGTCCCTTTTGAAGGAATGAGAGATTCACTTCAGAATTTATATTCAGAACCACAGCACTACACAATCTCATTTCAAAAAAAAAAAAAAAAGAGACTAGGACTATGCTATCAATCCCTCCATCTCTCTCTCCAAATTAACATCCACACATTTCCCTTTCAGCAGAACTAAATTCAGCCTGGAAGAAAGGAAGGCATGACGCAGAAGCCTGGGTACTGTCCACAAGCCAGGTCTCTGAAGAGGGTTGACTGCTCAGGACTGCAGCTGGACTTACTCAGCTGAAACCTCAATAGATGACTTCTTAGAGCCAGACTTGTTCCTCTTCTTCAGCCCCGCAGACTTCCTCCCCATTCTCACCAGCAGCAGCACACCCACCACAGCTGAGGGAATGAAGACAAGAATGGAAAGAAGGGCCACGGAGGACAGCATCATGCCAAAACCTGGAGGAGGAAAAAGAGGTCAAAGAGAGGGACACACAAAGTGCTTCCTTTGACACCAGATAGTCTCACATTTGCTCTTGTATCTCTTCTGGTTACAAAGGGCATAAGTTCATTGTAGAAACAGTAGAAAATACACAAAAGGACAAAGAAGAATTAAAATTTACCCATAATCCCACTCCCTAGGATCAATATGTCAATATCTACCCGTTCAATCTTCTTTCTAGGAGTATGTGGGTATGAGTCTGAATATACGGAGGAGAGTACGTGTTCAGAAGTATTGATCATAGTTTACATACTATTTCTAGCCTCCTTTTTCTTTTAGCCTCTTTTTTATATACTATATTATAAATATTTTCCATAAGTTTTCCTTCCAGGTGTGATTTTTTTAAAAGCTGCATAGTATTCTACCATATTAAATAATTTATTGAATCGATCTTCTATTGCTAGATATTCAAATTATTTCCAATTCTTTGAATCTATGAGTTATATAATGATGATCATCCTTGTATATAAATATTTAGCTCTATTTTTTAAAATAAATTTTAAAATGGAATTACTGGATCAAAGGGTATATAATTTTAAGGCATCTGATTTATACTACCAAACTGTCTTCCAGAAAAACCATACCAGTTTCTACCGCTACCAGCAATATGAACGTTCCTATGTCTTTGAAGCCTATGAGTTGCCTTAAAAAAATAAAGAAAGAGGAAGGGGAGGGAGAGAGAGAGACATACAGAAAGATTTGAGAAATGACAAGGTATCTATAATGAACCATAGATACCTTGTCATTTCTGAATCTCTAAATCTTTGGTTCAAATTCAAATAAGGACTAGAATGACCACTCAACAGTCACCAGGGAATAGTGTAGAAAAAAAGGTCAACCCTTAACCCACTCTCCTCATGTTTCACACTAAAAGGAAACAGTTGCTCTTTGCAACATAAAAGAAATGTGCTGCCTCCATCTTTAGAGGAGGTACCCTTTCAAGAAACAGGCAAGAACACAGTCTCATAACTGAGGGTATGAACACATTAGGGAACCCAGAATGACTTCTATTTCACACAGACAGCAACCCTCCATTTATTCAGGGGTTTGCCATACATTCCACAAGACCTCTGGTCACCTGAAATTAAAATTTTAAAAGGATAATGGAGAAACTATGACGATATTTGAAAAAAAAAGTCAGTTTGAAAAATAAAGGTAAAAAAACTCATCCTCAGACAATTCAAAATGGCAGAATGTCCCAGTGACCAACCGGCTTATGAAGATAGGTAGTTTTGCTTCTCACTGATCTCCCCACAAACCACCACAGTAGTCAGAGAGCACTCACTACAGAAGAAGGTTGGTGGCAGTTAGCTTACCCCTTTCTGTGACTGTTAGCTCTGTCCCTGGAATATTATGGTACACATCCGGGGGATTTTTCACAGCACAGCTGAAGGTCCCATTGTCCTTTATGGTAGGGTTGATTATGCTTATGGACGCATCCCCGTTGTACACATCTCCAACCCAGGAAATTCGATTCCGAAACGTGCCCACTGTGGTTGGGTACTGGAAAGACTGATAATGAAAAATCTAAGAAAGCAACACCATGAGAAAAAAGTTAATTTGGAAAATGCAATGAAAACGTAAAGCTAAGTAGGTCCAAAATAAAATACAAATGTGTAGTGGGTTTTCCCAGTTGGACAATTTTTTTTATGTTTTGTTCACTTCCATCCTATAGATTAAAAGACAGGCTAATAAAACTTGTCCAAAAAAAGGCCTGATGAAAGAATCCAGGGATCCTAATTCTTGAACCCCTTTTAAATTCTCCCCCAAGTCCTAAAGTAGCAGTTCTCAACCAGGGGCAATTTTGCCCTCAAGACACTTGGTAATATCTGGAGATAATTTTGGTTGTCTCAACGGGGAGGAGTGCTACTGGCTTCTAGTGGGTAGAGGCCAGGGATACCGCTGAAAATCATACAAAGCAGAGGACAGCCCCCACAAAAAAGAATTATCTGTATCAAAATGCCAGCAGTGCCAAAGCTGAGAAACCCTATGCTAAAGCGGCATCTAATCCATATGGTACTTTATAGGGTGCAAACTACTTCTATACGTTTACTCATTTGAGCTTCGCAACAACACTGAACTACACATGGAGCAGGCAGAAGGGAAACAAGGACAAAAACAAGAAATTAAATGAGTTACTCGAAGGCACACAGCTAATAAGTGGGAAAGGGGAGATTTTTGTTTATTCTCAAAATCACCAGGAGGCTGTAACATAAGCCTCTCTCAAGTTATCTATCTCGGCAATTAATAAAAACCTCAAGTCAGATGCATGATTGGCATTCAATGAATATACATTGAATTAAAACAATGCTACTTCAGATTGGTAATCATATATTTCATCACCAAAAACACCTAATTATATTCGGTGGTAGGCTGGGCAAGCACTACAATACAATATGATCTTTCTCTCTCTCTTATGCAAGATTCAAGCCTTTCCTAGTTCTTTCCTTACTTGGTACCTCCCCACTTAAGAACCCAGGCACTTACAAACACCGAATTGCCCAATTTTGAAAAGCAACTTCCCAGAGAAGATGCTGAATCACTTCTTGGTTCATTTGTTCATGCATTCATTCAACAAATATTTACTGCACACCTACTATGTGCCCTTAGGCATTGTATTAAGCAAAATGATACAGTGGGAGCCAATCAGGAACAGTCCCTGCTCTCGTGGAATTTACCATCTAGTGGGAAATACAGATATTAGTAAATAATAAAATGTGTAGAATGTTCCAAAGAGGGAGCTAAAGAATACCTATCTCTGATTATCAGCAGCAGTATAAAAGGGTTTGAAACTCCTTATTGACAAAACAAAGCCTGCTGTGAATCTGCAAGGTTAATCCGACCTGCGAGTTTCAAGTTAAACTAGTGATACTCCAATCCTGCTAACTGATTAGTTCGACAGAATCCTGACTGATCACGTAACTGCAACATAGTTGCAACTTTAAGGGTCCACTAATTCCAACTTGGATGAGTTTGCCGATTTCCCGACTAGCCTCACAGAGAACAGCGCCATACGCGAACTGCTGTTTGCATTTAAGGCTTCTGCCCCAGGAAGATCCCCACTGTTTGCTCTGTCCTACTTTTGGCCAAGGAGGAAGAGCCATATGAAGCCAGCCATAGTTTCCTGACCACTCAAAATAAAGTGACCTATTTTAAGTCTAAAGAAAAAAGGACCAGAAACTAACACAACATTGTTAATCAACTATGCTTCAATATAAAAAAATTTTTTAAGTTGAAAGAAAGAAAGGAAGGGCGGGAGGGAGGGAGGGAGAGAGGGCGGGAGGAAGGAAGGAAGGCAGGAAGGCAGGCAGAGCGTCGCAAGTGGTGGGGCGGGGAATGGCGTGCTGTGCTGCGCAGGGCGGTTGGCACAAACGGCGGCGCCGAGGCCGGAGGAAAAACCTCGCCACCGTGACAGGTCCTTCCCCAAGCCCCTAGGGACAGCAGAGGACTTGGGCACCAGCTAGCAGCCCCAGGGCACGAGAAAGGCCTCTGCCACCTGTCCTGCGCCATCCTGCCCCACGCCAGGCCCAGCCGCCCCGGCGCGCGGCTGCATCAAGTGGAGGAGGAGGAGGAGGAGGAGGAGGAGGAGGGCAGCAGCAGGAGCCTAGGCCGCGCCCTCCACGCCCGAGGGATGAAGACACTGCTGTCGTGGACAGCCCGCGCCAGCCGCAGCCCCTGAGTCAGGCTCTCCCTCAGTTGCCGGGTTCGGTGTCAGAGCCCTTGGAGCCTAGCAGGGCGAGGATGGGGGTGGAGAGTTACCTGCCCTGTCCCCTGCTGTCCTCCTACCACCGTCCGGGAGCGCCTGGTGAGGCCTCGGCGGGGAGTGGGACCCCCAGAGCCACAGCTACTTCCACCACAACCAGCCCCCTGCAGGAGGGCTTCGGTGGGCAGGATGACGGCGAGCTGCGGCCGCTGCGGAGTGACGGTGATGGGGCACTGGTCACCAAGGGGTGCCAGCGACTGGCAGCCCAGGGCGCCCGGCCCGAGGCCCCCAAACGGAAATGGGCAGAGGATGGTGGGGATGCCCCCGCCCCCAGCAAGCGGCCCTGGGCCGGGCAGGAGAACTGGGAGGTGAGGCAGAGGGGGAGGGCTGCAGCAGTGGCAGCGGTGAGGCCAGCGCCGGGCTGAGGGAGGAGGTGCTGCCCACTGCACCTGAGCGCCTGGCCCTGGGCTATATTGTGCCCTGCATGCGGTACTATGGCATCTGCGTCAAGGACAGCTTCCTGGGGGCGGCGCTGGGTGGCCGAGTGCTGGCAGAGGTGGAGGCCCTGAAGCGGGGCAGGCGCCTGCGTGATGAGCCAGTGGGCTATCCTGCCGCGCAGCATCCGTGGGGAGCAGATCGCCTGGGTGGAAGGCCATGAGCCAGGCTGCCGAAGCATCGGTGCCCTCATGGCCCACGTGGATGCTGTAATCCGCCACTGTGCTGGGAGGCTGGGCAGCTACGTCATCAATGGGCGCACCAAGGCCATGTGGCGTGTTACCCAGGTAACGGGCTGGGGTACGTGAGACACGTTAACAATCCGTATGGCGATGGGTGCTGCATCTATTACCTGAATCAGAACTGGGACGTCAAGGTGCATGGCGGCCTGCTGCAGATGTTCCCTGAGGGCCGTCCTGTGATAGCCAACATTGAGCCACTCTTTGACCGGCTGCTCATTTTCTGGTCTGATCGGCGGAACCCCCATGAGGTGAAACCAGCCCATGCCACCAAGTACGCCGTCATTGTCTGGTATTTTGATGCCAAGGAGCGGGCAGCAGCCAAAGACAAGTATCAGCTATAGCATGAGGACAGAAAGGTGTCCAAGCACCCGTATCACAGCCAACTACGCTCACCGAGTGTCTAGCCCCAGAGCTGCCTGGACAGACAGCTTGCCCTGACTTCGGGAGAGCCCTGGGCCCCTGTGCCACCAGTCTCGGTGCCTGCTCCTTCCCCGCCACTGCCGCTACTTCCGTCTTTGCCTCTGTTCTGCCTGGTGTGGAGGGCTCCATCCATCACTGAGGACCAAGGAGGAGGAGAGATCTCTGCTGCCCTGGGATGGGGGCTGGGGTTGTAACCTGAGCAGAGGCCGGTGTTGGAGACTGCCATTACTGGAGGTGGGGGTATGTGTCCTGCCCTGTCTGGTCATGCATGCCCCTCTCAGGTTTGGAGAGCTGGAAGGAGGCACTGCCACCTCCTACCAGAATGCAGGATTTGGGGTTGGGGTGACTCATGGCCTCTTGCTGGCAAAGGTTTGTGGGGGAGTATCCCCAAGCCCCCCACTCCTCCAGCCTGGAATGGGAAGTGACTCCCCAGCCCCTTCGGCCATGGCACCTTTTGGACTAGACTGCCGCTGCTTGGGCAGGATAAAATGTGCTGGGAGGACCATGGGTCTGCAAGTTCTGTCAGCCAAGAAATAAAAGTTTACCTCAGAAAAAAAAGAAAGAAAGAAAGAGAGAGAGAGAGAGAGAAAGGAAGGAAGGAAGGAAGAGAGAGAGAGAAAGAAAAAAAGAAAGAGAAAGAAAGAGAAAGAGGGAGGGAGGGAGGGAGGGAAGGAGGAAGGAAGAAAGGAAGGAAGGGAGAAAAAGGGACCACAAATACAGCCTAGCTCACTGGAGCCACCTTCACTAGGACAACTGGAGCACCTACTGTAGTTACTGAGAGATGCTACATGGCATTCCATAATGGTTCCTAAAACAAAATCCAAAGCTTATACATTAAAATCAAAGAGAAAGTACTTCTAATGAAGGAAACAGGATAAACAAATCAAGGATACTTTCAAAAATACAATCTTACATGCCACTCTGATATTCACATTCTTGATAAAAAGTATCCTGACCTAGGATATTGCTGGAAGCGTACAGAAAAAGGGTTTTTTAATAGCATTGCATCTTCAATTAGACATCCGCAATGGGATTTGAGCCATAAATGTGTTTTATCTGTGTGATTAAAATATATTGCTTCTAATATTGCAAGACCATCTGTCATCAACAGCATCTGTCATCAACATAAGGTGCCCTATAATTTCCTTCAAAGGGAGCTGTATAAATCAGTGCAGATGTTTACACACTGGGAGAAGATGCCAAGATAAATCTACAAGTACCGATATACAAACAGAAACACCCACTGAGACAACTTCACATGACAGGAAATGAGCAGCTTTGAGCAAAAGGATGTCTAAGACTGGGACCTATAGAATTTCTCTGTCCAACAGCCTGGAGGTACCCTTTTTAGTACAACAAATCTGAAACTCAAGCTATGAAGCCAAGCAAAAAGAAACAACAAAAGAGAAACAAAACTAAACCACATTTCCTCTGAGTTTCTGACTGTTTTTCCTATAGCTTATTTGCAAGATTCTTACACAGAAGAAGAAAAAGCCCTATATGACCAGATGAATGTGATATAGGGTAGAAGCTCATCTCCTTCTATTTAATAGAAGCTCATCTTCTATTTTAAGATGAGAAGGCCTAAGGTGTACCTGTGACATTAAAATAAAAGGATTCCAGAGCTGTTGACCACAGAAGGCTCAAAGAAATATCCTTAAAATTATACACTTACTGATTCTGTGCGACTGCTGCTTGGAGGTCGATATGTCCAGTCTATGGTGAGTTTGTCACTGATAGATGAGGTTGACTTGAAGGTGCATTTCAACTTGATATTTTCTCCAACATAACCCCGGACATGGGCATCTGCTTTAATCTCCAGGGAAAGGACGATGTAAACACCTAATCAAAGCAAGCCCAAACATTTAAAATGTGTACACTGGGTGGAATACATAGACGTGAGTGAACAATATAGAAACTCTATTTTTTTATTTCTTTCTTTAATTTATTTATTTTTGGCTGCATTGGGTCTTCGTTTTTGTGCGCAGGCTTTCTCTAGTTGCAGCGAGCAGGTGCGCGGGCTTCTCACTGTGGTGGCTTCTCTTGTTGCGGAGCACGGGCTCTAGGCACGTGGGCTTCAGTAGTTGTGGCACGTGGGCTCAGTAGTTGTGGCTCGAGGGCTCTAGAGTGCAAGGGCTTCAGTAGTTGTGGCACATGAGCTTAGTTGCTCCACAGCATGTGGGATCTTCCCGGACCAGGGCTCGAACCCGTGTCCCCTGCACTGGCAGGCGGATTCTTAATCATTGCGGCACCAGGGAAGCCCTAGAAACACTATTTATCACTTTTAGGGCTCTCATCAGAAAGCTGTAGCAATAAATGTCTTCTCAGGCAGACCCAAAAGGATAAGGAGCAGATATCTGCATTAATCAAGGGTGGTATTTTTGTCATTTTACGATATTAAATCATAGAATGAATGTTTGGGTAAAAATTTAAAACCTGGTCACATCAGCACTTTTTCCAAATACAGAGTTGTGGATAAATTAACTACAACCAAGCGGGTCAGCACACAGAAGGCTAAAAGGCAACACCACCCACTCCCTTGACACACTTATACTCCAGGAATATGGCAGTTGCTGTGGTCTGAGGGATTTACCCCAAGTACAGCACGACTGTAACCTCAACCACCAGCAAAATAAGAGTAGAAAACAAGAATAGGAATTTTTTTTCAAAGAAAAAATAATTTTTATAAATCTACCCCAAGGTTCTATCTAGTTTTGTTTTATTTTTCCCTTTCTTAAGGCTCGTTAATGAATCACTCATCCATTAAAAGTAAATCATGGGGAGGAAAAAGTTTATTAAATTTACAATTTAATGCATTTTAAAATGTAAAAATAAGATATCATTTTTAAACTCTTTAGAGACTTCCTCTTTCCAAAACCACTTCGTATATCCAACTTTTTAAAAATTTATTTATTTTATTTATTTATTTTTGGCTGCATTGGGTCTTTGTTGCTGCACGTGGGCTTTCTCTAGTTGCGGCCAGTGGGGGCTACTCTTCGTTGTGGTGCACTGGCTTCTCATTGCGGTGGCTTCTCTTGTTGTGGAGCACGGGCTCTAGGCACGTGGGCTTCAGTAGTTGTAGCACGTGGGCTTCAGTAGTTGTAGCACGTGGGCTTCAGTAGTTGTAGCACGTGGGCTCAGTAGTTGTGGCTCGCAGGCTCTAGAGCGCAGGCTCAAGTAGTTGTGGCTTTCGGGCTTAGTTGCTCTGCGGCATGTGGGATCTTCCCAGACCGGGTATCGAACCCGTGTCGCCTGCATTGGCAGGCGGATTCTTAACCACTTTGCCACCAGGGAAGTCCCCTCGTATATCCAACTTTGACATCCCGTCTCCCCCAAAAGAGTTGGCACTTTCTTCTGACCATTCCCTCTGCTTTCACAGAACAGTGGTAGAAATTTCTCTTCCATTAGGGAGCCATTTTTTAGGAAAGTAAGCCACCAGCACTTTGTTTTTCCTGCTTCCTTCTCCACTACAATGAGCCATGATTCACCTGGCAGGCCAAAGGCAAACAGAGCAGCAAGGTTTCAGAAGAGAGCAAACCCACACACCATCCTGGAAAACAGCAGTCCCTCTGGTTGAGAAAGGACACAAATCCCAGCCCTATCACCTGCTGACTCTGTGGCCTTCGTAGGTTTACTTGATTTCTTCAGTTTCTCATCCTGGTAGGAATGATAATAATAACATTTACCTTAGAAGGTCACTGTGAAGGATAAATGAATTAAAACATGTACCACACTAAGAAGCCTACCTAACCCAGAGTAAGTGCTCAATGCACATTAGATAGCTTCATCATTGTTACTGACACCTCTTTAGTTCTGTCCTTAGTCTCTCAAACTTTCCTGGCAGAGACATACTTATGAATCATCATTTCCACTGACTTTACCTCTGCTGCTTTGAATCATGTTTCTTGCTCCTCTCTAGACAATCCAGTCTGTTCACATTCCTCTTAGAAGCAGGAGACCAAAAAAAAAAAAAAAAAAAGCAGGAGACCAAGACTGAGCTCACAACTCTACTAAGAATCTGACCATGACCATCCCAAAGATGAGGACTACCTCTGGTTCATCCAAGACATCCTCTCTGACTTTGCCATGCTAAACTTGTTATTCCTCCTATGCCTTTGCAAATGCTGTTCCTCTGCCTGGAAAGCCTTCATCCCTCAATCCCTACTCTCTCCTAAGCCCTCACTCCTGACCCACCTTACTCATGACTTAAGATAAAGCTCTAAAAACTGGAAGGCAGAGGGCTTCCCTGGCGGTGCAGTGGTTGGGAGTCCGCCTGCCGATGCAGGGGACACGGGTTCGTGCCCCGGTCCGGGAAGATCCCGCATGCCGCGGAGCGGCTGGGCCCGTGAGCCATGGCCGCTGAGCCTGCGCGTCCGGAGCCTGTGCTCCGCAACGGGAGAGGCCATAACAGTGAGAGGCCCGCGTACCGCAAAAAAGGAAAAAAAAAAAGAAAGGCAGAAATGAATGGATAATCTTCACACTCCCCATACTCTTTATATATCCTTTATATATAAAGGATATATATCCCTTATATACTCTTTATATATCCTAAAACATAAGTATAGCAAAGAGACTTTAAAGTTTAGATTTAGAATTAGACAGACCTGAACTTGAGTTCTAGCCCAGCTGCTTTCTGGCTGTGAGACCTTGATCATAGTTACCTAACCTGTCCAAGATTCAATTTTCTCACTTGGTAAGTGGGAATAATTAAAAGACCTACTTCATTGTGTCACTGTGAGGATCTAATAAGATTAAAGAAGGTAACACATAAAATGCTTAGCATAGTACCTGAAATTGAAACTTTCAATAAATGTTAACTATTATCATTAAAATGAACACCACAAATATTCAAAAACCTTCAGTAATTCTCTACTGGGCTATAACATAAAATCTAAATAGTGCCAATCTGGCCCCCAACTTCTGCTACTCTGCCTACCTACCCATCCCATCCCCTTCACTATGCCCAGAATGTCCTGCCATTTCCCAAATTTACTATGTCCTTCATGCCACTGTGACTTTCTTTGAATATGTCTTTATCTGGAAGTTTCTCCCCATCCCTACCAATCCTGCCTGGTAACCACATCCCCAATACTCACGCCCTTCAAAACCCATCTCAAATATCACCCCCCTTGTGATGCCTTCCCAAATTCTCTGATGCAGTTTGTTACTATTTTTCAATTTTCACATAACATTTAGTACATAATGCTACTCAAGCACATATACCATTGCTTGCACTCAATTTGTAAAGACGATTTCCTCCATTAAATTGAAGTACCTTAAGAGCAAGAGTCAGAGGGAAGGGAGAAGGCAGAGAAAGAGGTGGACAGGTCACCAAAAGTTCTCATGTAGGAACAAAGTGTGCTTATTAGTCACCCACTCTCTTCATATCCCCATTCTTACAGTATTTTCAACATTCTTAAATCCCCCAGACACCTACCTTTCCATTAAACAGAATCAGGAAAAGCTCAGCCCTAGATGACCACTTCTAGACTATGGCTGGTGTGCGCTGAAGGAGAAAAATCGCACCACTGCACCGATAGTTACCATAAGAAATTCATCAGTTCCATCCACAGCTAAGTCCTTAATGAGGCATGATGACTCTTTAACCAGCCTTGGTCATCTCCGCTTTCTGACTCCTCAAACTTTGCCATTCTCTTTTATCCTCTGTGCAACCTATAAACCCCTCATTCTCAGAAGAAAATGTCTCTCTTCTTCAAGGAACTTGAAGCCATACAAACTGCTTAGTCACATATCTTCCTGCGTCTGCACCCATTCTTACCTCCAATCTGAAAGGATGTGGTGTCCCTTTTTCTACGCAAGGTCAAGCCCTTCTTCTCTGCCTGGATCCCTCCCTTCCAAGCCTTGCTCCAGGAAGAAAGAAGAAGAAGAAAAAAAACCCTCTCTACTATCTTCAACATTTCCCTTTCAAGAGGGGCTTTCTCCCCTCAGCCTCTAAATACACAGAATTCTCTCCCACCTGTAAAAACAAATATATAACAATAAAACAACAACGAATTTTCCTTAACCCTGTAATCCTACTCATTACCAACTACTGCCCTCTCTACCCTAAGCCAAGTTTGTGAAAGAGTTGTTTATATCTGACGTCTCCCTTTCCTCCCTTCCCATCCACTTCTGGACCCCTACAGCACAATTTGGACTCCACTACCACTTCTAGTAAAAGGCATTATTGTCTTAAAACAGCAAAATCAAAGGGACAAAAACTCCAATAGGCAGTTTTCTCTCCTGATTTTACCGGATCCCTCTGCAGCAGTAACTGTTTGCTCCTTGACCTTCTCTGTCTCAAGGCTTCCAGGATGATACACTCATTCATTCACTCATTCTTCAAACAAAGATTTATTGAGCGTCTGTTTTGTGCCACCCTCTAAGTTCAGGATTAAATGTGAGCAAAATACATACACTCCCTGTTTTGGAGCTTAAAATGCAGCAGAAGTTCAATACACTAATCAAACAGTCATAAAGACAAATGTATAATTACAAACTCTGATAAGCACTGTGAAGAAAAGACAGAGTGGTTATGAGAACTGTAGCGCTTATGATAGGGGAGCAGGGAGTGGTTAATGAAAGCTTGCCTGAAAAAAGTTACTTTTGAGTTGAGTTCTGAAGCAAGGATAACAAGGCGAGGAGAGGGGGAGAATTCCAGGCAGAGGATACTGCGTATGCAAAGGTCCTGTGTCAGGAAGGAGCACAGTCAGTCAAGGAACTGAAAAAAAGGCAGAATGGTAGCAACACAAAGAGCATGAGAGAGAAGACTGAGACATGGCTAGGAGGTAAGCAGAAACTAGTTCAGGCAGGACCTTAGAGATTTGGGTCCTTATTCGAGTAATGGGAAGCCATGGAAAATACTTAAGTATGGGACTGAGTGAGAAGGGGCATGAAGAAGTTTGCATTTTTAAAATCTCACTCTAGGGAAGACAATTAGGAGGCACTAAGAGTATATATAAAGAGATTACTTAGGAAGCTACTACAATAGTCAAGTGAGAAATAAGGAAAGATTGAACTAAGTTGGTGGCAGTGGACATGGAGAGAACTAGGAAGACAACAATACAAGGTAAAATCAGCAAGAACTGGTGTTAGATCATATGTGGAATGTTTGGGAAAGAGAGGCATTGAGGATGACTCCCATATTTCTGGCTTGGTGATACCATTCACTGACACAGGAAAGACTAGAAAAGTACCAGGCTTGGCAGGGAAGAACATGAGTTTGATTTTGGGTAAGTTTAAGGTGCCTTTGAGATATTCAAGGGATAATGTCAAGGGGGAAGTTGGTTTTGGGCAGGGATGGGCAAACTATGGACCATGGGCCAAATCTAGCCCACAACATCTTTTTATAAATAAAGTTTTATTAGAACACAGCCAACTTTATTCATTTATATATTGTCTAGGGCTCCTTTTGTGCTACTCCAGCAAAGTTGAATACTTGCAACAGAGATCGTGTGACCCACAAAGCCTAAAATATTATCTGGCCCTTTACAAAAGTTTGCCAACCCTGCTTTATAGCAAAAAAGAACTATGGATTAGAGTTATAAATCAGAATCTCATTAGTCTCCCTCCAACCAATTCTCCACACTGATTGTGTTACACACACACACACGCACACACTCGACATCTCTGCTAGTTTCTATCAAATCTCTTTCTAAGGTTCCTCCTTTCCTACCCATTCCTTAAACACTGGTGTTCCTCAGAGTTCCACCCTGAGCCCATGGTCCTTCTTTCAACATGTTCTCTTTGGACAATCCTACCCACTTTTATAGATTTCACAACCACTAATAGGCTAATGATTCCCCAAACTATGTTGCTAGCCATGACCTGCCTCTGAGTGTCCAAATATTACTGGATATACCCACTTGACTATCACCACCACAGGAACCCAAACTGAAGGTAGTGAACTCTTGTTTGTTACCAGCTCAATATCCATTCCCCTCATCTCCTTTCCTGACAATACCCAGATTTTCTTTAGATATCCACCCTTTCCTACATAGCCCATGAGCTTGGGGGTAGAGGCCTCTGTCAGGGTCCAGGCAGGAAACAGAAGGCAAAATCAGCTAAAACTTTGAAAAGTGTGTGGGTCACTTTTCAAAGGGACTTTTTCTCAGCAACAAGGAAGCCAACAAAGGCACAAAGCCTTTACCACTCCACGCCTGAAGGGGCAAAGGGAGGAAATGGTGTTACTGAAGCCTGGTAAGAGGTGGATCTGTGGGCCATTTGACAGAAGCTGTAGCCACAGAGGAGCATAGCCACTATCAACCATGGCACCATGACAGAGAGGGAGCAGGGAAGAAAAATGTCTTTCTCCTCCTGCCCTCCAATCTCCTGCCAATGCCTCCCACTGACCAAACCTAACTGGAACCCAGAGGACGGGAGCCTGGAGGATGTGGTTTATAGGTCAGCTTTCCAGGGAGTAGGCAAAACAGAGAAAAGAAGTGAATGGATCTGGTGAGAGAGGAGCAAACCAAGAATAATGAGACCCTATTCCCAGCTCTGGAAGGTAACTCAGATTGGCCTAAACTAATCATTACATCCAGAGGTGTGCTGGTGAACAGCTAAAAAATAGAAAACCCAAATATGTAGCTTTGACAATTTCTGTGGTACAAATACTCCCACCATGGCTAATTTCAAGCTATGAAGGTAAAAGTCTCTGAATGCTGAGTTAGGAAGACATGTGCATGATTGGCTCTTGAGAGCCAGTAGGAGGTAGCTCCAGCACACCATTCTCCTGACCACAGAGATATATTTGGGGTCAACACGGGATTTAAGTTAATCTAATCAAAGTAAGTTTCAGAAAATTTTCTTGGAAAGTTACCTCCATGCCTTGTTTATGCTCTTCTCTATGTCTGGAATTTTCCTCATTCCCTTTCTCTAACTAACTCTTATCCTTCTTTCAGATTTAACTTTGGAGACACCTCCAGGAAGTCTTCCCTGTATCCTCTTGGCAGATTAAGGGCACTTCCTCTGTGATGCCATGGTTTCTAGTGCATTTCTCTCTTAGTACTAGATTTTAAAATTATCTGCTGACTTGTCTGTCTTCTTCGATAGACCCTAAGCTCATTGAAATAGAACGTAGCACATTATGGATGCTCAGTAATATTTATTCAACTGAACCAAACCAAGAGTTTCCTTTTATAAAACAAAAATTGTTGCATAAAAATTACAAGTTCTGAGCAAATTTTGGTTACTGAATTACAGCAAGTACACCTTTAATCAAACTACCTACTAGCAGCTTCTTCCTTCTTTATATAAACTCCATATTCATGAACATAATTTTGCCACAAAGTTATCAATATGTAAAGTCACTTCACTGAAATCTAAACACTGGATAAGCAGGTCTTAAATATATAGTTACAGAAAAGTAACCATAACATCCATGGATGAACTAAACAAATCTACACTACTAATCTATACATCAGGATATTGGTTCCCCCTGGAGGAGAAGGAAGAATGCCTGAAAGGAGGCACAGGGAAAGTTTCTGGAATGCCAGTAACAATCTACATGCTGATTTGGGTGCTGGTTGCCCAGGGGTGTTCAGTTTCTGAAAATTCATTAAGCTGTACACTTATAAGCACTTTTCTCTGTTTTACTGAAATTAAAAGTATTCTAAAATCAATGGATATAAAATAATTTTCCTCTTCCACTCAAAAAGTAAAATAAGAAGAAAAAAATATCAATCCAATGTTACATTCATTCAGAAACTTTCATCCTAGGCCTAATGTGCTAATGGATATTTATCTCTTCCCCAGAGGGAAAAAGCATTCTTGCCAGGTAAAAACAGCCAACTATAGAAATAATTATAATAATTTAAAAAAATTTAATCTGGGAGGAAAACAAGAAGATCACATTTAACCATAAGTAATTTTATACATGGAAGAAATGGAAAAAATGACAAAAACTCCCAATTTTATACACCCAATTTTCCAAAATACAAATCTGTCAAACTGATTCATAAAATTGCACACTCAAGTGGAAAAGAGAAAAGTGTAAGAGCCCTAGGCTTGTTAATCTACTGGTTTTACATACTTAGACAACTGATATAGCAGGACCATACTTATAACTTAGGAAGAATTCAAACAAGTTAATAATTTAATGGGTCCTAAATATGAAGAGGAAAGGCAAATAAACTGGTATGAAACCAAAGTCTGTTACCTAAGAGACTCAAAACAAAAGACCCCCTCAAAGATGGATGAACCTTGAAAACATGCTAAGTGAAAAAAGCTAGTCACAAAAGAACACATATTGTACAATTCCATTTCTATGAAATGTGCAGAATTGGCAAATCCACAGCAATAGAAAGTAAATTGGTGTTTGCCAGGGGCGGGGGGGAGGAAAGAATGAGTGACTGTTAATGACTATGGAGTTTCTTTGGGATGAAGAAAATGTTCTAAAACTGATTGTCATAATAATTGCACAACTGTGAATATACTAAAAACTATTGAATGGTACGCCTTTTTTTTTTTTGGCCGTGCCATGCTGTGCATCATGAGGGATCTTAGTTCCCCAACCAGGGATCGAAACCATGACCCCCTGCAGTGGAAGCAAGGAGTCCTAACCACTGGACCACCAGGGAATTCCCTGAATGGTACACTTTAAATGGGTAAATTGTTCGGCATGTGAACTATATCTCAATAAAGCCGGGATTTGGGGGGGGGGGCGGTTAGGCAAAAGATAAATGAACAAATACATACAGATCATAGACTCAACTTTTAACATTTGAATTATTTGGTTGCTGAACTGATGGGCAGTTTTCAGTGTGAAATGACATCAAGTTTGTGAAACCACCCACCATTTCTAGAATTTTTTTTCAGTAGGACAATATTTGAACATTTCTCTGTGTGTGTGAGAGAGACAGGCAGACAGACAGAGAGAGGAAACTAGGATGATTTGGAGTGACAGTAGTTCAGCCTAAACGGTATATTGGAAAAGAACTTAGGATTATTTGGAGTGACAGTAGGTCTGCCTAAATAGTATATTGCAAAATAATTTAGCTGAAAAACTGGACACCTGTTATGACACAGGCAGCTGGGAGGGATCAGGGAGTATGCTGGCAGCATAAATACTAGTCATCAAATAAATTAAAACTCCCTAGCCCTACCTGCTGAGACTTAGCACACCTGAAGCCTTTATATCAAAGATCCCCTTCAGAAATTCCCATTACCCACAGGGAAATTTTATGAAGTTAACAATACACTCCTATGCTAGCTCTACTAACATATGATTTCCTGGGGAAGACACACACACACACACACACACACACACACACACATACACACACACTCACACAAATCCAGGGAATAATTGCACCCTAAATGAAGGTAATTAGGTTGACTGAAATTTATGCAACTTGAAAATTGCATGAAAGCAAAACTTATCCAAATTTTAAGATTATGTGATAGTGTAAATACTATACTTCTGATATTGGTTAATAGATTAAAATCTTAACAGAATTGATATTCCCTTTCTTGTATTAAAAAAAAACAACAACTGTTATTAAAATACCAGAGCAGTTTCTTTTCCTCAACACATGCATCTCTGTTACAATGAAATCAAAGCACATCCTTTCTGTGACTCATAAACGTTTTACTTCATAAGCCCTGACAATCACCTACAAAAAAAAAAAAAATTACCAACAGTCATCATTTTCTTTCCCAAAATTACTGCAACTACTGAAGACTAGAATTGTCCTTTCCTAATCAGTATATACGGCCCACAAAACCACAGCCGAGTCAACCACTGATAACTCATAAGACAACACCGGACGCCCCCAAACCCAGTGCCCTCCGTGATTCTATCTAGCCGTGCCATCACCACAATACAACGCACAGTGATCGAGCTGCCAGGGGCTCAGGAAAGTACGGACGGGCTACCGACACCCCTCAGTGGGTGTTGATTACGAGAAGAGAACAACCTCCCCACGCCCTCCCGCTTCCTTCCTTCCCAGAAGCGCAGTAGGGTCTTTCCTGAGACCCCCCACCGGAACCGGAAAAGCGACCATCTTCCCTAAGCCCCCGGCCGGAAGTGCGACCGAGCCCGCCGCCGACTCACTCACCCTGGAAGAATAGGACGCCCAGCAGTGGGCACAGAGCACAGCCACGGCCTCCAGCCGCCCCGCTCTGCAGCATCCCGACAGCTCTCCAGAAGTTTGCACACCTTGTTTACGGCTCCCTGTAACCACACAGGTAACACCGGAAGTGACGCGAGGGCGGGAGGCCGCGAGAAGACCTAAAATGGCGATTCGAAGTTGCCATAGTAACGTGGCTTCTTTCCAGAGCCACACCTGGACTTGCTCACTTCAAGTCAGCGATTTTTAACTCTCAAGTAGGAGTTCATTATTCCCGTTTGCTCGAAAAGGAAGTCGGACAGGCTTTGAAGAACTTACTATTTATTTTTACGGAATTCTGCAGGACTTAATCGTCTTGATCCCCTTGACTCTAAGCCAGAAGTCCTTTTTACTCCCTACAGATTATTTTATTTGAATGCTCTCAGAATAGATTTCTATAAATTTAGAGTTCAGAGGGACCTAGGAGATCATACAGGATCAGTCTGTGAATAGATAAATATGTATTAGGCCTTCCTGTCAATTTGTGCCTCAAGACTGTTTGGTTCATGTTCATTTATTGTGTGTGTGTAGCTATTACAGCATCCAGTTCAGTACTTACCTAAATTGGGTGTTTATTAAATTGCTGTTGACAGTGGCAATGATGAAATCATTACAAAAAGGAGCTGAGAGTTGTGCCACTTTTGGTTGGAACAGTGAGGAAGTGCTTGAAGTGAAATGAAGAGATGGTGTCACATTCTTCTGGAAAAGAGATGGGATGGTACCCTGCTCTAATCATTAGTCAACCTATTCTCCTGGAATCTATGTATATTTAATGAAAGCAAGAGAGGAACGAAAATGTGCTTCAGCTTTTGGGAAAGTTAATAACTTTCCGCTTTTCAACTCCCTTTACTAGACTTGAAAGCTGGTAGTTTTCTCTATTTAAGAAGGTAATGTAAGAGTATCAAATGGAAGAGGTGATACTGTTCCTTCAAAAGAGTCCCCAAACTAAGTAGTTGGTTGTGCCCAATTCTCAGTTATTTGAAGCAATGTGGAAATTCATACAGGTTTATTTATCCAGTAGAAACTAATTCTATCCATTATTGACTTCCAGGCTGCCTCTAAGAAAATTTTTCAGTGAAGATAAAATGTATTCCCATCAGTTTTCTGTGACCTGCTATGTAAAAATTTTAGATTTGCATAAAAGCAAATTATATAATTGTAATGCTTTATTACTGAAGGTTATTTACATAGTGTTTAAAGCACAATAAAAAATAAGTTACAATACAAAAGTTCTCTTCAAGTAAAAGACACTGAACAGCCACGCTATATTAACCCTTGAATATTTAGCCAAGACACAAAAGCTACAAGTTTTGCTGGAAACACCTTCCATGAGTTTTTAACTACCTCTTTACACTTATGGAACATCACGCAGGCCATCTGTTTGAAGAAATACCCAATTACTATATTTTCAAAGGTTGAATTATACAGAAAAATAGAAAATGTGAAAGGTAATATAAACTTTAAATCTAATTTTTACTTTCAAAACTGGGTACTGAAACTGTACTTTTTTAGACAGTATAAAAGGCAAAATGAGACAGGTATGGAATGCATTTCAGAATCAAGGTTCACATGTAAATTATACCAGGTTTTTTTTTTTAGTATTGGAAAAAATATCAAAGTTCATCATCTTTAAATACAGATAAACTATTTGGAAATTCCAGTTTTAAAAGAAATAACATCTTCAGCCTAGTTGGTGAAAACTGAAAATATCAAGCTGTAAACATGGGAGGCAGGCGGTAGGGGGAGAGGTTCCTAAACATTTAGATGTTTTCTATTCTTTAAGTAAGTGCTGCAGTAGCTTAAGTTTGGAAAGACACTGGAAGACTAGACACTTTTTGAAAAGTACTCTTCTTTCCATGACCCACTTATAAAGTTTGTTTTATCTACTAGTATAAGAGAAAAAAAAAAAAGTTGGTTACATTCTGTTAGTTTTGGTATTTCTTTGCCCCCAAACCAAATCCTCCCCCCAAATAAGCAACTGAATTAAAAAATAAATAAAAGAAAAAATTTTAATGTCTTCCAGTTCTCAGAGCTTTGTATAACACCATACAAAATTATTATCATTTAGGGTGATTTTTTTCACTAGCCCTAAATTTTTAAATTGTAATATACTCCTTCAGAAACTCCATTTAACTGCTTAATGATTCCAGTCTACAAATAAGCATAGATTTTGCTCTGTTGTTATAAATAATTGAACTGGGGGAAAAGCTATAGTAAGCTAAACAGTCATTCACTGCTCATGAAAGATCTGAGCTGTTGATTGCTTGTCACAGCAGAGAAAAAAGGTGACAAGCAATTCATCTTGAGGTGGCCTTTGTCAATCTACTAGCATTTCTGTAACCTTCCCTAGTTACTCTGTGGTTTAGACTTGTACTACTGTAAACCTTGGATCAATTGACCAAAAACAAAAACAGAAACCTGCCATCTAGGGCATTGAAAGAAATTCAATAAAATGTGTCCCATACTTAAGGAGAGCCATAAAAATCAAACTGTTCTTTAACAGGTTGAATTTAGGATTTTCTGTTAATCAATCAAAAACAGTTGGGAGAATCAGCTCACCTTTTAATTGAGAGTGTGAGAAGGAAAGACTAAACATGTTAACTTTAGTAGCAAGAATGCTGCTCTAAGGAAACTAATATATTAAAGGAAATGTTATGACACACAAGTTGACTTTTATCGCATTTGATGCCAATATATATGTATACAAATCATAATCCACAAGGAGTGTTTAAGGGCAAAAATGTAGCTTCCTAGTATATAAAAGCTAATGAGCATTTGAAAAAAATACAATACTTGTACTCTGAAATTAAATAAAACCTTAGTAACAGGGCTGTGTGTGAGTCTGCTGGTATCTGCTCAAGAAGGGCCCTATGCTGGCACCAGAGGAACGTTGCTTGTCTAGGTGGTTATATACTGCAGAGCTGGTTGGAAGACAGGTCACAACTGGGAAAGCCAAAGAAAAGCTTCCATTAACACCAACTTATCTCAGGGTTCTTGTTCTTGGAAATCTTCAGCTTCCTGAAATACAAAACAAAAGTTTAAATGGATAATGTATATGGCAAGAGTGCAATAGGAGTACCTGGCATTATGAATACATATATATATGATCTATTCTCCATCGTGAAGGAAAATATTCGTAAGTATATTTGTCCTCTTCTAACTTAACTTTTAAAAGAAATTTCCTGATCCTTATTACATATTTCTCTGAGTCAGTGTCCTTAATTCATAGTCTCTGCCTTGCATGGACACTTGGATGATCCATAGCTGCTCACTCACATGCATTCATTCCTCTCTCTCTCTCTCTCCCCCCACCCCACCACCACCCCAACCCCTTTATTATAAACAAAATCAAATATACAGGGGCTTCCCTGGTGGCGCAGTGGTTGAGAGTCCGCCTGCCGATGCAGGGGACACGAGTTCGTGCCCTGGTCCGGGAAGATCCCACGTGCCGCGGAGCGGCTGGGCCCGTGAGCCATGGCTGCTGAGCCTGCGCCGCGGCTGGGCCCGTGAGCCATGGCTTCTGAGCCTGCGCGTCCGGAGCCTGTGCTCCGCAACGGGAGAGGCCACAACAGTGAGAGGCCCATGTACCGCAAAAAAAAAATCAAATATACAGAAAAGTAAAGAAGGCAGTGTATGGAATTCACTATCACTTAATTTTAAAGTTTTTTTTTTTTGCCTTATTTGCTATAAATACATATATTGGTGGGGGCTAAAGTTTTTAAAACAAATTACTGACATTTTAACCCTAAATACTCCAATATGCATTTTTATAATAGGGATATCTTCCTGTGTAACCACAATACCCTTATTATAACTAATAAAAGTTAATAATTCCCTATTGTCCAGATTGAAATTTTTCATATTAAGACTTGCCCAATGTCCCCCCAAATCTCTTTTATAACTAGTTTATTCAAATTAGTATCCATCCAGTCAGGGATCATACACTGCACTTGATTGTGTTACTTCCTTAAACTTCTTTTCTTTTAAATTAGGGTATAATTGCTTTACAATATTGTGTTAGTTTCTGCTGTACAGCAAAGTGAATCAGCTATATATACACATATATCCCCTCTTTTTTGGAATCCTTAAATTTTTTTCAATCTTAAACAGCCTCCATCTTTATTTTCCATGACTCTGGCTTATTAGAAAATCTGCTTGATTTTAAATATAGCCCTTGGTAAAAATCTCTCTGACACCATTTTTTTTTTCTAGGTTTACAATAGAACAATTTTTCTCCATATTCTATTTTATAAATCCTTGAGAACTTTCACTGGAGCTTTAGGCTATAAAAATGTGGCTCTTTTTGCAAATAATAATAGTGGACCTACTTCAGAGAACAGAAGAAATTGTGTTCATATGAAAAATAAATCATCCTACCTTTTAAGCCTAATAAAGCTAAAAACTGGAAAAACAAAACTACACACCACTAAAATTGGATTCATAGTCCTAATAACTAAATGAGAGTAGTAGAAATCAATTCCAAATAATACAAAAGTTCTCCTGTCAAAATGTCAAGCATATCTGTTGGGTCACTCTCTTAAATGGCATGATTAGTTTACAATAAAACAAAAGAATAAAAGCAGATATGAATTCTTTCATTAAAAAAATGTATTTACATGTTGAAAGTTAATTTATTATTCTTTATGGTGGTAAATATAACCCCAAAGCCTCAAATAATCATAGAATTCTCTCAGCTTTACTGGTAGTAGGGTCTAGCTTCCTATCCTTTGCACAAAACACACTCAAAGGGGAAGCCATCGATAACACAGGAGAAGCCTTTTATCTCTCTGCCCAACTCCTCTAATTTCATACAGGAAACACTTATCATATAATCTGGGAGATCCACAGTAGAAATGAGCCATATAAGAAAGCTAAGGAGGGGCTCCGCTGGTGGCACAGTGGTTAAGAATCTGCCTGCCAATGCAGGGGACACGGGTTTGATCCCTGGTCCAAGAAGATCCCACATGCCGTGGAGCAACTAAGCCTGTGAGCCACAACTACTGAGCCTGCGCTCTACAGCCTGAGAGCCACAACTACTGAGCTCACGTGCTGCAACGTATGAAGCCCATGTGCTCTAGGGCCCACGTCCTGCAACTACTGAAGCCCTTGCCCTAGAGCCCATGCTCCACAATAAGAGAAGCCACTGCAATGAGAAACCCGCGCACCGCGAGGAAGAATAGGCCCTGCTCACCGCAACTAGAGAAAGCCCGCGCACAGCAACGAAGACCCAATGCAGCCAAAAAAAGCTAAGGAAAGAAATGAACTCCTTTGTGAAACTTACCATATAATGGTGTTAGTCTGTGTCTTCTAAATAAACAGAAACCTTTTTTTCTTGGTTGAGCTTTTCTTCTTCTTTTCTGTAACACAGAAGCAGAAACCAATGTCAGGGGAACAAGACAAGAAGCAAGGGAGGCAAATCCTACAAAGGTTTAGGTGTGATATAGTCCCCCAAATTTGGGGAAGAATTGTATGCACCTGGGAGTAGATCCAAGCTTACAGAGCACTAAACCTATTAGCACTATCTAATAATACACATACCTCCACATGACCCTGGGTATCTGAACTTAGACACTTTACAGAATATTTCTAGAAGAGAATATTATTTTGGAACTCCAGGTTTAAAGCAGACACCTTAGTTTACCATTACTATTCTACCTCTAATTCAACTTCCTATTCAAAAAAGAAAAGCATAAAATAAAAAATAAAACAAAACAAAAAAAGACTGACCTAGAAGTCAACTTTATTGATCATATTCTATCCAAACCAACTCAGAGTTGGGTTCATTAGTCTCCTTAAAAATCAATTCTATTTACTATAGTAAATATTTCTTGAGGAAAAGAAACAAATGGTGCTGGGACAGCTCAAAAATGACAACTGCAAAAGAATAAATTTGAACTACTTCACACCATATTCAAGAATTGATTCAAAATGAATCAAAGACCTAAATGTAAGAACTAAACTGTAAAACTCTTAGAAGAAAACATAGGCATAAATCTTTTTGACCTTGGATTAGACAGTGGTTTCTTAGTTATGACACCAACAAAACAAGCAACAAAAGAAAAAAAGATAAATTGGACTTCTTCAAAATTTAAAGGACACTAATCAAGATAGTGTAAAGGCAACCCACATAAGGGGAGAAAATAATTGCAAATCCTATATCTAATAAGATGCTTTTGTATAGTCCAAAATATATTTTTAAAAACTCGTAGGGGGTCTTCCCTGGTGGCGCTGTGGTTGAGAGTCCGCCTGCCGATGCAGGGGACACGGGTTCGTGCCCCGGTACGGGAAGATCCCACGTGCCGCAGAGCGGCTGGGATCCGTGAGCCATGGACGCTGAGCCTGCGCGTCTGGAGCCTGTGCTCCGCAACGGGAGAGGCCACAACAGTGAGAGGCCCGTATACCACAAAAAAACAAACCAAAAAAAAAAAACTCGTAGGGCTTCCCTGGTGGCGCAGTGGTTGAGAGTCCGCCTGCCGATGCAGGGGACACGGGTTCGTGCCCCGGTCCGGGAAGATCCCACATGCCACGGAGCGGCTGGGCCCGTGAGCCATGGCCGCTGAGCCTGCGCGTCCGGAGCCTGTGCGTCCGGAGCCTGTGCTCCGCAACGGGAGAGGCCACAATAGTGAGAGGCCCGCATACCGCAAAAAAAAAAAAAAAAAACCTCTTAAAACTTAACAATAAAAAGACAAGTAACCTAAATTTAAAGTGGGCAAAATATTTGAATAGGTGCATCTCCAAATTAGATATTTAAATAGCCAATAAACACATGGAAAGATGCTCAGCATCATTAGGAAAATGCAAATGAAAACTTCAATGAGATACCACTTCACACCCACTAGATGACTATAATCAAAAGGACAGACAATACAAGTGCTGTTGAGGTTGTAGACAAACTGGAACCCTCATACATTGTTGGTGGGAATATAAAATGGTGCAGCTGTTTTGGAAAACTGTCTAGCAATTTCTCAAGAAGGTAACACAGAGTTACTACATATCCCAGTAATTCCACTCCTAGTTATATACACGGGAGAATTGAAAACATATGCCCATGAAACTTGTAGATGAATGTTCATAGTAGCATTAATCGAAATAGCCAAAAAGTGGGAAAAACCTAAATGTCCATCAACTGAATGGATAAATAAAATGTGGTCTATGCATACAATGGGATGTTATGCAGCCACAGGAAGAATGAAGTACTATAACATAGATGAACTTTGAAAGCATTATACTAAGTCAAAGAAGCCAGACAGGGCTTCCCTGCTGGTAAAGTGGTTAAGAATCCGCCTGCCAATGCAGGGGACACGGGTTCAAGCCCTGGTCCGGGAAGATCCCACATGCCGTGGAGCAAATGAGCCCGTGCGCCACAACTACTGAGCCTGTGCTCTAGAGCCCGTGAGCCACAACTACTGAAGCCCGTGCGCCTAGAGCCCCTGCTCTGCTACAAAGAGGAGCCATGGCAATGAGAAGCCCGCTCACCGCAATGAGGAGTAGCCCCTGCTCGCCACAACTAGAGAAAGCCCGCGCGCAACAACGAAGACCCAGCGCAGCCATAAATAAATAAATAAGAAGCCAGACATAAAAGGTCACATATTGTATGATCCCCTTTATATGAAATGTCCAGAACAGGCAAATCCATAGAGACAGAAAGCAGATTAGTAGTTGTCAGGGGCAGGTGAGGGAGGAAAATAGGAAGTGATGGCTAAAGGGTATGGAGTTTCTTTTGTGGAGGTGATGAAAATATTCTGGAATTAGTGGTGATGGTTACACAACTTTGTGAACATTAAATAATGAATTCTATTATATGTAAATTTTATCTCAATAAAAAAATATATTATGCACCTTATATCAGCATGGCTGACTTTGCTAGGCACTAATTCATAGAGCCCCTGCTGACAGCCCAGTGGTTCTTAGAAATGTATGCTTTACATTAAAAGTGAGGAATATCCAGGACTTCCCTGGTGGCGCAGTGGTTAAGAATCCGCCAGGGGACAAGGGTTCAAGCCATTTTTTAAGTGAGGAATATCCTAGAAAAGCTTTATATAAGTAAATTTTTATAATATCAAATCCTGCATAGTAAAGAAAGCTTATAATAAAATCTTCTGTAAAATTAAGAAACTAAAGTTACTAGACCCACAGACATAGAAAACAAACTTACGGTTTGTTTGTTTGAAAGAGTGGGGAGGGATAAATTAGGAGATTGGAATTAACATATACACGCTATAATATATAAAATAGAGAACCAACAAGGACCTACTGTATAGCACAGAGAACTATATTCAATGTTTTGTATTAACCTATAAGGGAAAAGAATCTGAAAAAGAATACATATATATATAAATCACTTTACTGTACACCTTAAACTAACACAACATTGTAAATCAACTACACTTCAATTTAAAAAAAGCTAAAGTTACTAATTCACGCCCTAACTTATCCATCCTGTGAATTTGAATTCTTTTATGTAAGATTAACTCGAGAGGAAGAACATCTGTCCAACAATTATTTAGCCCCACTATAAAATACCAAGAGTTGCCATAAAACAGTGTTAAAAGAAGACTTTCCCAGAACTGCCCAGCCTTACGATTTTATCTCCACCACTTTATGAGCTCTTTCAGCCCGTCGCTTTTTCCGGAAATGCTGGAAGAGGACCACCACAATTACTATTATGACCATCAGTGCACAGGCGGAGCCAATGGCCAGGGCCAGGAAGTGGATCTCAGAGAAGCGTACTGTAAGGAGAAAAGATCAAGTTGGGGTTCTGAAAAGAGGAAGACTATAATGAAATCTAAAGATATTCATCCTTTTTTTAAAAAATAAATTTATTTATTTTATTTATTTATTTTTGGCTGCATTGCGTCTTTGTTGCTGTGTGCGGGCTTTCTCTAGTTGCGGCAAGCAGGGCCTGTTCTTTGTTGCCGTGCACAGACTTCTCATCGCGGTGGCTTCTCTTGTTGCAGAGCACGGGCTCTAGGTGCGTGGGCTTCAGTAGTTGTGGCACACGGGCTCAGTAGTTGTGGCTCACGGGCTCTAGAGCACAGGCTCAGTAGTTGTGGCGCACGGGCTTAGTTGCTCCACGGCATGTGGGATCTTCCTGGACCAGGGCTCAAACCAGTGTCCCCTGCATTGGCAGACGGATTCTTAACCACTGCACCACCAGGGAAGTCCCAAGATATTATTCCTTAAATGGAATCATTTAAGGGGTGTATTTTCATCTTTAAATGAAATCTTCCTTTCTTCTACGATATTAATTTTGTAAAGTCTAGTAGCAGTAGAAAAGCCATACAGGGATTTCCCTAGCAGTCCAGTGATTACGACTCCGTGTTTCCAATGCAGGGGACGCAGTCTCAATCCCTGGTTGGAGAACTAAGATCCCATATGCTGTGTGGTGTGGCCAAAAAAAAAAAAAAGTAGGAAAAGCATACAGACTACTTTAGCGGTTCTCAAACTTTGGTTCTAGGAGTAGCAGCTACAGAATTACTTGAAAACTTTGAAATGCGAGTTCTATCAGGCCCCGCCCCAGACCTAATGCATTACGGGGGCACCCAGCAATCTGTTTTCATTTGTCCTCCAGATGATTCTAATGCACGCTAAAAGTTTGAGAACCACTTGGCCAGTTGATCTACCTAGTGGGGTAAAGTTATTGCTGACCTAATCGAATCCAGTGTCTAAACTATTTCTCCCCGAATCCTTCTCTCCTCTGTCATGCAGTCAGTCATTTATTCAGGCTTATTAAGGGCCTATTATGTTCCAGGGACTCTGATGGAAATACAAAGCCAAAAGAGACATTACCTTCAAGGAACTCATGCCCACTGGAAAGATAGACAAGTAAATCAGTAACTATAGTCTAGTGGATATAAACCCCAGACCTAATGCATTACGGGGGGCACCCAGCAATCTGTTTTCATTTGTCCTCCACATGATTCTAATGCACGCTAAAAGTTTGAGAACCACTTGGCCAGTTGATCTACCTAGTGGGGTAAAGTTATTGCTGACCTAATCGAATCCAGTGTCTAAACTATTTCTCCCCGAATCCTTCTCTCCTCTGTCATGCAGTCAGTCATTTATTCAGGCTTATTAAGGGCCTATTATGTTCCAGGGACTCTGATGGAAATACAAAGCCAAAAGAGACATTACCTTCAAGGAACTCATGCCCACTGGAAAGATAGACAAGTAAATCAGTAACTATAGTCTAGTGGATATATGATGCAAGAGAGAACCCAAAGGGAAGGGTCCCTAAACCAGGCTAGAGTCTGTGAAGCCTGGGTCTCTTAATTTTTACCTTGATTTCTGACTTAAATTTCAATGAACCCTCAGAGCCAGAAAAGACATTAGAGAATATCTAGCCCAGGGGTTCCCAGCCTGGAGTCTATGAAGGAAGATGGGGGGCGGGCAGGGCACAAGCCCACAGAATCCATGTCATATTGTGTGTGTACATTGTTTGTGGTAAACAGGGGTTATGGCATTCATTAGGTTCTCTAAGAGTAGTGATCCCAATATGTTGAAGAACCAAGTGTTCTTATCTACCTGTTCATTTTGCAGGATAAGAAACTGAGAGCCAAAGACATTACATTACTTCTTTCAGTACTCAAATGACTTCTCCAAGGTCATACAGCTCTCTACTGATAGGGCCTTGAAGGATGATACTAGGAATGAAAGGAGGAAATGATACCACTTTATAGGCTTTTACATTTTGGGTAGTAATGTTGTGTGTTGGTTAAGAGCATACAGCAGAGACAGCTAGGTTAAAGTACCAGGTCCTAAAAAAAAAAAAGTACCAGGTCCTGTGTGATTTGGGGTAACTAACTTCTTTGAGCCTCAGTTTCTTCAAGGTATAAAATAGAGACAACAATATTCACTTCTTGAGTTCTTATAAAATATAAAATCGCTCATGTAAATTGTTCCACGCTGTGCCTGCACATAATAAAGTTTCAAGATATAGTAATTATTATAATTTTCAGTACAATTCAAGAGTTTGGGGGGATTTATTTTCATTACTTCATTTTATCCTCACCATAATTTTTGCTATATTATTCTCACTTTACAGGAGAAAAAGAAAAGTTATTTACAGCTGGTAAACTGTAGCAGTGACTCAAACACAAATTTACAACTTGTAAGTTTTATGGTCTTTGCTTTTTGTTGTCTGGCAGTTTTCCAGGTTGTCCTTTATAGAACTGCAGGCAATACAGTGCCTTCATTTGGAGCACAATTTTGGAGACAGAGATGCTTGGGTTTGAGTTCTGAGTGACTCTATTTATGAGCTCCATGACTTTAGACAAGTGACTTAACCTCTATGAGCATCGGTTTCCTCATTAGTAAAATGGGGGGGGGAGGAGGAGCACACTAAGAGCACAATAAAATGATACAATATGTAAAGATTAGATATGATATGTAAATCCCCTAGCACATGGGAAGTGTTCAATAAACAATAACTACCCTTACTGGGATCTGCCTCCAACAGTGGTTGTGAGAATTAAATGAGATAGTACATGTCAAGAACTTTGGTCAGTGCCTGATGTAGAGTAGGTACTCAATAGTACCTTGTGAATAAATGAGTGAATGAATGGACCTATTGTGTTAGCCTTTTATCGGAGGGTTGCTTCCTCTCCCTTTCACGATCTCAATGCCATTTTTGTAACAGATTCCTTAGGTTCCTTTATTTTCTGTTTCTTTCCACAGCCAAACAAAGCCTTCCTCTTTTTTACCCCAGGACTCTTCACTCTCCCTCTGCAGTTTCCAGATCCAAAGGGTTGGTCCTTCTCTCTACTCTTTCAGCCATCACAAAAGTTTGCCCCTCTCTTTTCTACAAGCTCTCACGCTTTCCAAAACGATTTTTCTCTGCATCACCTACCAGTTTGCACAACGCTGAGCTGGATCTCCCCTATCAGCCCATCAACATCAGGTGGGTTCTTCACCTGGCAGGTGTATGTCCCATTGTCATCAAACTGTAGCTTCCAGAGGAGGATGGAGACATCATACCGCTCAGGGTTCCCATCCCAGACCACCCGGTCCTTGAAACGCCCACTCATGGGTCTGAAAGGATCCACATGGTAGTAGAAAACCTAGAGAGGAGAAATGGCCAAAGGTCTTATTTGGTACCTGGGAAGGGAGGCTGAGATGGCAGGACCTGAAGAGAAATGCCAGCAAGCCTGACTGCCCCATCTGCAGCTCTCCTGCAAGAACCTCTTGCTTTCCCCTTCGCCAGCCTCTCAGTTCTGTCTGTTGATTTGTTTCCCAGCTTTACCCTGTGCTTGTTGCTAAGAAAAATACAGGAAGGGCAAGGAGACATGGACTGGCTTATTTTCCTAACCAAGGGACCCTTACTTACAAACTGCTCAGGGCCCCCATCTCGAGGACGGAAATTCCAGGTCACTGTTAGAGCATCACCCACAGGGGCAAAGCTGGAGAAAGTGCATTTTAACCGAACGTCGGTCCCATTGACAGCCTCCAGCACACGGGGAGTGTAAATTTCCACAGCTGCTATTGGCCAAAGAGCTGCAATGAAAAAAAGGGAAAGGAAGGGTTAACAGGAGATGTGTATTAAGAGAATTTCTGCTGACACTACCAAAATAAAGGTCTGAGTAGGGCATCAAACAGAACTGAGATGCCTCAGCTCTCACTCAAACTCACTTCACCCAGAGTCTACATACTCCTACCTACATGCAACCTTCACCCTCCCATTCCTTAAACACCTACAAATACCACACAGCGCTCTCACTTTCTCCAAAGCATGATACCCTAGCCTCATGGTACCCACTTCAACACTGCTGTAAACAAACTACAAACATTGGCAAATAAAATTGAAAGCAGAAACAAAACATCAGAACTAATCAGAACATGAATTAGACATGTATTCAGATTAGGCATTGTATGTTATGTGTCTGATGGTCCCCTAGCAGGTAAGTTTTCCAGAAAGTGTCCTTGTTGTGTGAATTTCACACTGTTCCTAGTCTTCTGCAGAAACTGAGTTAATCAGTCCCAGACAGTTTAGCTTGCCTGCGCCACTGGAACCTTTATACCACATGGCATTTTTTTAGCATGATATTTACATTTTGAATGTGCGTGTTGGGGCAGTTACAAAGCCCCAGTGGGTCTCTCTCCTTAACAATCTCAGCTTTCCCAGTGCTGCCGAGAGCCCCAGGCAAGACCCACACACAGAAATCGAAGTGCTAAGTTCTGCCAGCAGTGGGAGGTTGAGAGTAGCCACAAAAAATGGTGTGTAACCTGAGATTAGAAAACTCTCTCTGTGCCTGAATCACTGGCACCTGAGAACACACCTAAACCTGTTTTTCCAAAAGCAACTCCCCCAAAACAACCCACCACTTCAGTTTCACTAAAGTCAAAACTAAAATGAAATGCAACTGTGGCTCAGGCTCCAAAGAGCTCCAAAGCTCTTGCAACTTCTTCAGCAATTAGCTAACTTTATAGGGTAGGCAGTGAAGGAGGTAGGCTCAGAGAAGCCCGCGAGCTCTTACCTGTGAGCTGTATGCCGAGGAGAAAAAGCACAGCACGCATAGGGCTCTTGCCATACATGAGGGAAACCCAGCCCTGGCCCCAGAGACCAGACCGGGCAGACGGAGCGTTCCAGCACCCCGCCAAGGCCACTCCAGGAGGAAAGCGCACGGCGTTTTTCCGGAGAGGGGAGTCAGTCCCTCACCTATGGGAACCTGAGCACCCGTGCCTGTGAGTCATTCCTGCTCTGCCGGTGCTGGAATGAAAGGTGGGGCCTCAGCTCCCAACGCCCTCCTTCCCTCCTTCCTTTCCTCCCTCCCACCCTCTGTGCTACAAGCGCGTCTGCAGAAAGTCCTGTGCAGTCCTGTCTTAACTTTTCAGTTTATCTGGACCCTGGCCTCTGGATGGCCTTGAAAACAGCCAGAGGAGGTGGTGCCCGTCTGAAATGTCCCAGGCTGCTTTGGTTCTGGCCCACACACACACGTTTTTTTAAAAACAGGTTTCAGGCTCGTCTGAGAAGTGAATGCTGAACCTACCTGCAGTGATTCCACTTATCAAAGCACCTCCCTTCGGCCACAGCAGCGGAAACTGGGTTTCCAAATCCAAAGTAATCAGAATTCCTTAGGACCCTCTGTGCTCAAGAAGTCCTACAGTTTATACCCTCAATTTTAACCAAATGTTACCACAAGGATTGCCGTACCTTTTCTAGCTGCTAGCTTTCCCTGAGACCCACCTAAAATAGACTGACCAAAACAAATCTCAGTGTTTAATGACCCTTTACGTTTGAAGGATTTAAAGAGGAATCAGGACATCATCCTAGCTCATTTACCCTATCTCAAGACAGTTTGCAAAGTGCTTTTATCTACACAACACTGCCATGAGGCATTCCCATTTCGCCAGTGAAGACGCTGAGAGCCCAGAGAAGTGATTTGCACGGCCAGCAGGTAGCAGAACTGGAACTTTTTTGACTTCTTTTTTTTTTTTTTGGCTGCACGGCATGTGGGATCTTAGTTCCCCAACCAGGGAGGGATCCAACCCATGTCCTCTGCAATGGAAATGCAGAGTCTTAAGTCCCCTTTTTTGACTCTTAAAATCTAGTTCTCTTTCCACAAAATAATAGCTAATGTGAACAATCAGACAGAGGACTCTCAAGGAAAAGTTTTTCCTAATAACTTTTTTGTACCTCTGATTTTATCGGCCATTTTGGGGGCAGCCATCTGTCTGAGAAATCTAAAGAGTTGAGGACTTTAAATGAGCAAAGGTGCCTCCTTGTCTGGAAGGACGATGGGTAATTGTTACAGGTTAATGAAGCAGCGTGGAAACAGCAGTAGGAGGGGGATGAAGATTACACACACAGTTAAGAAGTAGGCTTGACCAGGAATCTAACCTAGAACAGAAGAAACAAATTGCCCTTATGCCTGGATTAGCAATCTAGAAACTCTTTAGTGATTCATAAAGTCTCCTAGTGAGACCCTGGAACAAAGAAGTTTCCAGGACGGGGAGGAAGGGGCAAGCTAACTAGAAAAAATAAAACAGCATAAAGAGGGAAGCAAAGAGAAAATTCCACCAAGAGAGAGGCAGATTACGGAAGAAGAAGAAAAGCAAAAGAGGAGAGAAAAGCAGCAGGAGAAAGATGTCATGATGATGGAGCAAAGAAAGGTAAACAACAGCAAAAATCAGTCCCCATTAGAACTGAGGAAACAGGGGCTCCCCAAATGAAGATCAGCGGTGTCCCAGCGTGAGTGTCCTGGGAAGAGTGTTTCTGAACACAGAATGTTTAGCTCCTTTGTCAGCTTCTAGGTCGGAAATGCTGGGGAAACATTTCAAATGGTGATAGGATAAAAGAGCTTTTCTGGTATGTAGGTCCAAAGAGTTCAGCTCCAGGAGCCTGAAAGAAAAGGAGTTAAGGAAACTTGAGCCTCTTTGTTGGCTTTCAAATTGCAGGGCAGTGCAGCTCTGGAGAGGTAAAGCCTGAGGTTTTGAAGTCTACCACAAATTGCAAACTTTGGTCAGAGGTAGGGTTACCAAAAGGCTCAGGGATGCAGTGAACAGCAGCATGAGAGGAATCGGGGCGGGAAGGACTGAACAAACTGCTCCTTTGTCAGGAGGAGAAGATTCCCCCCTCCCAGGTAGCCAGAAGCCCTGTGAGCTGGCTGCCAGCACTGCTCTGGGGAGTCAGCCGCTGCCCAGACCCCATTCCTCAGCAGAGTTCAAGTTCCTGGCTGTGTGCCCGGCAACACCCAATTCCTTCCAGTTAGCAGGAGAGTCACCCGGTTCTCCTCCCTGGGTGGGGAGGGGAGAGGCCAAGGGCTGGACTTGCTAAGTAGAGAAAACACTAAAGAAAAAGGACGTTTGTCCCTAAGAGTCCCCAGGATGCCAATCAGCAGGAGTCTGACCAGAGCTGGAGGCATCTGGGTAAGGCCTAAGTTACAGTTCAGTTTGTACCTGGGCAAATGAGAGAAAAGGAAGAGGAGTTCTGGAGTTTAAAGAGAAGGAAAGTGAAGTTTTCAGAGACATTACTTTTCCTCTAAACTTTTCCAGAGAAAAATTCTGATTGTCATTAAAATTCGTGGCATACTAAGTTTTGAAAGCACCTCATCTGTCCCTTCCCCTACACATTTCCTAAAAATATTTCTGATGGATACTGAGACCTTGGTCAGTAGGAAACTCACTGGGGGCTCAGAAGACAAAGAGGACAACTGGCCTGTATCAATATTTGTAAAAATTGTTTTCTTAGCATCCTAGGCAAAAATGTTTTTTTTCACCACAAGATGAAAATAGCATTCTGTGAAGCAAGGAAAACAAATAATTTAGCTCTTGGGGTGGTTCAAATAAGGTATTTAGTTACTCAAAAGTTTTGGTCCATATGTCTTTCTTACTAGAAAAGCTTTATGAAATTTTTGTTATATGCTAGGCTAGAAATAAAAAGTAGAATAAGAAGGACTTCTTAAATAAATAAATAAATAAATTTTTTTTTTTAAAGTAGAATAAGACATTTCTGCCTGGGAGGAAAAATCAGTCTAAAGAGGATTGGGAGGTGGGGTGTGTACGTAAGCAAGTAGTTACCGAATTTGTGACTTTTGAACCAGTCCTAAAAGGCTGAATAGAGAGGAGAGAAGAGAAACAGATGGGTGGAATGTGGTATCCACAGGAACCTGCAAACAATTCCTCAAATCTAGTGCATAGGGAGGAGTGGCAGTTCGGGAGACTGGAGAGAGGTTGTTGAGGGTCCTCATTCGCCATCTGAAGGTGTATGGACTTGATCCTGACAAATATATCCGTTGGGAGTAGCTAACATGTGACCAGAGGAGAGAATTTGGTATTTCCCAGAACCATAAAAAATAACAAGGTATAACTGAATCACTTTGCTGTACACTTGAACATGTAAATTAACTATACTTGAATTTTTTTTTAATGGTTAAAAAACAAATAAGGAGGGACTTCCCTGGTGGCGCAGTGGTTAAGAATCCGCCTGCCAGTGCAGAGGACATGGGTTCAAGCCCTGGTCCAGGAAGATCCTGCATGCCGCAGAGCAGCTAAACCCGTGCACTACAACTACTGAGCCTGCGCTCTAGAGCCTGTGAGCCACAACTACTGAGCCCACGTGCCACAACTCCTGAAACCCACGTGCCTAGAGCCCATGCGCTGCAACAAGAGAAGCCACCGCGATGAGAAGCCAGTGCACCACAATGAAGAGTAGCCCCCACTCGCCGCAACTGGAGAAAGCCCACGCACAGCAACAAAGACCCAACGCAGCCAAAACTAAATAAATAAAAACAAATAAGGAGGGAAGGCCTTGAGACATCAACCACCACATACTCAACCAACTGTCTCATAAGGCCCCTGGCCTAGGAGCCAGAATGAATATATAAACTTATTATGTGTTTTCAGAAGACTCAGACTCCTAGCCTTCCCTAACCAACAATTCCAATCTATAGCTCCTTTGTTTTTTTTCTAACTCCCTCAGGTTTAGAGACCTTTTCAAAGATGAGAGAGAATGTCAGAGTCCCAGATGAGAGGTGGGTTCTCAGCCCAAGGAAGAGGTGTGTTCCCTTGGGTCCTCCTCCTTGCCTCAAGGTTCCTACAGATAGTCCAGGGCAAGTCTGGATCTGAGACTGAGCTCTAATGGCTTAGTAAAACCATGGGTAGGAATGCTCTTCTACCTCCCCACCTCTTGGCAGCTTATATGTACACTTCTCCAGTAAAGCCTCAGACTCCTTTCTTAATTATAGAGGAGAGGCGTCATAATCTTATTAAACAACCCAAGGAAGAGACTCTGAAGTTTAACCTTTCATATTCTAAAGAGAAGTTAGATGGATTTGCACAGGGTTGGAGAGAGAGGGTGTCTTTAAAGATAAACTTGAAGAGTCTCCCAGGAGGATAAAGAGACTTTAATGGAGACATTTGTCTATCTCCCTGTTTACCATAGGCACTACATCTAAATACTGGGTGAGAATTTACATTTACATAGTGCTTATTGATGAATGTGGTACCTTCTGGTTACCATGACTAATTTTCATTCTTAGGAAATTATTTCATTTCCTGAGAAAAGAAATAGCCTCTTCTTATACTTCTTTTTCTTCTTCTTTTTTTTTTTTTTTTTTTTTTTTTTTTTTTTTTTGCTAGTAAATATTAGGAAGCATGAGGCATAGGAACTGGAGTCCAACCTGCTTAGATCCAAATCCAAGCTTGGCCACTTAGTTAGCAGTGTGACCTTGGGCAGTTATTTAATTCTCTGTGCCTCAATTATCTTACACGTGAAATGAGAATAATATCTGCCCCATAGGTCTCCCCTGGTGGCACAGTGGTTAAGAATCTGCCTGCCAATGCAGGGGACACGGGTTCGAGCCCTGGCCCGGGAAGATCTCACATGCCGCAGAGCAACTAAGCCCGTGCACCACAACTACCGAGCCTGTGCTCTGGAGTCTGTGAGCCACAACTACTGAGCCTGCGTGCCACAACTACTGAAGCCTGTGCGCCTACAGCCTGTGCTCTGCAACAGGAGAAGCCACGATAATGAAAAGCCCGCACAATGCAACGAAGAGTAGCCCCCGCTCACTGCAACTAGAGAAAACCCATGCGCAGCAACGAAGACCCAACACAGCCATTAATTAATTAATTAATTAATTAATACTATCTGCCCCATAGACTTAGTATAAGAATCAAGTGAAATGCTGTATTTAAGAAAGCTCTTTGTGCAGTGCCCATAGAAAGCGCTCAGTAAATTTAGTTGTTTGTGGTTATACTTAGTTAACATATTGAAAACTGTTCCCATGACCACTGGGAAAAGGTCTAGCAGTTTCTTGTAAAGCTAAGTTTCATATAAAGCTAACCACCTTAGCAATTTCACTCCTAGGTATTTATCCAAGAGAAATGAAGTTATATATCCACAAAATTACTTGTATGAGACTATTTGGAGAAGTTTTATTCATAATACCCCAAATTGGAAACAGCCCAGGTGTCCATCAACAGAAAAATAGATAAATACTCCATAGAATACTCATATGATGGGTTACTACTCAGGAATAAAAAGGAACAGACTACTGATACATACAACCACAGGCATGAATCTCAAATATATTATGTTGAACAAAATTAGCCAGACATAAAGTAGTACTTGCTCTTTTTTTTTTTCAACTTTTCTGAAGATTTTAATTTATTTATTTATTTTTGGCTACGCTACACTGGGTCTTCGTTGCTGCGTGTGGGCTTTCTCTAGTTGCGGTGAGCGGGCACTAGTCTTCGATGCGATGCACGGACTTCTCATTGAAGTGGCTTCTCTTGTTGTGGAGCATGGGCTCTAGGTGCGTGGGCTTCAGTAGTTGTGGCACGTGGGCTCAATAGTTATGGCTCACAGGCTCTAGAGCTCAGACTCAGTAGTTGTGGTGCACGGGCTTAGTTGCTCCGTGGCACGTGGGATCTCCCCAGACCAGGGATCAAACCCGCGTCCCCTTCATTGGCAGGTGGATTCTTAACCACTGTGTCACCAGGGAAGTCCCAGTACTTACTCTTTGATTCCACTTATTTGAAGTTCTAGAACAGGCAAAACTAATGTTTGGTGGGAAAAAATCATAACAGTGTTTGCCCTTGGGGGAGTGAGTGGGGGAAGGAATAGACTGGAGAGGCATGAGGGACACTTCTGGAGTGATATTAATGTTCTGCATCTTGATATGGGTTTGGGTTATAGAGGCTTAGGCATTTGCCAAGTTCTTTGAATGGTATGTGCTTAAGTCTTGTGTGTTTCATTGTCTGCAAATTTTATTTCAATGTATTCTTAAAAGGAATTATAAATGAATATTGAACTCTCATTAATGCTGAAGTATGTAGGAGGATGTGTCCTGATGTCTGAAATTGTAAAATGCATACAAAAAATAAGATATTAATGGATAGGTGGATAAAGGGATGAAAAGAGAAATGAATAGCTATATGATATAAATCATGTATTAATATATAGTAAAATGTTAGCTGAAGAACCTAAGCAGGGAATATAGGTGTTCACTGTAAAATCCTCTCAATTTTTCTGCATGTTTGAAGCTTTTCATAATAAAATGTTGGCAAAAATCTGCTTCCTCCTTTACCAAGTTTCCTTAGCATTCAGTAAACGACAACACCAAACTTAGAAATAAAATGTTTGAGAGTCATTATTTTACATCATTCTAGTTTAGACATCATTCCTTAGAATATTGGTCAATTTTAACAAATAAAAATTACCATTAATTTAAAAATTACAATTTATCAAGTGCCTACTATGTTCCCAGAACCACCACAGGCATGTCACAGATATTATGTCTGATCCTCATAATAGCAAGATAAGCAGAGGTCTCCGTTTTATAGATGAGGAAATTGAGGCACAAAGAGACTCATTCATTCTAATACCTATTGAGCCCTTGTGGGTGGAGAGAAAAGGGGGAAAAGGAGAATGAATGACCAGAGATGAGGCTAAAAATCTAATCAGGGGGGCTTCCCTGGTGGCGCAGTGGTTGAGAGTCCGCCTGCCGATGCAGGGGACACGGGTTCGTGCCCCGGTCCGGGAGGATCCCACGTGCCGCGGAGCGGCTGGGCCCGTGAGCCATGGCCGCTGAGCCTGCGCGTCCGGAGCCTGTGCTCCGCAACGGGAGAGGCCACAGCAGCGAGAGGCCCGCGTAACCGCAAAAAAAAAAAAAAAAAAAAAAAAAAATCTAATCAGGGGCTAGACCCTAAAGGCCCTTGATAAGGGTTAAGGAGTTTGGACTTTATCTGGAGGGCAGTGGGGAGACATTGAAAACTTTTCAGCAGAAAGTGATCTGATCAGATTTGTATATTTAAACATCACGTGGGACTTCCCTGGTGGTCCAGTGGTTAAGAATCTGCCTTCCAATGTGGGGGACACAGGTTCGATCCCTGGTCGGGAAACTAAGATTCCCCCATGCCGCAGAGCAACTAAGCCCCCCACACCACAACGAAGAGCCTGTGTGCTGCAACGAAGACCCAGCACAGCCAAAGTTTTAAAAATAAATCAGTAAATTAAAATAAAAGATCACGCAACTACAATTTGGAGAGAGACAATGGAGAGGAACAAGACCGAAAACAAGAAGCTGCTTCTGGGAACAGTAATCAACAGGCAGATGATTTGACAGGAACTGAAACAATGGCAGAGGGAATGGAGAGAAGTAGGGATTTGAGAGCTATGAAGGAGGCAGAATGGATGGAGATTCGTACATGATTGGAAGTGGAAGTGAGGGAAAGTGTTGGAGGATAATTCTCAAATTTTTAGCATAGGTAACTTGGTGGACAGTGGCTGCCCTTCTCTGAAATGGAGAGGATGAGGAGTTGTCAGGTTTGCTGTTCCTGTGGGACAGTCAAGCAGAGATGTTCAGTACAAAATGGGATAAATGGATCTGAGCTCCAAAGAGAGCTCCGGGCTAGAGATGCCAGACTGAGGTCTCCAGCCCTTCCAGAAGGCAATTGTGGGGCCACTGTAGAGTGAGAAAGGACGTGGTCCTAGGACAGAATCTACAGGCTGAACATCACCTAAGGAACAAGAGAAAAGGAGAATCTCTGAAGAGAGTGGGTAAATGCAAGAGAGAGAGAAGAAAATAACTGGAGTGGTGTCCCAAAGCTAAAGGAAGAGGGGGGTTTCCAAAAAAAAAAAGGGGGGGTTTCCAAAAAAAATTTTGTATTTTGATACAAAATATCAAATGCTACTGAGAGTCAAGTAAAATAAGGACTGAAAGTATTCACTAGATCACCCAACTGGTGACCTTGGTGGAAGCACTTTCACCTGAAAAGTAGTAAAGGTGGAGGTCGTTTTGCAGTCGATGGAGGGGTAAATGGGAGTGAGGAAGGGGTTTACTTATGGTCAGAGCTTATGAAGAAGAGCAGAAGAGGCGGTAGCTGGAAGGCAATGTGGTAGAAAGAAGTTTTTTAGCTTTTGGCTCATTTGTTGGTTTTAAGAAAGGAAAGTATTAGCATGTTAAAATGCTTCCTGGAATGAGCCAGCAAACAGGAGGAAGTGTACCTCCCTCATTGTTAACAAGAGTTTAAGAATGTTCAGAGACCTCCCTGGTAGTTAAGAATCTGCCTGCCAATGCAGGGGACACGGGTTCAAGCCCTGGTCTGAGAAGATCCCACATGCCTCGGAGCAACTAAGCCCGTGCGCCACAACTACTGAGCCCTCGTGCCACAGCTACTGAAGCCTGCGTGCCTAGAGCCCGTGCTCTGCAACAAGAGAAGCCACCACAATGAGAAGTCTATGCATCGCAACGAAGACTAGCCCCTGCTCGCTTCAACTAGAGAAAGACTGCACACAACAACGGAGACCCAATGCAGCCAAAAACAAGTAAAAATAAATAAATAAATATTTTTTTTTAAATGCTCAGGGGACGCTTAGGACAGTCCTGCTTTATACCTGTTGTCCTCCTGTAATCGTTAATAGTACCCCTTTCGGAGGACTTCCCTGGTGGTCCAGTGGTTAAGACTCCACGCTTCCAATGCAGGGGACACAGTTTCGCTCCCTGGGTGGGAAACTAGGATCCCACATGCCGTGCAGGGTATCCAAAAAATAAAAAATTAAAATTAAAAAATAGTACCCCTTTCACACTGTGACAGTGTGGAAGATAATTTATGTGGTCAACCTAGATAAGGGGGGAGCCCAGGCTGCACACAGACTTGGCTAACTTTGAAAGTGAAAGTGTTGGGACCAAAAATTGAAGTTTTCATCTGTGTGTGTGTGTGTGTGTGTGTTTATAAAGATTTTTTCACCTCCTGAAAGAATTCTCATCTAGTGGTTCCTACTTCATTTGTGTACTAGGGAAGAAAGGTCACTGTCCTAGGATGAGGCAAGGAGACAGAGGAGCAGAAGTCGGAAAGGGAGAGGAGGTCTGACACAGTTGGTGACAGGAATGAGAGGAGAAATTGGCCAAAGTCAAGTAGCATTCCCAAGGTCACCTACCTAGTGACATGGTCAGAATTCAAAACCAGGCCTGCCCAGCTCTCAAGTCAACTCCAGAGCCAACTTGAACTCTTCCTACAATACCAGTTGCCCCTTCTCATTACAATGTATCAAATGGGACTTCCCTGGTGGTCCAGAGGTTAGGACTCGGCGCTTCTACTGTCAGAGCCCGGGTTCAATCCCTGGTTGGGGAACCAAGATCCTGCAAGCTGCGCAGCACGGCCAAAATAAAAAAAAAAGAATGTATCAAGCATGTCTACAGTCAGCCCTCCATTGTATGTGCAGGCCACTCTCTGACCAGTGGTGCCTTCCTTCCCTCCCCATCACTACCACTGCCACCATTCTGAGACTTCTGAAGCACAAGTAAATGAAATAAACATTAGGCATCCTCTTCTCTGCATCTCTCCTAAAAGAAAAGATTTGATGGGGGCTTCCCTGGTGGCGCAGTGGTTGAGAGTCCACCTGCCGATGCAGGGGACACGGGTTCGTGTCCCGGTCCAGGGGTGTATATATATATATATATATATATATATATATATATGAATATTACTCAACTATAAAAAAGTCAACTATTGTCATTTGCATCAACGTGGATGGACCTAGAGGTTATCATACTAAGTGAAGTAACTCAGAGAAAGACAAGTATCATATGATATCACTTTTATGTGGAATCTAAAAATTAATACAAATGAATCTATATACAAAACAGAAACAGACTCACAGCCATAGAAAACAAACTGATGGTTACCAAATGGGACACGGAGGTGGGGAGAGACAAATTAGGAGTATGGGATTAACAGACACAAACTACTATAAATAGAATAGATAAGCAACAAGGATTTACTGTATAGAACAGGGAGTTATACCCCATATCTTAATAAGTTAATAATAACCTATAATGGAATATAATCTGCAAAAACAAAAAACAAATCACTATGCTATACACCCAAAACTAAAACAATATTGTAAATCAAATACACTTCAATAAAAAAATAGTTTACCTGTTCCTTGGAAAAAATGCTCTGTCTCATTGATCAGACACAGTACTTAGCACACTGTAGGTGTTCAGTAAACACTGGTGATTGAGTAAACTGGTCTCGGGTTGGCAGAAACAAGCACTTTTTTATTCAAATTAAATTCATCGTTCATCTTAAAGCAAATCAAATACACGGTAACGTGACAATTCCAACTTGTTCACAAAAAGTGATAACTGAGTTCTACTGAGAAATAAGTACTTTTGGGATAATGGGGAAAGCATAAGTTTTAACTAAAAATTCTTTCTTCTTCATAAAACCAAAGTCAACTCAAGGTGTTCTTTCACCAAAAAAAGTCTACCATTTTGAGTTTTTCCCCTAATCTAGTTTATTTCTTTGGTATTTTTATATGAATGATTTGTAGTAATTTGTAACAGCCAAAGAGAATTTAACCATGATACTAGTAATAAAGAGCAGATTACCCAAACTTTAATGTTTATTCCTCTCTATTTTATCTTGAGAAGCAAAACCTTTATGAAAGAAAATGTACTTTAGCAGAATCACCGAAAAAGAGTTCTACCATCCTAAGTTCATTCTTATTTTCGTCTCTATACCTTTCTCAAACTGTTTCTTTCCTTTAACATTCTTTACTGCTCCCCACCTATTCACAGCCTTCTTTTTCTCTTAGGGTGGGGGTGGGTGACCATATAATTTACTGTCCAAACCGGAACAGTTGATTTTTGGTTTTGGTTTTGTTTTTCATGGAAAGACATTTTATATTAAATATAGCAGTGTGTACAAGTCAATCCCAAACTCCCAATTCATCCCTCCCCCCAACCCCCACAACCATAAATTCATTCTCTAAGTCTGTGAGTCTGTTTCTGTTTTGTAAATTAAGTTCATTTGTATCATTTTTTTTTAGATTCTGCATATAAGCAATAATATCATGATATTTTTCTTTTTCTGTCTGACTTAGTTCACTTCAAACTGGAACTGTTTTGAGACTGGAAGTGGCATTATTGATATTTACACTGGAAAAATAAAACAGGGCTTTCCCAGGGACACTGGGATGTAGGGTCACCCTACTTTAAACTCTCGGGTCCTCAGTTTCCACATTAATAAAGTGAGGGGGTTGGACCAACTGACTTCTAAGGACCCGTCTAGTCTTAACCATCGAAGAGTCTACTATTCTGATTTAACGTGCTTCATCCTCAAAATTCAGTCTTACTCAGAAAACCTCAGATGTCGCAAGGCCTCAGAACCACTCTTTTTCATCACAGGTCCATTGAATGCTGAGAAGCAGCAAAGGTGCTGAGTTAGCTAAGGCATTTCAGCCTCTCTGCACTCCCCTCCATTTCCCATCGAGGCCTGTTGCCTGCAAGGGAACAAGCAGGTTGGACTTGTCGGCTCAGAAGCATTTCTGGGTGGAAAGGGCAGCCCGGCTGCTTGTCCAGGCAAACAGGATGTGTCTTCCCTGGTGAGTCAGAGCCAGATAGAGAAAGCACTCCTGCCCAGCCCCCTGGGGGGTTCCCCTCCCCCTCCCCAGCTTCCAGCTCCTGAAAGGGGAAGACAGGGAAAATTCTCAGCAACGTTGCTGTTTTCTTCCAGCCTGCCCCCATGTTATACACCCTCTGAGCGTTGGTGTCTGCTGGGCTACACTAGCAGTAAGCAGAGGAAATGAGGCTTTCAAAGACAGAGCAAAAAATGATCATTTAAAGCTGTCACCCTGAGTGCAAGCTCTTACTGTAATGATGCTGACATTATTCCAAACGTTTCTAGAATGACTCTTCTGGAACGGCCTTAGCATCTTGAACCAAAAAAAAAATTTTTTTGAGATCCTTAACGATGACAAATCTTCACGCTTTTGAGAGCTAGTTTGATTCTCCGACACATCTAAAAGTCACATAGATCAAATCCAAAAAGTGTGAGAAAGTGAGTAACCAAACACCACTGATTATAAAATCGGGAGAATAAAGATCTTGTGTAATGTGTACATGCTCCCTGAGGAGCCTTTCAAAGACAAAAAACTAAAAAACTCTTTTGTGCGTAACTATGATGAGAGGATAATCCCACCTAGAGCTTAAGATCGCTCCTGTGGTTACTGAGTTGGATATAGACACGAACAGGGGAGCTTCCCTGCAGGTCCAGTGGATAAGGCTCCACCCTTTAAATGCAGGGGGTGAGGGTTTGATCCCTGATCTGGGAACTAGGATCCCACATGCCGAGTGGCAGGGCCAAAAGAAAGAAGGAAAAAAAAACACTCAGAGGCTCTTCTCTTTTCACGGAATAAGGCCCTTCATGATCCGGCCCCACCAACTATCCAGCCCCACTTCCACGTTTTCCAGGCTCCTTGAAACTCACTCTTGGCCATGTCAAACTAACCACATGTGTGTTCTTACCTTCACGTATATATCTGTACATGCTATTCTGTCTACTTTGTCCATCTGATGAATTCTTATTTGCTTTTCAAAATTAAGCTCACATTCTATGAAGCCTTCCCTGAGCCCTGGAGCCAGAGTTAATAGTTCCTTACACCTTGTGACACCTTTATTATGGCCCTTGCTGCACTATGCCATCATTACTTGTTTACACGTCTGTCTCCACTCTAGACTGAGTCCTTTGAGGGCAGTGTCCAGGTCTTTTCACCTCTGTGTCCTCAGCACCTAAACATGCTAGGCACATAGTAGAGGTTCAATGTACATTTGCTAAAGGAGTGACTGCATACCTACCAGATAGGCTCCTGTGGGCTCCATGCTGGGCTCCCACACCTCAGCGAAGCCATGAGGTATGGAGCGCCCTCTGGTGGAACCCAAAAAAGCTCCAAGGGTGAAGACCTAAAACCAAGTCCCAGCTTTAACTTTGCTTATTTTTATATCTCAGTAAAGATCCTCTCCATAATTGAAAAATCTACACTTAACAAGAGTTTTCCACCTTCCACTGTTTTCAGCCTAGTAGCCATCATGAAAGGAGGGGAGCAAATATAATCTATAATATATATAATAGATTCTATTTGAATATGTACAATGTAATGTATTAAATCATAATTGTCAGGATGTGTCTCCTACTTTTATTCATTTATTCTAGGTCTTAATTACTGAATGGATGATTCAACCTAGAGGTCTGAAACCTAGAATTTGGAATGTACTCATCCATTCATTTATTTAATAAATAATGATTTGATTGAATAAGAAAACTGAGACTAAACACCTAAGGAGCAACTGATATATGCCCCACACTGTGCTGAAGAAATATTAGAAGATGCCATATTGGGCTTTAAGGAATTCACAGATACTTGATACTAGAAGCTTCCATCTGCAAAGCTCTTTGCAAAGCATTTGAAGACATTACCTCCTTTAATTATGACTATTCTTTTTTAAAGATGAAGAAAATGAGGAGGATAATGCGAAGCGATTTGCCCAGCTATCCAGCTCACTCCCACTACAAAATAAATGGAAGAACTATGGCCCATTCTGGGGGTTCTGTATTTAAAACCAAAGCTCTTCCCATGGGTTCTCACAAAGCCCCACAAAGTCAAAGGCAATTTTTTTTTTTTACCATTTTACTATAGAGAATTTCAAACATATACAAAAGTATACAAAATGGTATAATGACCCCTAGGGACCTATCACTCAGCCCCGATTATCAGCAACTCACGGTCAACTTTTTTCCACTTATACCTTCACCTATCCATCCAATCTTATTTTGAACAAATGGAAAAAAATCATTTCACCCATAAATATAACTTCAATGTCATTGTCACACCTAAAAAGAATTAACATTTCCTAGGGCTTCCCTGGTGGCGCAGTGGTTGAGCGTCTGCCTGCCGATGCAGGGGACACGAGTTCGTGCCCTGGTCCGGGAAGATCCCACATGCCGCGGAGCAGCTAGGCCCGTGAGCCATGGCCGCTGAGCCTGCGCGTCTGGAGCCTGTGCTCCACAACGGGAGAGGCCACAACAGTGAGAGGCCCGCATACCGCAAAAAAAAAAAAGAATTAACATTTCCTAAATATCAAATATCCAGTGTTAAAATTTCCACTTATCTCATAAATGTTATGTTTTTTACAGTTTACATATTTGTGTTTTATTATTGTTTTATTTTTTTTAATTGGAGTAAAGTTGCTTTACAATGTTGTGCTAGTTTCTGCTGTACGATGAAGTGAATCAGCTATATGTATACATATATCCCCTCCCTCTTGGACCTCCCTCCCACCGCCCCCCATCCCACCCATCTAGGTCATCACAGAGCACTGAGCTGAGCTCCCTGTGCTAAACAGCAGGTTCCCACTAGCTATGTATTTTACACATGGTAGTGAATTTATGTCAAACCTAATCTCCCAATTCGTCCAACCCTCCTCTTCCCTCCCTGTGCCCACATGTCCATTCTGTACGTCTACGTCTCTATTCCTGCCCTACAAATAGGTTCATCTGTACCATTTTCCTAGATTCCACGTATATGTGTTAATATACGATATTTGTTTTTCTCTTCTGGCTTACTTCACTCTGTGTGACAGACTCTAAGTCCATCCACATCTCTACATATGACCCAATTTCGTTCCTCTTTATGGCTGAGTAATATTCAGCCATGTTGTATATATGTACCACATCTTCTTTATCCATTCATCTGTTGTTGGACATTTAGGTTGTTTCCATGTCTTGGCTATTATAAATAGTGCTGCAGTGCACATTGGGGTACATGTGTCCTGAGAAAACCATAATTCAAAAGGATACAGTTTACATATTTGAATTAGGGTCCAAATAAGGTGCAAAATTTGCAATTGGTCCATATGTTTCCTAAGTCTCTTTTAATCTATAGCTTCCTCTTCATCACTTTTTCATTTCCTTCAAATTTACATTTAAAGAAACTGAGTCATTTGTCTCTGGATATTTCCACAGTCTGGACTTCTTGCCTACATTATTATGTCGTGTAATATGTTCCTCTGTATTTCCTATAAATTGGATTTAGAGCAATGGTTCTCAATCTTTAGTGGGCATCAGAGTCTCTTCTGAATGGTTTGTTGAAACAGATTGCGGGGCCCCACTTTCAAGAGTTTCTGTTTCTGGTCCGAGGCAAGTCCTGAAATTTTGCATTCCTAACAAGTTGTCAGGTGATGATTGACCACACCTGAGAGTCATGCTGTAGACCTGACTGAGCCTCAATCAGAATCAGAGTTGATTTTTTGTAAGACTACCTCACATGTGGTATCCTATTCTTCCTCCAAGAGGTACATAATGTCATCTTTTTTGGTTCTGTTAGCAGTCTTCAATGCTCAGTGCCTAGAACCATTCATTCATTCATTAAGCATTATAAACTATGATGTTCTAATTCTATCATTCCTGCTTCATTTACTAGCTAGGCTACTTCTAGGAAGAGAAACTCCCTCATCTGCTAAATGGTTACCCAGTGGGATAGTTCATACAGGAAAGACTAGTTTTGAACACAACAACCTGGTTCACTAGAATCGTCCAATTGTTACCATTTAAAGATTTTCTTTGTGTGTTTGTTTGTTTGTGGTGTCATTATAAACTCATGGCATTAAACATATTTGATGCATTGCAAACATTACAGATAATATACTTATTGATTCTCGAATGATCCCATCATTAGCTGGTGGGAGCCTCTTCAGATTGGCTCTTGAATCCTTGTAAGGTGTGTTTGCTATGTTATTTAGGAATATTCAGGTCTGGGAATTCCCTGGTGGCCCACTGGTTAGGACTTGGTGCTTTCACTGTCTCACTGCCAGGGCCCAGCCCGGGTTCAGTCCCTGACCCGGGAACTAAGCTTCCGCAAGCTGCACAGTGCAGCCAAAAAAAAAGAAAAAAGAATATTCAGGTCTGCTATGGAAAATAAGAGAAGGAAACAAATAAAGAGGATAGAAGAAATTAAGTGTAGAAGTGAGTAGCTTGTGAGGTAGAGCAAGCCTTAATGAATAAAGCAGATATCTGTTGATATAGGAAGCAGTGGACAGACTAAGTAGGTGGATACTAATCTACACAAGGCACATGAAACACCAGATATTTCTGACACGCTCAATATTCGTAAAATCTTAAATCAGTCATTTGCTTGTGACACGTATTGTGGCACTCTGTGTACTCTGCCTGACATACGCAGGTAAAACCCGTAACTGCCTATCACAGTAATTGACAAGCTACAGCTGTAGCCTGGAATTGTTGCCCTTGTGTTCCTACAACAGAGTATAGGAGAGGGGAAAGTCTTCCTTGACCCTCTTAGGGTCCCTGGCTGGGTCTGAAAATTAAACTGACAAAGAAAGGTTAACAGGAGGAAAACCTACACATTGATTTAATGTAATTTTGCAGGACATGGGAGACTTCATAAGGAAATGAAGACTCAGAGAAACACACCTGAGTATTTTATGCTGGGCTTGCTGAAGAGTGGACCATTGTGGTGGAATAATAGTTTGAGGAGTATGAGGTCATTGTACTACACTGGGGGAAATTTAACAAGGACAGATTCTTCTCCGAGTTCCTCTGTCTTTGGAGATAAGAATGTTCTTTTCCTCCAGGCATAGGTAGGGCACCTATCACATGAGGATTTATGACCTACATGTTTCAGGGTAGAAGGGCAAGCGGGGAAGGTGAGAGTGAGCTTCCTGCTGCTGCTGTTTTCTCCAAGTCCTTCAGCTTAAAATATTCAATATGCCAAGGTGCCATCTTTTGGGGTAGTGTGTCCTGAGCCCCTTGATGGGAGCAAGAGGCAATCCAGCCACCATCATCTGCAGAGCCTCCCTGTTCATCCACAATCCCAGTCCTTGCAGCAGAGAGAAAGGTAGGGCTGATGAACATTACGTAGACAGGATTCACACCCAGTGGGTCTTCCACCGGTTTATACCCTATCCCAGAGGGATTAACCTTCCACATCTCTTTCCCATTGCTAATCACTGAATGTTTTAATTGATTTAATAAACCAAATGAATCAAGGGTATTAATTTTGCCTGTGAACCATTCTGCTCTGTGATCTCTGGGATTGTTTGTTATATAGTATATTAAGAGGCAATCATAACATCAAGGTAATTCCTCACATGACAGCCTTTTTGACACATGTGACAAGATGTTGCAGCTTCATCTTGTCTACTTCTTGCCCCATGTCTGAAATCATCCACAATTCTTCAGGTATCCTTGATTACTTTTTTTTTAATAAATTTTTTTATTTTTATTTTGGGCTGCATTGGGTCTTTGTTGCTGTGCACGGACTTTCTCTGGTTGTGGCGAGTGGGGGCTACTCTTCGTTGCAGTGCGCGGGCTTCTGATTGTGGTGGCTTCTCTTGTTGCAGAGCATAGGCTCTAGGCATGCGGGCTTCAGCAGTTGTGGCACGCGGGCCGAGTAGTTGTGGCATGCGAGCTCTAGAGCGCAGGCTCAGTAGTTGTGGCACACGGGCTTAGTTGCTCCATGTCATGTGGGATCTTCCTGGGCCAGGACTCGAACCCGTTTCCCCTGCATTGGCAAGTGGATTCTTAACCACTGCACCACCAGGGAAGCCCTCCTTGATTACTTTTAATGGGAAATAGTATCTGAGGCCTACTTATCTGGGCTTTGGGGGTGCTCATTGCTACTGAATTGGTAAATTATTTTTTTAACTAGGTACTGTTTTATGTTATATAGGCTTCTTAGTTCTTCCATTAAAATGAATAATTTAGGGCTTCCCTGGTGGCACAGCGGTTGAGAGTCCGCCTGCCGATGCAGGGGACATGGGTTCGTGCCCCAGTCCGGGAAGATCCCACATGCTGCGGAGTGGCTGGGCCCGTGAGCCATGGCCGCTGAGCCTGCGCTCCGCAACGGGAGAGGCCACAACAGTGAAAGGCCCGCGTACCGCAAAAAAAATAAAAAAATAAAAAATGAATAATTTAAAGTTAAATATGCAAGCTCAGATCTGAATCTACTCTTTATACAATCAACTCTCAGCTAGTCCAACTTTACAGATAAATGCATAAATGAGAAAGGAAATAGAGATACCAGATTTGGTATGACAAACTGAACACACACATGATATTTATCCCCTTTCACTCCTGAAACCCTACTAAAATGGCATATACCCATAAAAGACAAGGAGAATGTGAACATAACAGCAGATAGGAAATAGAACAAAAGTTTAGAAGCTGAAAAACCAGTGAATGAGTGGCAAATGACTTACCACACCAGAAAAAGTTAAATTCTTCCAGAGTATTGAAGAAGTAAAATACTACTTAACTTATTCATTGAGGTCAGCATAATGCCAATACAAAAATCAAAGATACTGTAACAAAGAAATTTCAAGCCTATTTCACTAATGAAAATAGAGGGAAAAATTAGAAAGAAAGAAGGAAAGAAAGGAAGGAAGGAAGGAAGGAAGGAAGGAAGGAAAGAAGGGAGAAAGGAAGGAGGGAGAAAGGAAGAAAGAAAGGAAGGAAGGAAGGAAGAAAATACAGAGGGAAGGAGGATGGAAGGGACCACTACCAAACAGGATTTATCCAGTTGTATCGTCAGGCCATTCAAAATGGTTGTTCTCTTGCTCTCTGTACATCTCCTGCTCAACCAGTCGCTGCTTCACTCACATTACTATCCAATTAATCATAAGGCTTAATTAGCCCCTGGTAACTGAGCCCAACTGACATCAATTCCCACCACCACGCCCCCCAGAGCAACAGCCACTATGTCTTTCCAGGCCATCTGCCACACACAGTGGGGTGTCACTCCAGGACACTTTGTGGATGATCCCCTGTCCAATAAACCATTGATGTCTCTGTCCCTGTCTCCAGGCTCTTTCTTTGGTCACTAACTGGGCAACTACAAGGTGTTCAGGCCTGCAGGGTGCAGCCCAACACCAGTTATATAACAATGGTTTAATATTAGAAAATCTACAAATGTAATTTACCACATAGACAGATTCAGAGAAAAACTACATGAACAACTCAATAGAAGCAGAAAAAGCATTGAATAAAATCCCATACCTATTTAGGATAAAAATTCTTTGTAAATTGGAATTAGAAGGGAATTCTTTAACCTGATAAATATTAACTATTAAAATCCTTCAGCAAATATTATCCTAAATGGGGAAATAGCAGATTCATTTCCAAATTAAGAATTGAGAGGAATACCCAATATCCCCACTTCTATTCCATGTTGTATCATACAGAGCCTTGTCCAGTGCAGTCCAATAAGGAAAACAAATTAGAGGATTACAGAAGAAAAAAAGAGGAACTAAAGCTGTAATTGTTGGCAGATGACATGATTTTTCACAATACCATAACAAAAGAATATAAACAAATGATTAAGAATAATAGGAGAGGGCTTCCCCGGTGGCGCAGTGGTTGAGAGTCCGCGAAGCTAACATATTATTGCAAATCAACTATATCTCAATTTAAAAAAAAGATACCACCTAACATAGTATCAGAGTATATTCAACAAAAATCTAACCCAAAGAAAATGTGACCTACATAGAGGAAATTATAAAACATTGAGATATTTAAAAATAAATAAATGGAGAGCTGGGACTTCCCTGGTGGTCCAGTGGGTAAGACTCCATGTTCCCAATGCAGGGGGCCTGGGTTGGATCCCTGATCGGGGACCTAGATCCCACATGCATCCCGCAACTAAGAGTCCAGATGCCGCAACTAAAGATCCCGCATGCCACAACTAAGACCTGGAGCAACCAAAATAAATAAATATTTTTTTAAAAAAGGAATTCAAGAGACGATAGCCAATATTTTATTTTTTCTTTGTAAATGTATTTATTTATTTATTTATTTATTTATTTATTTTTGGTTGAGTTGGGTCTCTGTTGCACGTGGGCTTTCTCTAGTTGCAGCAAACGGGAGCTACTCTTTGTTGCGGTGTGCAGGTTTCTCACTGCGGTGGCTTCTCTTGTTGCGGAGCACAGGCTCTAGGTGCATGGGCTTCAGTAGTTGTGGCATTCAGGCTTCCGTAGTTGTGGCATATGGGCTTAGTTGCTCTGCGGCATATGGGATCTTCCCGGACCAGGGCTCGAACCCGTTTCCCCTGCATCGGCAGACGGATTCTTAACCACTGCGCCACCAGGGAAGCCCCAGCCAATATTTTATAATAACTATAAATGGAGTAAAATCTTTAAAAATTGTGAATCACTATGTTGCATACCTGAAATTTATATAATATTGTAAATCAACTATACCTCAATTTTAAAAAAGAGAAAAAAATAAAGATGATGTGGTATTGATGTAGGGATGGAAAAATTAACTGGTGAAACAATCATACCCCATTAGTTAGACCTTTACACATATGAAACTTTGGTATATAATACAGGGGGCATGTCAGAAGAGTGAGGAAAGGAAAGACTGTTAAAAATGTGGAGCTTGGAAAAAATGTCATATAGAAAAATGAAATTGAATCTCTTGTTTACATCATACACCAAACCTCAAAAGAAGAAGGGGAGAAAGCCAGAGGAGAGGACCTAGGAACTGGCAGCTTATTGGGGAATTGATCCTATCAAGCCAAAATGAGGGAGCTGGGGGAGTAAGAGAGGGAAGGAGAGAGCCAGTGAAGACTGCAGTGTTAAGTGAGTAACTGCTCTGGGCACCTGGGTCAATCTCTTTGGAGGCCCTCTGAGGAACCATGTAGAATGCATTTCAGAAATGAATCCTCTGACTGACAGAAGGCTGGGCCATGATCCACTAACTCCTCTCCCATTAGTAGAGGGCTGCCTCTGGGAACATTCACTCTCTACCCTCTCCTACCCATTCAAAGTTGTTCCCATCTGCAAACTGAAGCAGAAAAGGCTTCAGCAGCAGGTTTTTGATGTGGGATGGCATCAGTGTGCATCAGAAGTGACCACACAGCTGCAGCTGAAGCCATAGATGGACCAAGGGGATGCAACATAAGATGACAACAGCATCTCCACAAAGGTTTCGTGCAGGAGAGTGGAAACATAACAGGCTGGAAAAGGCAGTGAGGAACAAGGAAAATATTCAAACTTTCTCTCTCTCTCTTTTTTTAAAATTATTTATTTGGCTGTGCCAGCTCTTAGTTGCAGCACACAGAATATTTAGTTGCGGCATGCAGGGTCTTTAGTTGCAGCATGTGCGATCTAGTTCCCTGACCAGGGGTCAAACCGGGCCCCCTGCGCTGGGAGTGTGGAGTCTTAGCCAGTGGACCACAGGGAAGTCCCTCAAGCTTTTTCTCTTGATTCTTGTCCTATAAGGGGATAGGGGCATTTGAAGAAAGAGCAAGAAAAGCAGTGTCTTGAGAAGGGAGGGAGAAGAGGAGCCAAGTTTCCTGTGTGAGGGGGTAGAGGATTTCAGGCAATCTCTTTACTTTGGAATTTCAAATGGCACAAGGGAAAGGGCTGAGAGAGGAGCCACAGGGTAGGGCAGAAGGTAGAGCAGTTATGGGATAAGAGCATGAAGCCAGCTAAGTGGCCTCAGGAAAACTATAGAGCTAAGACTCTTGGACAGAATTGACAGGTCTCAAGGTTCCCAGTTTAGGCATAAACTTACTTTGGGGCCAGAAATGTGTGATAAGCCCAGTCCCCTACAAGTGGTACTTTGTCATGAGCGAAATAAAATCTTCACCTCGGGGTGTGTCCAGTGGTGAGAAGAAAGCAGCATCCAGTCTCCAGTTTGACTAATGTAACCAGGCAGGACCCAGGGGGGCCCTCCCAGGACAGGCCCTCCCATGTCCTCCACCCGCTTCTTGTTTGTAGAAAAACTTTAACCTCCTAGGCCTTCCCCAAGTCCCAAAGAATAAAGTTAACTAGAGAAGTCAGAATATTTAGAAATAAAGGAAAATAGGAGATTGGTTCAAGATGTCAGGGTAGAAGGACGTGTGCTCCCTTCTTCTTGTGAGAGCACCAGAATCACAACTAACTGCTGAACAATCATCGACAGGAAGACACTGGAACTCATCAGGAAGTTCCTGCACCAGGAAGCACAGAGAGTCCCAGGCAGGATAAACCCAAGGAGAAACATGCCAAGACTCATAGTAATCAAACTGACAAAAATTAAAGACAAAGAAAAATTATTGAAAGCAACAAGGTAAAAATGACAAATAACATACAAGGGAGCTCCCATAAGGTTAACAGCTGATTTCTCAACAGAAACTCTACAAGCCAGAAGGGAGTGGCATGATAAATTTAAAGTGATGAAAGGGAAGAACCTACAACCAAGATTACTCTACCCTGCAAGTATCTCGTTCAGATTTGACGCAGAAGTCAAAAACTTTACAGACAAGCAAAAGCTAAGAGAATTCAGCACCATCAAACCAGCTCTACAACAAATGCTAAAGGAACTTCTCTAAGTGGGGAACACAAGAGAAGAAAAGGACCTACAAAAACAAACCCATAACAATTAAGAAAATGGTAATAGGAACATACATATCAATAATTACCTTAAATATGAATGGATTAAATGCTCCAACCAAAAGCCACAGGCTTGCTGAATGGACACAAAAACAAGACCTATGTATACGCTGTCTACAAGAGACCCACTTCAGACCTAGGGACACATACATACTGAAAGTGAGGGGAATGGAAAAAGATATTCCATGCAAATGGAAATCAAAAGAAAGCTGGAGTAGTAATACTCGTATCAGATAAAATAGACTTTAAAATAAAGAATGTTAAAAGAAACAAGGAAGTACACTACATAATGATCAAGGGACCAATCCAAGGAGAAGATATAACAATTATAAATATATATGCACCCAACATAGGAGCACTTCAATACATAAGGTAACTGCTAACAGCTATAAAAGAGGAAGTGAACAGTAACACAATAATAGTGGGGGACTTTAACACCTCAGTTACACCAATGGACAGATCATCCAGACAGAAAATTATTAAGGAAACACAAGCTTTAAATGACACAACAGACCAGATAGATTTAATTGATATTTATAGGACATTCCATCCAAAAACAGCAGATTACACTTTCTTCTCAAGTGCACACAGAACTTTCTCCAGAATAGATCACATCGTGGGTCACAAATCAAGCCTCAGTAAATTTAAGAAAATTGAAATAATATCAAGCATCTTTTCCTACCACAGCACTATGAGATTAGAGATCAATTACAAGGAAAAAAACATAAAAAACACAAACACATGGAGGCTAAACAATACATTACTAAATAACCAAGAGATCACTGAAAGAACCAAAGAGGAAATCAAAAAATACCTAGAGACAGATTACAACAAAAACACGATGACCCAAAACCTATGGAATGCAGCAAAAACAGTTCTAAGAAGTTTATAGCAATACAAGCCTACCTCAAGAAACAAGAAAAATCTAAAATAAACCTTTTGATGTAAGGTTAGATTACACCTAAAGGAACTAAACTGAAGAATAAAAACCATATGATTATCTCAATAGATGCAGAAAAAGCTTTTGACAAAATTTAACAGCCATTTATGATAACAGCCCTCCAGAATGTGGGCATAGAGGGAACCTACCTCAACATAATAAAGGCCATATATGACAAACCAAACATCATTTTCAATGGTGAAAACCTGAAAATATTTCCTCTAAGATCAGGAACAAGACAAGGATGTCCACTCTCGCCACTATTATTCAACATAGTTTTGGAAGTCCTAGCTACAGCAATCAGAGAAGAAAAAGAAATAAGAGGAATACAAATTGGAAAAGAAGAAGTAAAACTGTCACTGTTTGCAGATGACATGATACTATACATAGAGAATCCTAAAGATGCCACCCGAAAACTACTAGAGCTAATCAATGAATTTGGTAAAGTTGCAGGATACAAAATTAATGCACAGAAATCTCTTGCATTTCTACACACTAACAACAAAAGATCAGAAGGAGAAATTAAGGAAACAATCCCATTCACCACTGCAACAAAAAGAATAAAATACCTAGGGATAAACCTACCTAAGGAGGTAAAAGACTTGTACTCAGAGAACTATAAGACACTGATGAAAGAAATCAAAGATGACACAAACAGATGGAGAGATATACCATGTTCTTGGATTGGAAGAATCAGTATTGTGAAAATGACTATACTATCCAAAGCAAGCTACAGATTCAATGCAATCCCTATCAAATTACCAGTGGCATTTTTCACAGAACTAGAACAAAAAATCTTAAAATTTGTATGGAGACACAAAAGACTGACTAGCAAAAGCAGGCTTGAGGAAAAAAAACGGAGCTAGAGGAATCAAACTCTCTGACTTCAGACTATACCACAAAGCTACAGGAATCAAGACAATATGATACTGGCACAAAAACAGACATATAGATCAATGGAACAGGATAGAAAACCCAGGAAGAAGAGTCTTTGACATAAATCACAGCGAGATTTCTTTTTAATTTATTTATTTTTTATCTTTGGCTGCACTGGGTCTCTGTTGCTGCACCCGGGCTTTTCTCTAGTTGAGGCGAGCGAGGGCTACTCTTTGCCACGGTGCACTGGCTTCTCATTGCAGTGGTCTCCCTTGTTGCGGAATGCCAGCTCTAGAGCGCAGGCTCAACCGCTGTGGCACACGGACTTAGTTGCTCCATGGCACGTGGGATCTTCCCGGACCAGGGCTCGAACCCGTGTCTCCTGAATTGGCAGGCGGAAAAACCATAATTCAAAAAGACACATGCACCCCAATGTTCATTGCAGCACTATTTACAATAGCCAGGTCATGGAAGCAACCTAACTGCCCATCGACAGACGAATGGATAAAGAAGATGTGGTACATATATACAATGGAATATTACTCAGCCATAAAAAGGAACGAAATTGGGTCAAATGTAGAGACGTGGATGATCTAGAGACTGTCATACAGGGTGAATTAAGTCAGAAATTAAAAAACAAATATTGTATATTGATGCATACACATGGAACCTAGAAAAATGGTAGAGATGAACCGGTTTGCAGGGCAGAAATAGAGACACAGATGTAGAAAACAAACATACGGACACCAAGTGGGGAAAGTGGCAGGCGGGGAGGGGCGTGGTGGTGGTGGAGATTGGAATTGACATGTATACACTAATATGTATAAAATAGATAACTAATAAGAACCTGCTGTATAAAAAAATAAATAAAATAAAATTCAACGAAAAAGGAAATAAAGGAAAATAGTCAAGCAAGACAAACTAATAATAGTTTAGCCATTAAACAAAGTCAAGGACTTTTAGTTCCTCCTCAAGGACTATAGATAAAATTCTGAGCCATGTCCTTTGAGCTATTTTGCAGATACTGAAACCCCCACCAGGTGGAAGAAGTTAACCGTATGCCACCCACAGCACGTAGACCACAGACTGGTTGAAACCAAAAGGTTGACGATATTCACTCCCGCTTACCTCACCACCAACCAACCAGAAGAATATCCACGAGCTTATCACATACCCCACAATCTCCCTCCCTCACCCTGTCCTTTAAAACCTTTCCCTGAAAGCCATCAGGGAGCTGAGGTCTTTTAAGCACTAGCTGCCTGGATTCCTTGCTTGGTTCCGTGCAATGAACACTGCACTTTCCTGCACCACAACCCAGTGTCAACAGATTGGCTTTACTGTGCAGTGGCGAGTAGACCCAAGTTTGGTTCAGTAACGCCAAGACCTTTGTTATACAGAGCCACCTACGTATTCCTTCAGCAAAGTGTTGGACGGAGAAACAATATTTTACAGGACACGGTGATCTAGGTGGGGGAAGACAAGTGAATGGCAGTTATAACAAGTGCTGTGTGGAGGAGTGTTGCCTAACTTTTTGTTTGGCGTTTAGGGCAGGCTTCTCAGAGGCTGATACATCTAGTTAAAACCTGAAGCCTTAGTATGAGTTGACTAGATGAGGGTGAACCTTCTAGGCAGAAAAACCAAGTGTTTCTTAGAAGTAAGGAAAAGAAAAAGCATGAAGTGGTTAGCCATCTACTAATAATTTAGTATAGCAGAAGCGTGGGAGAGGGGGAGGAAGGAATATAAGGCTAGATAAATCTGGAAAGAAAATCAGCGGCAAGACTCCCTCCCCACCCCCACTACCATCCCTGGGCTTTATAATCGTCCTGAGGATGATGCGTGAGTGTTTTAAGCTTCAAGCAGTAGAGTGACAAAATCACATTTTTGGTGGGTTTTTTTTTTGGTTTTTTTTTTTGCTGTACGCAGGCTTCTCACTGTTGTGGCCTCTCCCTTTGTGGAGCACAGGCTCCAGACACACAGGCTCAGCGGCCATGGCTCACGGGCCCAGCCACGTCGCGGCATGTGGAATCTTCCCAGACCAGGGCACGAACCTGTGTCCCCTAGCATAGGCAGGCGGACTCTCAACCACTGCGCCACCAGGGAAGCCCTTTGGTGTGTTTTAAGTTCACTCTTACTGTCTTATGGAGAATGGATTGGTGGGACCAAGCATGGAGGCGAAAAGACCATCATTGCAATAGCTAGGTGTGACACAAAGGATTAATCCAATCCTCCTCCTCCTCCTCTTCCACAGCCTGAAGGGTTCTCTAGGCTGGCAATAAAATGGGGCCACTGCATGACACCAAAAGCACAGGTAATAAAATTTAAAGCTGTGCATCAAGTTTCACAATCACCAGCATGAAAAGGCGACCTATGGAATGGGAGAAAATATTTGCAAATCGTATATCTGATAAGGGGTTAATACCTAGAATATATAAAGTATGACAGCTTTTAAAAAAAAAAGCCCAATTAAAAAATGAGCGAAGGACTTGAATGGACATTTCTCCCAATAAGATATAAAAGGGCCAACAAGCGCATGAGAAGACACTCAACATCACTAATTATCAGGGAAATGTAAATCAAAACTACAATGAGATACCACATCACACCCATTAGGATGACTATTATCAAAAGAACAGAAGAGTGTTGATAAAGATGTGGATAAGTCGGAAACTTGTACACTGTTCAGGGGAATGTAAAATGGTGTGGCTCCTGTGGGAAATAGTGCATGAGTTCTCCAAAACATTAAACATAGAATTACCATATGATCCAGCAATTCTACTTCCAGATATATACACAAAAGAACTGAAGGGTCTTGAAGAGATATGTGTACACCCATGTTCATAGCAGCATTACTCATAGTAGCCAAAAGGTGAAAGCAACCCAAGAGTCCATCAGCAGATGAGTAAACAAAATATGCTATATACATAGGATAAAATATTATTCAGTCTGAATCTTGAGGACACTATGCTAATGAAATAAGCTAGTTCCAAAAAGACAAATACCATATGATTCCACTTAAATGAGAGAGTCAAATTCATAGAGACAGAAAATAGAATGATGGTTGCCAGGGGCTGAAGGGAGGGGGAAATGGGGAGTTGTTTTTCAATGAATATACAGTTCCTGTTTTGCAAGATGAAAAGACTTCTGGGGATTGGCTACACAATACAAATGTATTTAACACTACTCAACTGTATACTTAAAAATGGTTAAGATGGTAAAATTTGTTATGTGTATTTTACCACCATTTTTTTTTTAATCGATCCTCAAAAAAAAAAAAAGACTCCACTGCTTGGGGACTGCAAGTTTGCTAGGAACTGAGAGGTGGTGACCGTTTGGGAAGCCAGAGGGGAGAACATACCTAATAGACTCCCAGTGAACAGAGTGGGCTTCTGGGCTGGTCTAGTGGCTGTGGAGCAGGTTGAGTGAGGGCAAAGTTCAGAGGAGTAGAGACATCTCATACCAAGCATTTATGTGCCCGTATTGCTGACTTCCTAGTCAGTTGTTGCTTCCTTCTGTTCATTTTGAGAGGGAACTGGAGACTGGGTTCTATAAACCCAGGATGGAGGAAAGTTCTTGATTAGTAGTTCTCAGATAAGATGGCACTGTTCTCTAAAGGGGTGTGGTGTTGTTTGTGTGGGATGCTAAAGGCCATGCACAGAATAGGTCAGCAAAACAAAAAATTATCCTACACCCCATATGACTTTCAAATGGCCCAAGGGACATTTATGGACATAGCAGGTGGCAGAACCCTCCCCTAGCTTCCTCAACCTGTAAGAGCTGTTGTGTTAGGAAAAGCCAACAGAAACCCTCGAAACTGTCCATGACTCCCAGCCAAGATTATAAATAATATGGCACCGTAAAGGGAATGGTAGAGATTAGTGTCACTTTGAAGGACTTAAAGGATGCTGGAACAATGATTCTATCATATCCGCATTTAATTCACTAATTTGGCTTTTGCAAAAAATGAGGAATCATTGTACCTGAGAGTGAATTACTGAAAACCAAACAGTAACCCCAACAGCAGCAGCTGTGCCAAATGTAATACCTTTGTTAGAGGAAAACAGGAAACAGACATAACAGACATATACTTTCCTGGTCTTGCCTGGGGCTATGTTAATTTTTCCACTCTCTGTCATGACATAGTCTGAAGGGACCTGGATGATCTGGACATTCTTGAGAACATTATAGCAGTCTACTGTATCAATAACATCAACGCTAGCCAAATCGAATAAGCAAGAAATGGCAAGTACTTTGAGGCTTTGGGGAATGGGAGATAAACCTTACGAAGATTCAGGGGACTGCCACCTAAGTGGCCTTCTTAGGAAGCCAGGGCCTTGGGCCAGCCAGGCCATGCCTTCCAATGCAGAAGACATGCTATTACACCTTGCACCGATCCTAACTTTAAGAAGGAAACACAGCGCCTCATGTTTTGGAGGAACATACTCCACCCTTGATTATTTACCATGTGACCTGGAACTCTTGCAGGTTTGGGTGGAGCCCAGAGCAGTAAAGGGCTCTGCAGCAAGTCCAGGTTGCAGTGCAAGCAGTTCTGCAACCTGGGCCATATTTTGGCACACCTGATGGTAATTAGAAATATCTGCGGTGAGAAAAGTTGCCTTTTGGAGTTTATGGCAAGTTCTTTATTTTTTTAATTTATTTATTTTTGGTCACGTTGCATGGCATGTGGGATCTTAGTTCCCTGACCACGGAAACCCACACCCACTGCTGTGGAAGCTCGGAGTCTTAACCACTGAACCACCAGGGAAGTCCCTATGGCAAGTTCCAGTAGGAGGATCACAATGTTGACACATAGGGTTCTGGAGCAAGGCCATTCCGTCTTCAGTAGAGAATTGTATACCATCGGAGAAACAGCTCAAGGCAAACTACTAGAACAGACACACTGGAAGAGCTGAGTGACTGACTATGGGACATCAATTGGCCATTAAATCAGAACTGCCCATTATAGGGCTTCCCTGGTGGCGCAGTGGTTGAGAGTCCGCCTGCCGATGCAGGGGACACGGGTTCGTGCCCCAGTCTGGGAAGATCCCACATGCCGTGGAGCGGCTGGGCCCGTGAGCCATGGCCGCTGAGCCTGCACGTCCAGAGCCTGTGCTCCACAATGGGAGAGGCCACAACAGTGAGAGTCCTGCATACCGCAAAAAAAAAAAAACAAAAGAACTGCCCATTATAAGTTAGGCACTTGTCAGATCCACCAAGTTGTAAAGTTGGGTGGATATAGCAACAATCCATCATAATATGTAAGGAATACAGTCTGATTCAGGCATGAGTAGCTACAGAGGTTACAAGCTCCAGGAGTACCTAGCCCATACTCCTATGTCCTCCACCACTGATAGTGGAGAATAAAGCCTGATCTTTGTTGACAGATGTCAGCTCAGTATGTGGATACAAGTCAAAATGGACTGCTGTAGCCCTGCAGGCCACTCAGAAGTGGCCTTGAGGACTTCCCTGGTGGTGCAGTGCTTAAGAATCTGCCTGTCAATGCAGGGGACACGGGTTCAGTCCCTGGTCCGGGTAGATCCCACATGCCGTGGAGCAACTAAGTCCATGCGCCACAACTACTGAGCCTGCACACTGCAATTACTGAAGCCCACAGGCCTAGAGCCCGTGCTCTGTAGTAAGAGAAGCCATCGCAATGAGAAGCCCGTGCATCTCAATGAAGAGTAGCCCCCACTCACCGCAACTAGAGAAAAGCCCATGCACAGCAACGAAGACCCAACGCAGACAAAAAATTAAAATAAAATTTTTAAAACTAGCCTTGAAAGCCAGTAGTGAGGGGAGATTCTCCCAAAGGGCAGAGCTTCTGGCATCGTACCTGGTCATCCACTTTATGGATGTTTGAATATATAGAGATTCATGCACAGTGGTGGATGGCTTAATTTATTGATCAGGGCTTTTAAATAAGATTAGAAGATTGGGAAGAAGAAAGTATGGAGAAGAGGCATGTGTATGGACCAATGTACATCAATATAGAGTGAGTAGGTCTTTGTGTCACGAGTTAACACCCACCAGAGAACATCTATCATGGAAGAGGCACTACAAGACAAAGTAGAAGAAAATGACTTGGCCAGTTAATGTCAACTAGCCTCTGTCCTCAGCCATCCCAACACAGGGACAATGGGCTTATGAATGCAGTAACTACTGGTGGCAGTGATGGAGGCTATACCTGGGTACAGTAATGTGAGCTTCCACTCACCAAGGCTGATCTAGCTACTGCTGCTCCCGAAACAGAGTTCAGTGCTGAGCCTGCAATTTGGGAGCATCCTTGGGGGAAACCAACCAGCCACTTCCTGCCAAGATGATTACATTGGACCCTTCCAAACCAAACCTGGAAAGGACTCAATTCATTTGATAGGAATTGATAGATATTCAGTTCTATCAAATGAACGGTACGGGTTTGACTTTCTTGCCTGTAAGGCGTCAGCTAGTCCTACTATCCAAGATTTCACATACTGCCTGATCCATAAGCACTGAATCTTGCATAGCATCACAACAGACCATGGGACCCACTTTATAACAAAGGTATATAGACGTACGACAATGGGATCCACTGGGCCTATCATACACCACACCGTCCTAAAGCTGCCAGCCAATGGACCAATGGAATAGCCTTTTGAAGACATAGCTAAGGTATCAACTTAAAGATGACACCCTGCAGCCTGGGGCACTATCCTTCAGGATGTGACATACATCTTAAATCAGTGACTATCATATGGTACTGCGTCCCCAAGACATAGAATATATGCATTCAGGAAGCAAGGGTTGGAAGTGGGAGCATCCATATTTACCATTACCCAGTGAAGCATTTAGGAAATTTGTGTTTCCTGTCCCTGTAACTCTAGACTGAGTTTCTAGAGGCCATGGTTTCCAGAGGCAGAATGCTTCCACCATAGTATACACTAAGAGTCCTATTAAACTAAGCTACACCTGCTATCTCCCCTGCCAAGAGACCAGTAGGCAAAAAAACAATTCGCTCTCCCAGCAGGATGAATCTCTCCTTATCATCAGGAAGAGTCAGGGTTGCAGGGGGCAGGGAGAATACATATAGAACCCAAGGGTTCACGGCCTGAGAAGGCCATGCCGACCAGGAGCTCAGGCTCCCCACGCTATGTCTTCTCTTAGGTCAGCAGAAGGGCTAGCTGAGGCCGGGAGCAATCTAGAAGAGTAATAAAGGAGGGAGATGATGACTATTAGATGGGACCCCCAGAAGAGCTGTGTAGTGGGACTGTAATTTTCCTTTCACAAGCTTCTCCAGGAAAAGAGATCAACCAGAACCCTGAAAAGGCTGTTTTAAAAATGGCGTGATGGGCTTCCCTAGTGGCGCAGTGGTTGAGGGTCTGCCTGCCGATGCAGGGGACACGGGTTCGTGCCCCGGTCCAGGAAGATCCCACACGCCGCAGAACGGCTGGGCCCGTGAGCCATGGCCGCTGGGCCTACGCGTCCGGAGCCTGTGCTCTGCAACGGGAGAGGCCACAGCAGTGAGAGGCCCGCGTACCGAAAAAAATAAAAATAAAAATGGAGTGAAATTTTTATACAGCAAGTGGATCTGAGCAGTGCAAAGGGTGAACTGCATGGGTACTGCCCAGGCTCCCCTTTGAGGACTGCTTACTCCCCTGGCTGCTGGGAGGGTATCCTCCGAAAGCCCACAGCTGAGCCCTTTCACAGACATCGTTCTCAGTGGAAGCAGCTGTAACACCCAAGTTCACACCTCTCTGCAACCAGCTCATAAGCAAAACTAAATGATATACCTGTGGCCTCAACTCAGGACCACTCTGACCGGTCATCCTGTTATCGAGTCCAAGCTCATACTGCTTGCTGCACAACAGACCAATAAATAGAGAGAAGAGTTATTGGGGAAAGGAATAGCCACTTTATTCCAAAAGCCAGCAGATGGAAAAGATGGAGGACTAGCGTTCCAAAGAACCATCTTCCCAGATTTAGAATTCGGGCTTCTTTTATACTGAAAAGGGAAGGTATAAAGTCCTGGTTCCAGCCAGACTCCAGAGGGGTTGTATTAAGTTCTTCCTTCCTGCAGTCATTCACAGGTGGGCCTGGTCAGGATGCTCCCTGTGAGCTAAACAAAGGTATTTTAGCTTAACACTCATTACCTCGGAGGCAGGGCTCCCAGGGATGGGCCATTATGTATAATTTAAGCTTATAGGTAACATCACTTTAGTGATTAACTTGTAATAGAATACAAGCTTCTTCCCTATTATAATCCTAGCCTGGGAACTCCCCTTGGGATTGGCTGAGCTCTCGTTGTAATTCCCCTTCTCCCTCTGCCAATCCCGCTTCCTTCCCTGACAGGTGCTGTTCCTGCGCTTCCCTCCGTGAGCCACCTGCACACAAATCTCCATTGCAAAGTTTGTTTCCCAGAGAACCCGAATGATGACAAGGCACATTTAGAGATAAGGAGGTAACCACCAGAAAAAAAAGCAGTTTACAAAGTTGCAAGTGGTTTTCTCTAGGGAGAGGAATAGGGCTGAGTTGAGGTGAGGTGAGAGACTGTTGTATGTACCCTCCTGTGCTCTTCTTTGTTTGTAAGGTGCAGGTATTACTTCCATAATTAATTTTTTCATTTAAAAATTTTTAAACGTTTAAAGAATTTGATGCTGTCATCCTCCTGTTTTAAACCCTTCCATCACTTCCCATTGCCCTTAAAATAATCCTTAGGAATCTTTAACAAGGCTTGCAAATCCCTCCCCATCTGGAACCTGCTGAATCTCTGGTCCCATTTCTTACCTTCCTTCTCACTCTGTTACCTGCCTTTCTGGACTTCCAGTTTCTTGAATGCCTCTCTTCCTCATCTCCAGGCTCCAGACATGACGCTCCCTTTGTCTGGAATACTTTACTTGCTCTCTCGCCCTGCCCCGCACCTGGGTCCCCCCTATTCCTCCATCAGGTTTCAGCTTAGATGTCACCCTGAGAAGGGTGAATTTCTCTACCCCCAGACTATATTAGGCCCCCCTCTATCACTCCCACAGCCCCTGTATTTCCTCTTTCTCAGCATCAATCTCCTGAAATAATCAGTGTAATATCCACATTTCCTTCCATCCTCCACAAGGACTATCTTGTGACTGCTCTATTACTAGCACCCGGCACATACTACAGCATAGTAGATATCAAATATTTACTGGATCAATGAATTTCGCCAAAATGTTTTCCAGGGTTCCAGCTCTGTAATCTGTGACAACTTAAATAACCTGTCTGAACCTCAGTTTACTCAAGTATAAAATGGGGCCGAAAATAATACCTACCTTAGAGGGTTGTTTTGAGGATTAAGTGAGATCTGTTGGTGAAGCCCTCAGCATGGTACCTGGCACCCGGTAAGCGTTTGATCGATGCATATGCTCAAACCATTTGCGTTCGCATCAGCAGATTCTGAGACTCACTCTTTACCCTTTCCAACATTGAATATTGTGTTTTTAAATATTTTTGCAAATATTATAGACAAAAAAGAATGGCAACTTATGGTTTTAAGCCAACATGTCTTTTCAAGCCAGCAGTTTTGCTAATAAAATGGCTGTGTCTTGCTGCCCCATGCCACATACGCCGTAAAGAAAGCAGCTCTTTGGTGCTCCTCTCTCTTCCTGTCACAGCCTGTTTGGCGGGCAGGGGTTTCTGAGAAGGGAGCTCCCGACATGGGGGTTGCATTTTGCAAGGCCCAGACAACTAAACTGCAGGCATTTTTCACAGCACCTTCAGGTCTCGCGCGCCCAATGGGAGGACGTGGGGCCCAACTCTCCCCAGCCGACCCAGGTGGCTGCCTCTGCCTCGAACGTTTCCCAGTGACGTAGAACCCTGCAGGCCCAGAGGCCCCTCCACACTTCCTGTGTAGGGTTCAGAAACCCGCCTCCCCTCCCAGCCTTAGGTGCCTGCTTCGGAAAATGGTGAGTCTCCCTCTTACAAAGCCCCCTTCTTCATCCCAGCGTTGGGAGCAATGGCTCCAGGGTCCTCATCTCCATCAGGGCTTTTGAAAAAGTCCTCTGGCTTCTTTTTCAGAAGTTATAAGCCAACCGGCCTCCGCCATCTTAGGTAGAGTGAGTGTCTGGTGAGGGAAGGATGCAGTCGGGGAATCTCTGGAGAGTTCTGGGACTCTGCCTCTTATCAGGTGAGTAGGATGGAATGAAAAGGGGGGTGTTTCTCCAGACCATGGAAGGCTCACAGCCTAACCTGGTGCTGCCCAGTGGTACCAAGGAACCTCATTTACTAGAAAATATAAAGTGTTTGTGCAACGTTAGCATAGAGAACCAGGGCTGGAGGCTAGTGTGTGCCCAGGAGACCTTTCAGAGAACAGCCAAAGGAAAGCAGTTGGGATGATCATATCTACTGAAAGCAAGGCGGTCTTTGTGCCTCCGAGAACAAGCTCATTCTGTCAATGAACAACCGAGCCCTTAAGAACTAACACAGAAGAGATTAGAAGAGTTAACCTTCACTCTTTGTTGTGAGGAGACTAGATAGTTGAACCCAAACTCTGCACAGGGTATACAGCAAGCTTAGTATCTGAGACAATGAAACACCTCATAATTTTCAGTCTTCTTCAGTTGACCAAGAGCTTTCAATTACTTTAGTCCTTTTTGAAGCAAGGTGGAATATAAATTGATAAATAACCAAGAGCATTTCCATATCTCATAACAGACAAGGAAGATTCTTTTAAAGGTTGCCGTTTATTGAGTGTCAGATACCGTGTTAAAAAAGGCTTTACACATGTTTACTAATTTAATCCTTACCTCCACCTTGGAAGGTAAACGTTATATGGATCCCCTATTTTACAGATGAAGAAACTAATACTCAAAGAAGCCCAATAACTTGTTTAGAACCACACAGTTAGTAAGTGCTGAAGCTGATCTGGGAATTCAGGACTGCCTACGGGCCTGTGCTCTTAATGACAGCACGACATGAGGCCAGACAGCTCACAAGGGTTTTATTTCAGAGACCTAGAAACTGCTATCACAGCTGGGGCTCCCGTCTCAGAGCTACAGCCATGGCTTCTCTACTTCCTGCTTCATCTTGGGTTTCTCAAGCTTGAATGTGCACACATCACGGGGGGATCTTGTTAAAGTGCAACTTCTGCTTCAGTGGGTCTGGAGTGGGACTGCGATTCTGCCTTTCTAATAAGCTCTCTGGCTTATTCGTCTGCTGCTGGTCCAGGAAACACATTTGGAGTGTCAAGGGGCAGAGTGTGACTCCTTCAAGGAATTGGCTTAGAGGCCTATAGTATAAACTATGCTCTGCAGAGGGAGAGAGAGAGGGAGAGAATACCAAAGAGCCAAGCACCTCTAGAGATTTGGCATCACGAGAATGTGCCCCGTCTGCTCTGGTTAGGCAGGTGTGGGCAGGAGGCAGTTGGGAGGGGTGTCTCACCCAATATGGAGGCTGTTGATAAAAGAGGTACACATAAAACTTTAAGGCAGGACTTCCCTGGTGGTTCAGTGGTTAAGAATCCGCCTGCAGGGCTTCCCTGGTGGCGCAGTGGTTGAGAGTCCGCCTGCCGATGCAGGGGACACGGGTTCGTGCCCCGGTCCGGGAAGATCCCACATGCTGCGGAGCGGCTGGGCCCGTGAGCCATGGCCGCTGAGCCTGCGCGTCCGGAGCCTGTGCTCCGGGGGGGGAGGGGCCACAACAGTGAGAGGCCCGCGTAACGCCAAAAAAAAAGAAAAGAAAAGAAAAGAATCCGCCTGCCAATGCAGGGGACATGGGTTCAATCCCTGGTCTGGGAGGATCCCACATTCAGAGGAGCAACTAAGCCCATGTGCCACAACTACTGAGCCTGTACTCTACAGCCCGCGAGCCACAACTACTCAGCCTGTACTCTAGAGCCCGCGAGCCACAACTACTGAGCCTGCGTGCCACAACTACTGAAGCCCGCTTACCTAGAGCCCGTGCTCCGCAACAAGAGAAGGCACCGCAGTGAGAAGCCCACCCACCGCAACGGAGGGTAGCCCCTGCTCACCGCAACTAGAGCACTCCCACGCACAGCGACGAAGACCCAATGCAGCCAAAAATAAAATTAATTAATTTAAAAAAAAAAACAAAAACTTTAAGGCAATGTCAGGGAAACTGATTTTTATAAAGAATCCAAATTACTGTTAAATGCGGGGACTCTGGAGGGCCCAGTGGAAATATGATGGGACTCTTCAATGCACAGGCTCTAGTTGATGAATAATTGGTTTCAAATATTTCCATCTCTTTCTCAAGTAGGAAACAAATTGAAAAACCGAACCATCAGACAAGCAGGAGTCAGAGATGGAACAAGAATCTCAGTCTTTGTACCTAACCCAGAGCTTGTTTTTCTTCCACAGTCAGAGATTTCTTTTCAAAATTGTGGCTGGGCTGCACACTTCTTTTGCTGTTTCTCCAGTCTCCCCAGATGTACCCTCAACATTTTCTAACTTCTGTTTCCCAAGTGTTGTGTGTTCATGTTTAACACTAGCTGCTTTCTTCTTCTGTTTCATCCCGAATTGACCAGGAACCCGTGATCAGTACGCAGCAGTCTTTGTCACTTATCTGGGGTATAGGAATAACTGTGATCCAGCAGTGGGTGGAAAGGACCTTAGATCTTCAGAAATGGGCAGACTAGGCCATGGAACTTTTTCTGCTTGGAATCTCAGGTGCTCACAACATTTACTAACTCTTTTTTTCTTATTTATTTTCTAGTTGGTGCTTGGGCAGAAGAAGGTGAGATATGCTTTCTTTCCTTGTTATGAAATCAGCCCAGTGTGTTTTGTATTTATGAGTGGAGTTTTCACTAGACCTCCCACAGAGCTCCCACAGATACCAATAAAAGAGGTTTCTATCATCTTCTCCTTTGCCTTTTCTTCATAAGTCTAGACAGAGTTCTAGCCAAGAAGAGGAATGAAACAGAGATCATAGGAAATAATGAGTCTTAACTATTCAAAAGAAAAAAATTGAGGTAACTAAAAAGGTGCAAACAGTTTTCATTTGTCTGCGTTTCATATTTGATGGGAGATTTTTGTAGAGGGTTTGTGGCTTGAATGCCTGCATGGAGATGCACTGGGAAAGCCTCTGGGGCAGCATTGGAGTGCACTTTCAGAATTACATGTCCAAATACTTTGAATGTGTGTGCATATGTGTTCATGTGTGCACATGCATGTGAGTGTGCCTGCCCTGGACTTACTTTCTCAGTCATTGCAGAGTGTCAAGAATGTCCCAATATTGGAAGGCTTTCTATTCAGTCAGCTCCTCCAAATTGACTGAACCAGTTTTGTGTTTAAAGGCAGCCACTGGGCCAGTCTCCATTCCATTGCATTACACTGCCTAATTTGTAGTGTCCTTTGGATACTCTTTTTAATATATCGTGGAGAATGTGTTAACGTTACATTATTGACAGATGGGATATGTCAAAAGCACTGATATGCTTCAGAATAACTCACCTCTTCCACATGTTACTGGCCATTTAGGGTTGATTTTGTTTATCATTTAATTGATGCCCAATACAGATCTTCTTCTTTCCCCAGCTTTATTGGAACATAGTTGACATATAACATGGGGTGAGTTTAAGGCGTACAATGTAATGATTTCATAAATATATTTTTTATATTTATATACCAAATATATATATTATCTTCAAAATGATTACTTAGAACCCTTTTCTATAACTAGTTACCAGTTGTTTAATGTAGGATCCTAAACAGCTTTTCGTATACAGCCATGGGGAATTTGAATATCCATCGTTTTCTTTTTTTTAACATCTTTATTGGAGTATAATTGCTTTACAATGGTGTGTTAGTTTCTGCTTTATAACAAGGTGAATCAGTTATACATATACATATGTTCCCATATCTCCTCCCTCTTGCGTCTCCCTCCCTCCAGCCCTCCCTATCCCACCACTCTAGGTGGTCACAAACAACCTAGCTGATCTCCCTGTGCTATGCTGCTGCTTCCCACTAGCTAACACATATATATGGAATCTAAGAAAGAAAAAAAAAAGTCATGAAGAACCTAGGGGTAAGATGGGAATAAAGATACAGACCTACTAGAGAACGGACTTGAGGATATGGGGAGGGGGAAGGGTAAGTTGTGACAAAGTGAGAGAGTGGCATGGACATATATACACTACCAAACGTATCCATTGTTTCTAAAGGTTGAGGGAAGAGTCCTAACCCATGGCAGCAGGGTCTGATCTTAGTAGCTGATAGAAGTATTGCTAATAGTTTCTTACCATTTCCTTTTCAGATTTTGAAGAAACTGGTAAGAGGATTTTCACTCTGTACGACATCCTTTCAAATGTGGAACAGAATGGTCATAGAAGACAATCATAGTAATAAATACTAAGAACCAGAACTATTAGAGGGAAAATACAATTATCTTTCAATGATATGTGCCTATGTTTGTTGCTAACTGTCAGGTCTGATTATAGCTGAGCGTGATGTGTATCCCTGAGCAACCATTCAGGAAAGAATACACATGTGGGTGTTGGAGCCACCACAAGTTTTTGTGTAAATCATGAATTCATTGAAAGCAGAGATGGCGTCTTATTTACCTGGCCCAGTGCCTGGCACATAGTAGGTGCTCAATGAATATTTTTTGAATGAATAAATGATCATACACGTGAATGCATCACTAGTTCCTTCCCCTCAAGAAGCTGACGATCTTGGGAATTCCCTGGCAGTCCAGTGGTTAGGACTGCACGCTTTCACTGCGGAGGGCCCAGTTTCAATCCCTGGTTGGGGAACTAAGATCCCTCAAGACAGGTGGTATGTCGTAAAAAAAATCAAAAAAAAGCTGATGGTCTTATTTGAAAGACAAATAATTGATAATATAGTCTTTTGCATGTTACGGGTAGATACAGAATAAAATATAAAGAGAAGAGTGGTCAACTCTACAGAGGATGGTTGGGGAAAGCTCCCCAGGGGAGGTGATTCTTGAGCTGAATTTTAAAGGGTGAGCTTATATTTTAAGGAAGAATATCTCAGGCAGAGGAGAAGGCCATGTAGTGTGTGGTTAAGAGTCTAACTCTGAATCTAGACAGTCATATCTGAATCCTGGCTCAACTTCTTATTTGCTGAGTGTCTTTGAATAATTTCGTTAACTTCTCTGTGCCATAGCATCATTACATGCAAAATGGAAATAATAATGATACCTAGCTGATAGGGTTGTTATGAGGACTGAATGAGTAATTTACTTAGAACATTATCTGACATATAGAAAGCAGGGGGTGGATTTTAGCTATCATTATATGGGAAGTATGCAGACTAATTAATATGCAGTAAAGTTTATTGAGCATGTGTGTTCTATGTATTGCTCTTAATATTTTACCTGAATTTCCTCATATAACTCTCCTAACATCCCTATTCTACAGGTAAGAAAACCAAGGCTTAGAAAATAAATATATAGTCCAATCAGAGAGAGAAATATAAATGCAGATTTAGCTGATGCTGAAGCTCATTTTTTTAACCATTATGAATGTGTACAAAATTTTTGTGAGCGTAGACATCTAGGCCCTTGTATGAGAATGTGTTGGTCTGAGCTCTACTACTGCATTTGTGCCAAAAGGAGTTGTGAGCAATTTCCTTTACATTGCTTTTCCAAAGAAACACACCAATCAGAGTGAAACTTCTATTTACTTCTAAATTATTTTATTTATGATTTCTAGTTTAATATTTCTAAGAAATATCAGTGCTGAAAAATTATTCCCAAATCAAAATATTATAGACTATTGTCATTATACTCAACTCGCAATTATTAACAGATAGATACACCTGGAGAATGACTTGTTTACATTCTGTATGATCTCAGCGGGAGGGCAGACTGAGCAACTGGGGCAGAACTCTGTTCTGCTGTCCATTAGCAGGACCCCCAGAAGGAAAGGAAGAAAGTAACTAACACTTTTCTTGAGCATCTGCTATGCACCATCCATTTTCACCTTCCTAATCCATTTAATTCTCACGAATACCCTGCGAAGTGAATGTTTTATCTCCATTTCCCAGATGAAGAAACTGAAGCTCTGAGAAGTTAAATGATTTTCCCTTGGTCACACAGCCTAAAGCAGATCTTGGATTCAAACACAGCGCTACTGACTCAGCCTAGTGCTCTGTCCCCAACAGCACACTGTAGCAGAACACCCCCAACAGAGAGAGGGCTGTCTCTGAGCACCACTCTCCACCCTTCCAGCTGTCATATACAGGCTCAAGCATAGCCTAGTGCCACCCAGTGTCCCAGCCACAAGTTTTCCAGGAAATGAGGGCGCTCCCTAGCCCACTTCCCAGGGCAAAATTGCCTACTGTGGGGAATTTGGCTGGATCCCCAAATTATACTAGTGGATTTCAGTTGTCCACACCAATAGTTCTAACAAAAATAATTGAGAGTTGATTGCACTCAGATATAATTTAAAATAAAGTCACATTTTATTAGAAGAACTATTTCCTTAAAATGTGCGTAGTGCTTCACATAAGGGCAATAACAGAAAAGTGGCATGGAATAAGAAGAAAGATATTTGATCTCTACTATGAGGGTTTCCGTTAGTTATAAGTAAGAACTTCTGAATAACGAAAAACACGGAAGCCCAAGAATCAGTGATTCAAACATATGAAGGTCTTTATCTCTGAGAAGACCCTTTCATATCTATCTGGAATATGGTTCTTGCTAATGCAAGAGAATAAGCTTGAAGACGACTGGAATTTTTCAGCTTCAGGATTTTAAGACTGAGCTCTAGTGGATCTAAATCTAGATGCACATGCTGGTATATTCTCAGTTTAATGTATCTGAGTTGTGTCTATGAGCATATCTCATAGGACAAGTACATACCTCACCTTCAAGACTTGGAGCTCCCTAAAGAACAGGCCCTCTTTGGGAATTCTTGGGGATAGTATCTAGTTCCACTTGAAATTTTTCACCTACAATTTAAACTTAAACCAAGGTTATTTTCTTACCATTCCTTCCTTTTTTCATTTTCAGATGAAGCTGCACAAACACTGAAAAGTAAGTTTATCAGTCTTTTATATCTGCCCTATCTGATGATGCAAGTCCGTGGTTGGGAAGAAGGAATTGATTGAGAGAGATTAACCCCAAGAACTGAGGTCCTCCCAACCTCATATTTCTAATTCCCATTTTAGAAACATTACAAATAAGGACTGCTATAGATTTTCTTTACTTCCCTCCTCCCCTTCCAAGTCCCCATGTCCATGCCTAAACTCTGAAGTCATCTTCAAAAGGTTCTCTAGGGCCCCTTCTCCTACATATCTCCTCTTTCATACCCCCTAGCCAGCAGAGTTCCCTTTTGACAAGAAAATCTGAGATCTAGGATGTCAGAGGACTTTCTGCATTTGGGTGGTTCTTCTGCTACTAATTTGCCTTAAATCTTACTGGGTTCTCCCTTTAATTTCCCTTCTCTTTTCTCCAATTCCCCAGCATATAAAGTCTCCATCTCTGGAAAGAGTGTAGAGCTGACATGCCCTGAGGATACCATACCTGAGGAAATAACTTGGAAAAAAGATGATAAACCATTGCCCCATTCTGACAAGCCACTGTTATTGAAGGATTTTTCAGAAATAGAGAACAGCGGTTATTATACCTGCTCAAAGGACAAGAAGCATAAGCTCTACCTGAAAGCAAGAGGTAATATAGATCTTCAGAGCAAGCACTATTAGACTCTTTAGGGAGGACCATTTCAAAAGGGCATTCTCAACATTTCCCCTAACCCAACTCACAGTCCCCTGGCATCTTTGTGCTTCTGCGACACTCAATCCGGGACTGTCTGGGGCCGCACAGCATCAGTGTTTTCTGAAATATAGATTAAACACCAATATGGGGCTGTCTGGGTAACCTCAGTCAGCTCTAGATCTAAAACTACAATGTCCCAAGAGACAAGATTGGGTCCTTTGCATTATATCATGTCCAGAATTACGGGACACCAATATTAGTTTATCTGATGCTTTATCCAGAGAGGAATTCTCCAGGATTTACAAAAAGGACTCAAAGCCACTCTACTAAAGTGTCATAAACTAAGGCATATTAATAAGCAATCATGAGAGCTAACAATCATTGAGAGCTTATTAAGTTTTAAGCACTATACCAAATACTTGCCAGGGCTTTTCACACCATCCTCTTAACCGCCATATGGGTTGAGTGCGGTCTTACTCCCATTTTATAGATGAGGAAACAGAGGTTTTGTGGGTTGAACACACATTCCACAGCTTTCACAGCTAGTGAGTATCATGGCTGGGACTTGAACCCAGGACTGTCTGACTGCAGAGCCTCTACCCACGAACACCACAGTTTGCTTGTTGTTATAAACGTGTTGAAAGGGGGCAGAGGGTGTCTGACCATGGCAGGCATGTGAGTATTAAAGGCAGAACAACCTTCATTTTTGCCTTCCTCATCTCCAGTGTCCTGTGTCTTCCTTTCTGGGTGATTTCTCTTCTTCTCTCCACACTCCCCACCCCACAGTGTGTGAGAACTGCGTGGAGGCGGATCTGAGGGTGGTGGCCACAATCATCGTAGTGGACATCTGCGTCACTTTGGGCTTGCTGCTGCTGGTGTATTACTGCAGCAAGAGCAGAAAGGCCAGGGCCGTGCCTGTGACGAGAGGAGCGGGTCCTGGCAGCAGGCCCAGGGGTAAGACCATGGAGGAGATTCCCGCCAAGGGGGGATGCCCAGCCCAGGCCAGGATGGGCTGGCAAGTCCAGGGCTAGGTCAAGACAGCTTCTCTAGAACATTCACAGTGTGGCCAAGATCTTGACACAGAGTGTCCCATTTCAGATCACTCCTGTCCTCTCCACCCTTGAAAAATGCAAAAACATTTACTACCAGGATGGGCTTCTTCAAGTGCCTGTCAGTGTTCTGGAGTAATCAGACTCCACCCCTCAATCTTTGTGGAGACTTTGGGACATTAGTTCCTGCCTTTTCCTTGCCCTCCCGACTCCAACCTGTGGGAAAGGAAACAGTGGAAGGACCTTTAGCTGAGGTCACAAATGATAAGGACAGTGTGGGGTCATTAGAGATGGGCTGAAAGAAAGCAAAGAGAAAGGGCAGCTGAAATAGAAAAAAGAAGTAGACGGGAGTTTGCCCTCCTTGATCTGGGTCTCATTCTCACAAGATTGGTGTTTCCCCATGGAAATGAATCCTTTTCCCTTCCCTCCTCTGCAGGACAAAACAGGGAGAGGCCACCACCTGTACCCAACCCAGACTATGAGGTAACAAGGGATAAAGTGGGGTGAGGGGTCTTTCTAGGAGAGAAGGGGACAGGTGGGACTGTCCATCTGGCCCATCAGATACTTCAAATCCCCTCCCTCAGGGCTCCAGGACAATCCACCATGTGCCCGCCTCTGTATCCATCATGGTAGAACGGGGCCATCTCAAAGGCTGCAGGGCTTCCACAACCACGGGTGGTAGGGGTGAGGTGCTGCCCCTATTCCTCTGGCTTATTCATTAGCTGGGCGACAGCCATGGGGAATACCGTGCACCCAGCCTCTAACATGATAAACTCATGGCTGATGTTCCACCGGCATGCACCTACCAGTTGTTGGAACATGAAAATATTTCACTGGTGAATAGCCCCAAGCTTCCTCCATCCTCCATCCCCAGCACACACACTGCCAGACATCACAGCCCCTCCCCCACTGGACCACCTCTAGATTGGGCAACTGAAGAGTTACTGCCTGGCATAGCAGAGAACCACCAGATTGTTCTGATTGCTCGGTGTATGTGCACTACCAATTGTTAAATATTTTGAATATCACACCTGGACAAACTCAGCAAATATTTATTGAGCACCAGTCAAGAGAGTGCTGTTCACTTTCGCACGAGTGACTTCATTTAATTCTGAGAAAAGGCCTGAGAGTTGAGTCTTTAGTTTCCCATTTTTGAGATGGGAAAACTGAGGCTCACAGGAGGTGACCAGATCAAATCTCTTACTGGTTGAGCCTGCCTCCTGACCCCTGGTCTAAGCTTCTTCAGAGGCCCTTCTTTCTCAGGAGTGACCTCCTCCCACCCTGCTGACCACCCCCTCTCTATTCCACCCCTAGCCCATCCGGAAAGGCCAGCGGGACCTGTATGCTGGCCTAAATCAGAGAGGCATCTGACAGCTCCTGAAGACACTGTCTCCCACTGACCCAGGTCTGGCTCCTCTCCAGGCCTGCTACTCCCTGTTCCCTGGGCAAACCTTGGACCACACAGGAGAACTGTTCCTCTGCCTTGTGGGGAGCTCACACGCTCAGCCTTGTCCCCAGCGGCCTCCTTCCTGCCTTCTCTGCTGGCCCCCATCCAAGGATATTGCTGCCTCATTATCCTTTGAAACATCATCACTACTCACCCCTCGCACCCCGCCTGCCCTCTTATCAGGATATTTATTTCTGTTCTTCACACACCCCCATTCCTTCCTGCCCTGATGGCTGTTACTTCTCCCTTTGGCTCCCTCCTCCTCCTGCACAGAAGTTGCCCCATCCCTAACTATTCCATCTACATTTCCCTGTTTCTAGCTCTCTCTTTGGTGACCCTCCGTGGGAATGGACTGGGTAAATGCTGGCAGAGGTCCTGCCCTGTTCACAGACCCTGGCCCAGAGCTAGTCCTGGGCCCCTTCCCTCCCTGTCTCCACGGCAGGCCCCTAGACGGTCATTTGCAGCTCCATGAATGTGCTAGGCGCCTTTTCAGCTGAGAGAGAAAAGAAATAAAGTGTATTTGGCTGAAAGAGTTGCTGTCCCTCTTTTCTGGGAGGCCCTCAGAGGCTGCCTCGTTTCCTAAGACAACACAGGTCCTCCCTTCCTCTGACTATATTCCTAGCTATGACCCCAAATGCCAGTACTACCTGTTTTCACAGCTGAAACAGCATTACCTGAAGCTCTCTGTGGAAAGGGCATCAGGGAATAAATCAAAAGAGAGAGAGAGCGAGTGAAAGGGAGGGAGGGAAGGAGGAAGGAAGGAAAAGAAAGAAAGGAGAGAGAGAGAAAGAAAGAGAAAGAAAAATGATCGTTTGCCTAACGTCTTTTGGAGAAAAACATCAGGGATGGCAGAGAGTGCCTGATGGGTCCCTCATGGAGTGGTCAGCTCAGAAAATGGGTGAGACAGAAACAGAGGCCTTAAAAGGTAGCTGAAGGCAGCAGGCAGAAGAGAGGAGGTGAAGGGGAGGCAGCGGACACATATTTCCTCGCTGCCCCGAAAAGGAAGCACCTCCGCGGAGCTGGGGCTGGGGAGGGGAGGGGAGGGGAGGAGGTGCTGCCGGGCAGGCCCCTCTCCCTCCGCTGTGAGAGGCAGCAGCCTGCAGCCCGAGGCGGGCTGTGGTTTAGCGGCCAGGATGTGGGCTGCACTCTGAGCGAGGCACATGGGTGCAGCGCAGCAGAGACTGGTGTTGTGGGAGGGTTTCTTTCCACTCTCCCAGGGCACACACTCAGCTTGCAGAGAGAAGACGCCAGAGCACTGAGGACCTCTCAACCCAGCTCAAACTAGTGGGCTCTCCTTGCTCCCTCTCTGCACTCAGAAACCTCTCTGCTGACCCCAGGACTATTTAAGAGTGTGACCACGACTCACAAAAGCCCTTTGTGGTTAGCAGCCTCCACATACTGGACACGCTCAGCCTTGGTCTTGTGGTTGCAGTTTCTACTTGTTGGCCCCTGCTGAAGCTGCTTCTCTCCCTGTAAGCACTCAGCACTCAGGCCCAAAAGGACTCTCTGTGACGTTGACCATCACTAGTTGCTGATCAGCAGGCTGGCCCAGGGGTGGCAGTTCTGTCCCAGGTATATTTGATGCTGCCCAGGCAAGGGAGGTATGGCTCGGCGTAATGAAAGCAATAATAGCTAACACTTAGGAAGCATTTACTCTGCTCTAGAAATTGTGTTTAGCACTATACAAGCGTTATCTCATTTCATCCTATGACGACCGACCGACAAAGTAGATGTCCTTATTTTACAGATGAGAATAGGGGGCTCAAAGAGGTGAAGTCATTCACTCAAGGTGCACAGTTAGTCAGGGACAGAGCTGGAATTAGCCGCCAAGGCTGTCCAACTCCAATGCTCTGAACAGCTACCCAGTGCTGACTGTAACCATTAGAAATGCCCTCCATTTTCCTGACTTAAACACTCTGTATTGAATTGCTGAGGTATTCCTTCCATGAATGCTTTTCTAATCACTCGTGTGACAGACCAGCACTGTGCTGAGTACCAAAAGGATACAAACGGTTCCTCCTGTCTTCAAGGAGCTTACGATTATATGAGTGGTCGAGTACGCAAAAAGTTAAACAGCGACAGAACCAATGTGAGTAAGCATAGAAGTGCTATAGACGGTGTTGTCAGTGTTCCCAGGAGGAACTGGGAGAGCTGAGGTGGTGGGCAAAAGCTCCGTGGAGGAAGAGAGACTTGATCTGGGCCCTGAAGGGAAGGATGGAGAGAATTTGAAGTCAAAGGAGAAGGCACTCCACTCACTGAAGATGAACTAGGTAACCAGAATAGCCCTTTAGCTGTTAAATAAACTGAATTCAGAGTTGAAAACCTTTCCACAAAGAAAACTCTAGACCAAGATGGCTTCCTTGGTGAAATCTATCAAACATTTAAGGAAGAAATAATACCAATTCTATACAAACCCTTTCAGAAAATTGAAGAGAGAATACTTCCAACTCATTCTATGAAGACCAAACTTATCACACGCAATGCTTAATATTATGTGTCAGATTGGCTGAGCCACAGTACCCAGATATTCGGTCAAACGCATCTCATTGTGTTGTGAAGGTACTCTTTAGCTGAGATTAACATTTGTATCAGTCGTCTTTGAGTAAAGCTGATTACCTGCTATAATGTGGGAGAGCTTCATCCAATCAGTGAAGGCCTTAAGAAAAAGCAGACTGAGGTCGTCTGAGGAAGAGGGCACTCTCTCTGTCTCCAGACCTTCCTTTGGGCTCAACATGCAACATCAACTGCAACTCTGTTGCCCTGAAGAACCCTGACTAACATACCCTGATATCAAAAAACCAGACAAAGACATTACAAGAAAAGAAAGCTGCAGACCAATATCCCATATGAATAGATGCAAAAATGCCTCACGGGCTCCCCTGGTGGCGCAGTGGTTAAGAATCCGCCTGCCAATGCAGGGGACACGGGTTCGAGCCCTGGTCGTGGAAGATCCCACATGCCGTGGAGCAACTAAGCCCGTGCACCACAACTACTGAGCCTGCGCTCCAGAACCTGCGAGCCACAACTACTGAGCCTGTGTGCCTAGAACCCATGCTCCGCAACAAGAGAAGCCACTGCAATGAGAAGCCCGCGCACCGCAACGAAGAGTGGCCCCCGCTCGCCGCAACTAGAGAAAGCCCGTGCACAGCAACGAAGACCCAACACAGCCAAAAAAAAATAATAAGCTTCACAGAATTTTAGCAAATTTAATCTAATAATATACACACACACAAAAAATACATAATGACCAAGTACAGTTTTTTTCAGGAATGCAGGATTGGGTTAACAGTTCATGCCATCAATGTAATTTACCATATTAACAGACAAAAAAAGTAAAACCATATAATCATCTCAATGGATACAGAAGAAGCACTTGACAATCCTCAACAACTATTTTTGTTTAAACTTCTCAGCAAACTGGACAGAGAAGGGAATGACCTCAACCTGTTAGAGGGCATCTAAGAAAAACGTACAGCCTACATCATATTTAATGATGAAAAACAATGCTTTCCCCCTAAGATCACTAATAAGGCAGGACTTCCCTGGCGGTCCAGTGGTTAAGACTCCACGCTCCCAGTGCAGGGGACCTGGGTTCAATCCCTGGTCAGGGAACTAGATCCCACATGCCGCAACTAAGAGTTCACATGCCGCAACTAAAGATCCCACGTGCCGCAACTAAGAGCCGGCACAGCCAAATAAATAAATATTTAGAATGGACCCAGAACTTAAAAACAAAAAAAAAACACAAATAAGGCAGGTTGTCCTCTCTCCACTTCTACTCAACATTGTACTGGAGCTTCTAGTAGTGCAATGAGCCAAGAAACAGAAGTAAAACAGATCCAGATTGGAAATGGAAAAGCTGGAAATAAAAAACTGTCTTTATTCACAAAAAACATGATCAAATATATGGAGTATCCAATGGGATCTACCAAAAAAAAGCTACCAGAATTAATAAATGGGTTTAGGAAGTTTTCAGGATAGAAGATCAATATACAAAAAGTAATTGTATTCCTATACAATTTCAAGGAACTACTGGAAATCAAAAAATTTTAAATAACATAAACAATATCATCAAAAATATGGTAAAGCACCTAGGGATAAATCTGACAAAAGACATGTTCATGGACTGGAAGACTCAATATCATTAGGATGTCAGTTCTCTCCAAACTGATCTATAAATTCAACGCAATTCTGATCAAAATCTCAGCGGGCATTTTGTAGTAACTGAGAAGGCAATTCATATGGGACTGCAAAGAACCTAGAATAGCCAGACTACTTTCTTTAAAAGTTGTATCCCAGCCATTCCACTCCTGAGTATTTATCCAATAGAGATAAGAGTGTATGTTCTTGTATATTAGTGTATGACTTGTATAATGATTTATGTATGAATGTTCATAGCAACTTAATTTGTAATAGTCAAAATCAGGAAACACTCAAAAGACAATCAAGGGGTGAATGGATAAACAACTTGTATTATATCCATACAACGGAGTACTACGGAACATTAGAAAGGAATGAACTATTCATAGATGCAAAGAGATGGATGAATCTCAAAATAATTATGCTGAGTGTAAGGAGCCAGACCGGAAAAAGGTACATATTATATTATTTCACTTATTTAAAACTCTAGATAAACGGAAACTAATCTATAATGACAGAAAGCCGATCAGTGGTTGCCTAGAGGATGAGAGGATAAGGAAGAGATTGCATGCAAAGGGGCATAAGGAAACTGTCCAGGGTATTGGGTAAGTTCATACTTATCAATCTTGGTGATGTTTCACAAGTGTATACATATGCCAAAACTTATCAAATTTTACACGTTAAATATATGCAGTTTATTCATGTCAGTTTACTTCAGTAAAGCTGTGTTTTAAAAGCACAAAAGAAAAGAGAGCTGAAGGGACCCAAGTTTCTAGAAGGGCTCAGGTGAAGGTCAGTGTTTCTCATCCTTGGCTTCACACTAGAATCAGCTTAGGCAGTTTGAAAAGTCCTGATGTTCCAACCCAGTATAATCAGCATCTCTAGGGGTGTCACCCAGGTATCAGTACTTTGAAAGCTCCCCAGGAGATTCCAATGTGCAGTGAATTTTGAGAACTGGTGAGCTGTAGAGGGGGACATAAGGGTATATGAGGAGCACAGGGTCAAAGGAAGTGTGCAGGGCATGGGAGGGACACAAGTATTGCTGCAATGCAAGCCGTGGAAGAGTTGCCCAAGGTGGAGGGATCCAGTGTGAAAATTGGATCTAGGGCTAGGAGGACTGCAGCAGTAGGGTATAAAGGGTAGGAATGAATCATAACCATGAATGAAGCATGTGTAAATTGGAAGTTCATTCTGTCTCTAACAAAGTTAGGGTCTGTGTGTATCTTGAGGAGATAGTGGGCAGAATCATCCAGACCTCTGGCTATGTGGTTGCTAATAATTTTCTCCTTTGGGAACCCTGGTCTAAGAAACTCCCACTCTTGGGGACTTTCCTGGTGGTCCAGTGGTTAAAACTTTGCCTTCCAATGCAGGCGGTGTGGGTTCGATCCCTGGTCGGGGAGCTAAGACCCCACGTGCCTCGCAACCAAAAAAACAAAACATGAAACAGCAGCAATATTATAACAAATTCAATAAAGACTTTAAAAATGGTTCACATCAAAAAAATCTTTAAAAAAAAAAACGCCCATCTCTCATTAAACTGTTCTGAAGTTTATTGAATTACTCTTACGCAGAGAAAAAAAAGAGGGGTTCCCACACATGGTAGACAGGCATGGGCGTAAAGGACACAAAAGAGTAAGTGGCCTCAATTCTTCCTCTAAACCAGAGATTCTCTGAATTGAGGCTGCTTCAGAATCACCTGGGGAGCCAAGAGTGTCCCCAAGTGGGACCCAAGTGTGTATTTTTAAAATAAATCCCAAAGTTTCAGAACCCCCCACTAACCCAATGGCTAAAGATGCCATCTATTGAAAATATCCTAATTCCCCACCCAGTCTCAGACTCCAGCCTTCCAAGTGTATGGAGAAGGATAGTATGTTTTAATTGATGAAGAGTTTCTGATGCCAGTTTACTATGCAGAAGGCAGGGATGGGGCAGGGACAGGTTCTGAGGAAAGAAAATAGAATGGTACCTTCTATACAGGGGAAAAGGGTACTGAAGGGGCTTTGGCTGAGACCTTCTTGTAGGTAGTGGCTACCACTCCACAGGAGTCATAAAGCCAAGGCCAGCCCCTTAGCAGAAATGGGACTTTGTCATACACACTCTCGGAGCCTTGATAAGAAGTGATCCTCAGGGCCTTTGATGTCTCTGCCACCTCCGCCCATGATGTCATGGAAACTTCTGAGTGGCTGCATCCCTAAACACAGCAGCCCGCCCTCCACTGTGGTGAGGAAATCAAAGCCATAGAAGGGTTGTAATAGGGGAATGGAGCCAAGAGAGTGTGGTGGAGCCGATCCTGCACCCAGGGAGCCCACCAGGACAGAAACACCAGTGGGTCAAGATATGGTGGGAGACGGCCCATCACACGGTCCATGTGGGGCAGAGGAGGGAAGTGATGAAAGAAGGACACAGATGGGCTGGGAGGGCAAGGGCCCAGTCAGGTCAGGGCCACTCCCATGCCTTGTCCAGGAGCCTTCAAAAGTCCAGGTGCCTGCTGGGTGAAGGAGGACAGCTTTCTTGGCTGAGCAAGGAGAGAAGGTCCAGTCGATAACCAATGAGCCTAGAAGCCACCAGCCTCAGGTTCATTTGTTCCGAGCCCGGTTCTCACCAAGACGACTGTACTGAGCATCATTCCGATCTCGAAGGGGCTAAGAGATGAGAAGGAGAAACAGTGAGGCAGTGTCAGAACTGTCCCGGGGAGAACCCCAGCAGACCCCAAAGATGAGAGCTCATTCCTGGCCATTCCAGACCCCCCAGTGATGGATTCCCCATTAGGACCTTCACACACATACACATTAAACCTGGTATCAGGCTCTCCATCCCCACTCACTCCTCCCCCCATTCTCATCTTTTTCGCCTCAGGGCTCACCTGATAGAGCTGGTCATTCCCCAACAAAACTTGAGTGTCAGCAACTAGAAGAACCAGGGAAAGAGAGTCAACAAGGGCCTAGGAGATGGGACAGTGAGACCCCATGAATGCTGCAGGGGGACTTCAGCTGGTCACACCCTTGGAAGTCTGCATGAGCTATATGGGCACCTAAGTTCTGTCAGCAACCAGTTGTAGGAGTCCTTAGGAGATTGCAATAGTGACTCCCAGATGAGACACAACCCACCTCCAGCCCCATTCCTTAGCAGGCACACACTCACACCCACATTCACAGCCACAACACACACATGTTCTGTCCCTTCCACTTACCCCTGGAGAGCCTTCCAGTCTCGTGTCCAGCAAAGCAGTAGACACCCAAAGCAAGGAGCACAGTGGCAATGATGTCAGTGATGACGATGCCTGCCAGGGTGGCTGAGTCCAGCTCCACACAGTTCTGGCACACTGTGGGGAAAGGGAGGCCGAAGGAGAGGTGGAGGGTCTTCAAGATCAGGGAACCATCTCTGCCTCTTAGGTCAGCCCCAGGATCTCTCATGCCAAGACCCAAACTTGGAAAAAGTCCTGCTGAGAGCCTTGATACATCTACTTCTAACCTTCAACCCAAGAAATCCCTGAGGAGAGCCAAGAAGTTGTCTCAGCTTTGTAGGAACTTAAACGAGGCAGTAGGCCAACCACTCTCCCAACCAAGCCCCTACTGCTTGGGCCACAAGGTCCCTATTGTTCTTTTGCCATTAAGCTATTTCCCACTCAGGGCTCCAAAATCTGGCTCATACCATTACGAGAGCAACCCAGTTTGTTGAGAGCACAGACTGGTACACCAGAGCTCCCTACACCTAGAAAGTTCTCATATCCAGAGGCCCCATCCATTCCAACCCAAAGGGTCTTGGAAGCACATACTTCGATAGTATACTTGCAGAGTAGGTGTTCTGCTGGTTTGTCCGTCTGCCTCATTGCACACATACACTCCTCGTGGGTCCAGGTTACGTTTTCCCAAGTCCATAGTTTTATTGCCTAAGGCCAGTTGTCCTACCGTTCCTTCTAGCCACGTGATACTGGCATTGCATCTCAAAAACACTCTGTCCTCAAGTTCCTCCACAGAGATATTGAAGGGGCTCACTAAGGGAAAAAATACCACGATTGGAGCCAGCTCTTTGGTCTGCACCAGACTGCTTGTTCTGCTGAGGCTCATACTTAAAAAGGACCACTTTCCAAGTCTAGAATAGTTCATGGTTTCTAGTGAGAGAGACGGAAGTCACAAGAGAAGTGCTTCAATAGGCTCCCCACAAACTGCGGGGACCAAGAAGGACATGAGGATACAATCCAAACAGAGGACAGGCCCTGATGGACATGGAGCAAAAGAGGAAAACATGGAGTTGGGTTGATCCAAGAACCTTCCTGGAAATGTGTTCAGACCACTGATTAGAAGTAGGAGGGGGCTTCCCTGGTGGCACAGTGGTTGGGAGTCCGCCTGCCAATGCAGGGGACACGGGTTCAGGCCCTGGTCCAGGAGGATCCCGCATGCCGCAGAGTGGCTGGGCCCGTGAGCCATGGCCGCTGAGCCTGCGCGTCCAGAGCCTGTGTTCCGCACGGGAGAGGCCACGGGAGTGAGAGGCCCGGGTACCACAAAAAAAAAAAAAAAAAAAAAAAAAGAAGTAGGAGGGGAACCCAGACTGCTAAAACACCCAAGAGATATGGAAAGGCAGAAGAATGGTCCTCGATTGGAGATGTCCACATTTTTTTCTCCAAGAAACCTTCTAATTCTACTTCCCAGCCACCTGCAACACTCCCACGTCAACTTCTCATCTTCTGCCCCCTCGCCCCACCCTTGCCCCAACCACTACCCTACTAAAGCCTTTCCTATGGCCAATGATGGCTGGGGGTAGGAGAGAAGCTAATATGAATTGCCATCCCAGTGGTCCAAAAGGGGACCTAGGGCAAATCCCATGTAAAGATTTTTAGTTGTTCCACCCTTGCTTAGGAGGAGAGGGACAGGAAAAAAAAATTTTATTGAATCTGTTCTTGGGGCTCCACACAGGTCAAGTCTTGTGGGGAGTTTAAGGGCTGGAGGTACGAACAGCACCTTTCTAGATCCACTGAACTGCTGTGACTGAGAGCATCTCCACAGCCCACAGAGGCACTGGAATCTGTATCTCCAATCCCAGGAAAAAGTGGAATCTACATTCTTCCTGAGATTCAGGGTCAGTAACCAATTTGGATAGAAGAGGATCCTCTAGAAAACCCCCCGAAGAGCCATTTCTCGTGCCTCTGTAGCAGGTCAGGAGAAAATGCATGTATTCTCAGGGAGATACATGTACATCAGATGCTCCACATCACAGAGTCACGTATTCCTTGGGGATCCGTTTCCAATGGAAATCCTGGATGTCCCAAAGAAGCTGACTACTAGGGTAACCATTCATCCCAGTTTGCCTGGGATTGAGAGAATACCTGGGACATGAGAGTATCAGTTTTAAAACCAGACAAACGTGGACGAGTGGGTCATTCTACTACCCCAAATCTGCCCTCCCTCCTGCTCAGCCTCAATTTAACTTTTCTCTTAAAGCATTCCCCTGAGTGCTGGGCCATGGCCCCAGGTGGTGACGTCATGATGGCCAAATGACCAAGAGTCCTGGATCCCAAAGGCTCTCTGCCCTAGAAGGAACAGCGCTCCCATTACCAGCCCTAGGCTAAGGCACACACATACTGCAACACTTCCTACAGATCTCTGGCCTAAGGTCTTCAGAGAGACATTCAAGGCAAAGATGCACCCCTAGCTGGATTCAGTCAAAACCAAGAGCCTGTGCTTCCCACACCCTGTGCTACGTCCCAACGTGGCCCTCCTTGACAACGCTGCCTGGTGAATTGAAGCTAGCATTGAGAAGGACTTTCGAGTGGACCACATTCCAGGTGGTAATGTCGCTCTTAGGTCCCTTCTCCAAGATGCCCCCATCCACCCAGAGAAACCTTACCTTGGGAGAGAAGGGCAGCCAGTATCAGGCCAGACAGAAAACTTCTGTGTTCCATATTCCAGCAGAATTCATCCAGAAGACAGACCCAAGTCACAGAACTATCAACCAAGGTGAAAGCTGCCTTCCCCCAACTGACTCGTGCGTACCCGGAAAAAGTAAAGGGTGGTGGAGGCACTAGAAGACGCCTATTTCTCTGCTCTCTGCTGTTAGTGATGGGAGGCTGCCAGGGTAGAGGTAGGCTGGGGGTGGGGTAGGAAGGAAGCAGGTGCAAATCGCTCTTTCTCAGAGCATGGAGGGTGGGGGAGGGGTAGAAGGGGGAAGCAGAGGATATGGAAAAGGTTGCCTGGACTTCTAGGAAGTAAAAGGAGATTCAGGGTGTCCTTTCTTGAGTCACTGATGAAAAACAAGAAATTCTGAGTTCCTGTCAGCAACATCACTACATTTACTCACCACCTAAAAACTGCCACCTCTCAAAACCCTTGAGACAAGCTGTGAACACCATCCCAGAAGCCGTATCAGCTAGGTTCCTCCCTGTCCTGGTCTTTCTTGGGACCCTACCCGAGGTCCTCCTTGGGCCGCCTGGGACACCACACTAAGTAGATTCTTTTTTTTTTTCTTCTTCTTCTTTTTTTTTTTTTTTTTTAGCAGGCTCAGCGGCCATGGCTCACGGGCCCAGCCGCTCCGCACCATGTGGGATCCTCCCAGACCGGGGCACGAATCCGCGTCCCCTGCATCGGCAGGCGGACTCTCAACCACTGCGCCACCAGGGAAGCCCCTAAGTAGCTTCTTACCAGTGGGAGTTTGAGCTTTGGGAGCCCCCTAACGAGAGATTTACATCCTGGCTCCAATACTGCCTACCTGCTGGGTCTGAGCCAGTCACAGAATTCTTCAGAGCCTGATTCCCTCAGTACCATGAGAAGAATTCGAATGGAATGTTTCCATGGTACCTGACACTTCGTATGTTCTCAATAAGAGAGGGAGTTATTAATAACAGTATGATTATTTCGCAGCACAGTTGAGTCTCCCCAGGAGACAAATGGACTTTTTTCCTCTGGGCTATGGAAAGCCCAAACTGTCTACACTGTCGCAGTTAGACTGTAATTTATCTGAGGGTAGAAAGCGTACGTGTCTTGCTCACTTCTGTATCACCAGCACCTTGCCTGTGCGTGGCACGTGATGAGAGCTCCGTACATTTTTCTCAATTCACTGGCTGACCGGCTGAGGGGCCTGAGATCCTGGGAACACAGCTGACCCTAGTCCTTGGAAATGTATGGTCTGTCTTGGTGGAACTGTCCTACCTATTCCTTTCCAGGCAGGAACCACTTTGATGATCTCATCTCAAGAGAGCAGTGAAAAAAAATCCCTGGACTGAGGTGGCTTTCTGTTCAGAGTTCCAGCCCCAAGCACCTAAGAGTTCCCACCTAAATTCACTAGTTCTAACAACAACAGCTAGCAACAGGCAACAGCTGGCCGAGATCCAAGTAACAAGTGGTGGCAGAAACGTTTATCTTCCCCTCATAAAAAGAAAGCGGCCCAGGCCACCTCCTGCCCAGCACCCAAGGTGGCTTTCCGTACAAGCTGAGTCTCTGAGATGGGAATCCAGCACTCCCTCACGCTCCCTCCCCTCCACCACCCACGCTCCTCTCCTTAACTGAAAAGCCAGAGGCATCTGCACCTGCCACCCTCCTGAGCCCTGCCCCCACCCACCGCCCACACTTGAAGCAGAGGGTGGAGGCTCCGGGTTCTTGCCTTCTCACTGGGGCCCCAGCCTTAAGGATGCTGGGCGGAGCCAGGCTATACGCTAGCACAGGCTGGCTGGCTGGCTGCTAGGGGCTGCTCAGTGCTTCTGCGGGAGAAGAACAGAGGCTGCTATGGAGCAGGGGAAGCATCTGGCTGGCCTCATCCTGGCTGTCACTCTTCTTCAAGGTAAGGGCCCGCTAGGGGGTCTGACAGTCTGGAGAAGGGCTCAAGGGAAGAAGCCATAACAGGGGGGCAAGAATATTTGGATCTCCTAACCTCAAGCTGTAATCCTAAAGTTCAGAGAAGGAAGGGCAAAAATGAAGCTTCTCGCTGCTCTCTGCTAAAGAGAAGCCGTGTTCCATGGGAGAGATGGAGTCCTTGTCTCTTAAGAAATCAAAACAGATGACTTTACTGGCTTGAGAGAGAATCCCGATGCCACCATCTTAGGTTTGAATGTAGCCCAAAGGGCACAGGCCAGGAATCTGAAGAGAAAATGTATGTGTTCCTTAACTTAGAGCTGGGGTTAGGAGTAGACCTATGAAGCATTCACTCACTCTGTTGGTCAGCTGGTCAACAAATACGTGTGAGATCCCATTACGTGTTAGGCTAGAAGGGTATAAAGGTGAATAAAAACCTTCTGCTCCAATTAGCTCATAGTCTAATTGAAGAGATAAGTTTCAACGTTGCCAGATTGAGTGTAAGGTTCAAAATAGGTTGCCTGAACGAATATTCAGTTGGAAATACAATAGGAAGTGGATGAACTGGGCCAATGCCTGGAATCTGGACTAGAGGTAATCCTCTCCACATTGAAAGTCGTTGAAATCACGCAAGAACTATGAGAGATGTGAGGAAGAGGAGGCTGAGGATAGAACTGTGAGGATACCACCTTTAAGGAATAGTTAGAGAACAAACATGTCAGTAAAGAGATAAGGGAATGATCCAAGAGCTGAAATAATCGGATGAGTGCTATTCCATAGAAACCAAGGGAGTAGAGAGCTTCCAGAAGGAGAAAATCACCATGAGTATGAAATGCTAAAGAGACGTCCACTGATATAAGAATATATTCAGGGGCTTCCCTGGTAGCGCAGTGGTTGGGAGTCTGCCTGCCAATGCAGGGGACACGGGTTCGATCCCTGCTCCGGGAAGATCCCATATGCCGCGGAGTAACTAAGCCCGCGCGCCACAACTACTGAATCCGTATGCCACAACTACTGAGGCCCACGCACCTAGAGCCCGTGCTCCCCAACAAGAGAAGCCACTGCAATGAGAAGCCCGCGCACCTCAACAAAGAGTGGCCCCTGCTCGACGCAACTAGAGAAAGCCCATGTGCAGCAACGAAGACCCAACAGATCCAAAATTAAATAAATAAAACATTAAAAAGAAAAAAGAATATATTCAAAAGTTTAAGTCTGTATACATACTACCAAATGTAAAATAGATCGCTAGTGGGAAGCAGCCGCATAGCACAGGGATATCAGCTCTGTGCTTTGGGACCACCTAGAGGGGTGGGATAGGGAGGGTGGGAGGGAGACGCAAGAGGGAGGAGATATGGAGAGTTTTGAATCAGAGTTAGAATGAGGGGACTCTTTTCCTCCCATGGTGATCAGGTGGATGGGGAGAAGAGCTAGTTAGAAATCTGCTTAACTCTTTGTCTTGCTTTTCTTTATCTTCATTTACCCATTTATTCACTCATACATTCATTCGAAATATATAAAGTTCCTACCATGTTCCAGGCACTGTGCTGGGTGAACTATTCATAAACAGTTCACCCCTATATGAAGTTCTAAGACTGTTGACTCCTTCCAACTGTTTCCATCACACTTTGATCTATGCCCCCATCTCTCCCCATAACAAACTCTACCTCTAGCCACACTACCTCTTTTGTCCTTTTCCAAGTCTGTATCTTTGTTCAGCTATTCTTTCTACCTGGAAACTCTTTCTCTGTCTGGTGAATTCTTACTCATTCTTCAAGGCAGAACCAAATGCCATCTTCTCTGTCAAGCTTTCCCTGTCCCCTCACCCTTGGTCAAAATCAATAGTTTCTACCCCTTTCCATATGCATTTATACAAATACTAAATGATAATTTATAAGTACTATTACATTTATTACATTTGTGTTTATTTTTTTCCCACTTCATTGTAAACTCTTCAGAAGCGGCAACTAGTTATTTGTATCACCACCCTTTTCTTCCACACTTGTTACTCATTACTCGTTACTCAGACACATAATAGTGGTAAGGGTTTGGATTAAATCCGATTGAACTGAACTCCAGTGTTGGTTCTCTATAGTATGTCTACCATGCAACTCTACTACTCTGAGTTTTGAGACAGATTTGAGGGCTATTTAATAGCTAACTCTTTGGGGACATTCAGGGTTTCCACAAAAAATGGATCACCAAGGGTGAAGGTTTTAGAAGTAACTCAGCTCTAAAAGGCTTCAGCTAGTGCACACCCAGTCTTTGCCAGGGCTTTGGCTGCTAAAGCAGAAGAGCATTCCACACTGTACAGGCAATACCCTTACGGATACTGCAATACAGTTCTGCAATGCTAACCGTCCAGAGTTAGTGTCAGACCTCAAAGGTTAAGGGCTCAGTCCCCAAAACGACTGCCCTCACTTTAAAAGCTAGGCACAAGTTCAGGGATCCTCAGACTACCCACACTTCTAACGAACTGCCTACAAATCTGGAGGGTTCCCAAGAACCCCCTCAGAATTTGCTAGAACAACTCACAGAACTCCGGAAAGCCCTATCCTTACTACTACAGTTTTCTTACAGAAAATAAAATCAGATCTATCCAAATGAAGAGACACATAGGGTGAGGTCTGGGAGGGTCCTGAACACAGAGCTTCCATGCCCTCTCCTTCGGGAATTAAAATACATCACCCTCCTGGCACATTGATATATTCACCAACTAGGAAGTATGAATGAGTTTTTATTGGGGTTTCATTACATAGGCATGATTGATTGAATCATTGGTCGTGTGACTGAACTCAATCTCCAGTCCTCCTCCCCCTCCTAGGGCTCAAAGCCCCAATTCTCCAATCACATGTTTGGTCTTGACCCGTCCCATCCTGAGTCATCTCATTAGCATAAACTCATGTGTGATCCAAGGGCCCACGAAGAATCACAAAGGCAATCCTGTCATTCATGAAATTCCACGGGTTGAGAAACTCCCTCCCAGCAACCCAGGAGAAAGACCAGGCAAACTCTTTGCTATACGACACCCTAAATTCGGTTTGGTGATTCAGGCAACAATCCAAAGAAATAGGTATAGATACTGTCACTCGCATGAATTAGGCTCTTGCTCTCCATGTTGGCCTCAAATGACCATGGAAATGATACATCAGGGGCTCTGAATGACTTCATGCCCAGCTGATCCTCTGTCTCTCTTCTGTCTCTACAGGTACTATGGCACAGTTGAATGAAGGTAGGGGAAATGGCTTCTTTCTATCATCAACCTCTGAGGAAATTCATGGAAATATGGCTTCCCACAACAGTAGTCCTATAGGAACAAGTGAAGAGCTAAGAAGGGATGGGATGATGAAGGATAGAGAGCAAACCTCTCCAGTGTCAACCAAATCAGTGGCCAGCCTTGACCTCCCTGGCAGCTTTCCTGTAGCTACACAATTAGTTTTCTGGTTCTTGGAGGAGAAAGAGGACCCTAGCAGCTAGGCACTACTCAAAGCACAACCTATGAATCAACAGCATTGGCATCACCTGGGAGCATGTTAGAAATGCAGAATCTCAGTCCCTCCCCAGAACTATTGAATAAAACCTGAAATTCTAACTAGACCCCATGTGATTCATGCGCACATTAAAGCTTAAGAAGCAGTACTGTCGTGGTCTTCTCCTGATGCCCTGGGACAGGGAGAATTTCAGAGGCAAGATCTTAACCGACATTTCCTTTTTCAGTAAAAGTGGATGAAAATCAAGAAGATGGTTCAGTACGTCTGACTTGTGACATGAATGAAAAAGTTATCAAATGGTTTAAAGATGAGGTGGAAATAAGTCCTGTAAACACAAGTAAAAAGACTTGGGACCTTGGAAGTAGTACCAAGGACCCTCGAGGGATATATTGGTGTCAAGGATCAAAGAACCGTTCAAAACCACTCCAAGTATATTATAGAAGTACGTATCCCCTTTGGTTTGCTTGTGTGAAATTAAACAGTACTTGCTGTTCTGGTGAGCTTCTTGTCTGGGGTGAGTGTGGAAATAGATGCTAAGCAGTGAAGTAAGAGCCAGTTTTCTTAATCTCAACATAATTTTTTTTTAATTTATTTATTTGGCTGCACCGGGTCTTACTTGAGGCACGCGGGATTTTCATTGAGGCATGGGGGATCTTTAGTTGCGGCATGTGGGATCTTTTAGTTGCAGCATGCAGGATCTAATTCCCTGACCAGGGATCAAACTCTGGCCCCCTGAATTGGGAGCATGGAGACTTAACCACTGGACCACCACGGAAGTCCCTCAACTTACTTCTTTTTGAATTTAACAAAGCAGTTCCCCCAAATTCTTGAAAAAGCATAGCCTGTGTTGTAAAGCCTGACTCACTTTTGGGTAGGCCCCACAGATTGGAGCAGTCAGCAGTTTATATAAAGTGAGTTAGGGCAGGTAAGGGAGACAGGGGAGACTACAAGGTAAGTAACAGGAATGTAGAAGGCAGTTGAGCATGGAGAATGGGATCTGGTCTTCCTTATATTTCAATAGTTGCTGGGAGTAATACTACATGGGCTTCCCCAGGACTCGTGGGGGACAGAGGAACATCAAAAAGCATTGAGTTCTCAGCCCAAGGATCTTCCCAGGCAATTCCCTTGCCATACCACCCACAGAGGGAACAGTCTTCTGCCCTAGACAGAGGTATTATCTCAGGAGAAAAAAATCCAGAACAACTTTCACACCTCGAAGGAGGCTTATCCTTCCCTTTCCCCACAGTGTGTCAGAACTGCATTGAGCTGAATTTAGACACTGTGTTTGGCTTTATCTTCACCGAAATCATCAGCATTTTCCTCCTTGCTGTTGGGGTCTACTACATTGCTGGACAGGAAGGAGTTCGCCAGTCAAGAGGTAAAAGAATGCTCTTAGCTGAGAGGTGAGACCACCTGGGACCCTTAGCCTTCTTCCTACCAAAATAGAACCAATAGAAAAGACTGGGTTGGCACGTGTCACTGATGAGCACGACTGGGTGGGGCTCTGGTTCTGTAGGCAGGAGAAAAGGACACTTGGTGTTTTCGCAGCACATTTGCCTATCTCAAGATCCAACTCTCTCTGATTGGTCCTCTGTGCTTTTTAAAAAACTCTTTCTTGAAGTAAAACCTACATACAGAAAAGTGCATGAATCACATACACACAGCTCAAAACACTTTTCTAACAAAGCAAACACACATATGAATCCAGCACCCAGTTTAAGAAAGAGAACTAACACTTGTGGTCACTTCCAGCCTCCACTTAGTCCCAAAAGCAACCACTATCCTGACTTCTAACAACATTGATTCATTTTGCCTGTTTCTGTTGCTTACGTAAATAGCCTCATACAGTAAGTACTCTTGTGTGTGGCTTCTTTTACTCAACGGTATGCTTGTGACATCTACCCATAGTGTTATATGTAGATGTATTTCACTAATTCTTATTGCTATTCAGTACTCCATTGGGTGAATATATCCCAGTATATTATTTATTCTATCTTGTGTATGTGTACATTTTGTTTATTTTTTGTGCAGCTTCAGACAAGCAGACACTCTTGTCCAATGACCAGCTCTATCAGGTAAGGGAATGTGAAGTGAAAGAGACATTGCTAGTTAGTAGTGGTAAAATTTTGGAATGGGGGGGCAAGTTATTTGGAAGAAACTACTTAGGACATACCAGACGATGGCATCGTTATCCCTTTGGGTAGAATGGACGAAATAAAGAGAAGGGTTGAGAGAGACTGAGGTCAGGGTCTAGTGACAAAAAGTTGAAGAACACACAGAGAAACTAGATACAGAGCCTCCATTCTTGTCCTCTCCCACCCCCAGGACCATGAAGAAACCACTCCAAAGCCTTGAACATAAAAAGCACTCAATAAGTATGCATCAATAGAAAACAGACTATGGTTACCAGGGGGTAAGGGCAGGGAGGGATAAATAGGGAGATTGGGATTGACATATACACACTACTATATATAAAGTAGATAACTAATAAGAACCTGCTGTATAGCACAGGGAATTCTACTCAGTACTCTGTAATGATCTATATGGGAAAAGAATCTTAAAAAAAGTTTTTTTTAAAAAAGAGTGGATATATGTATATGTATAATAGATTCACTTTGCTGTATACCTGAAACTAACACAACACTGTAAATCAACTATACTCCAATAAAAAAATTTTGAAGTACATATATATGAAGAAAGGTGAAAAAAATAAAGACATTTAGAGTGAAAGCTAAAAATTTTTTTAATTAGAAAATAAATATGCATCAAATTAATTCATAGAGGATATGGAAAATGATTATGACTGTACTATCCTTTTTAGCCCCTTAAGGAACGGGAAGATGACCAATACAGCCACCTTCAAGGAAACCATTTGAGGAAGAATTGAGCCCAGAACTCAGAGTAGGTGTGTCTCTCTACACCAATTCTAAGAAAGTGCCTTTGCACTACCTGCCTTCCCAACTACTGCCAAGTTTATCTCCTTTCCCCAAGCAGCTATAAGGATGGGGGGTAGGGAGGATTGATTGATAATTCCTTGGGGGGAGGGGGATGACTCTCCTGTGCATTAGGATTTTTAGCAGCATCCCTCACCTCTGTCCACCAGATGCCAGTAGTACTCCCCAGCTGTGACAACAAAAATACCTCCAGATATTTCAAGTATCCCCACGGGATGCAAAGTCGCCCTTAGTTAAGAATCACTGAACCTATATTAACCTTCTAATCACCCAAGCACTCAATCAGAAGTTCTAATTCAATCAACCAGAAATTTCAGTCAGGAAAACAGGACCCAAGCATTATTTGGTTTTCTGAACCAGTTGCAATTTTTCTTTTTTAATCCAGGTGTTTTCCCTTCTACCCAGTTCTCAGAAACAGAGCAATACATTTTGGAGCAATCCTAGTAGAGATTTTCACCCCTAAATCTAGACTCAAGATTCCCAAAGGTGACAAATGGAGAAGAAAGGCCATCAGAGCAAATTCGGGTTTTTCCTCAAAAAAAAATAAAAAGTAAAGTAAAACTTGTATGGTGTTTCAGGAGCGCCACCTATTGGAAGTAATTTTTCTGTAAAAGAAAAACGAAAAGGTCAAATAACCTCCTTTATTTGAATACCATTTTTTTAAGTTTGCATTTTTATTTACTTTCTTTATAATTCACATGGTTCTAATATGCAGTGAAAGGTCGCCCTCCACCTCCCTCTCCAGCCACCCAGTTGCCTTCTACAGAGGCAAACAATAATACTAGTTTCTTACATAGCTTTACAAGATATTTAAAGTATTATATATCGGAGGTATTCTAGGCATACATAAGCAAATTCTTTTTTTTTTTATGGATGATAAATGCATCGTGATTTTTTGTTTGGTTTGGTTTTAGCTGCGTTGGGTCTTCATTGCTGCGCGTGGGCTTTCTCTAGTTGCAGCAAGTGGGGGCTACTCTTCACTGCAATGCGCTGGCTTCTCACTGCAGTAGCTTCTCTTGTTGTGGAGCATGGGCTCTAGGCGCACAGGCTTCAGTAGTTGTGGCACATGGGCTCAGCAGTTGTGGCACACGGGCTTAGTTGTTCCGTGGCATGTGGAATCTTCCCGGACCAGGGATGGAACCCATGTCCCCTGCATTGGCAGGCAGATTCTTAACCACTGTGCCACCAGGGAGGTCCCCAAGCAAACTCTTAAGTACACATTATTCTTCCTTCCCCTATTTTTCACACAAATGTTATCATACTATACATCTTGCACTTCTCACCTAATAAAACCTGAAGATTACTTCATACCAATATATAAAGGAGCTCTTTTTTTTTATGCAGCCACTTTGTACAGATCCCCTATAATTTATTTAACCAGTCCTCTATTGATGGAAATTTCAGTTTGTTCTTTTGCTCTTACAATGCCACAATGACTGTATAAATGTCATTTTTTAAAATTGTATTGAGGTATAATTTACATATAATTCACTCATTTTAAGTGATTTCACCTGTTCTCGGTAATTTTTAGCAAATTTACCCAGTTGTACAACCATCACCATAATCCAGATTTAGAATATTTCCATCAGTCTCTTAAGATCACTTGTGCTCTTTGCAGTCACTCCTTGTTCTCACTCTCAATGCCAGGCAATCACTAATCTCTTTTCTATCTCTTTAGATTTGCCTTTTCTGGATAAATGGAGTCATACAATATGCTGTTCTGGACATTCTCGTACAAGTCTTCGTGTGGACATATGTCTTCATTTGTCTGGGTCGATATCCAGGAATGAAGAATTGCTGGGTTGTATGGTAAATTTATGTATAACATTTTAAGAAACTGCCAGTTTGCCAAACTGGCTGTTCCATTTTACATTCCCACCAGCAATGGATGAATGAGGTTCCTGTTTCTCCACATCTTCACAAATATTTGTTACTATCTTTTTTAGTATAGCCATTCTAGTAGATGTAAAATAGTGTCTTATTGTGGCTTTAATTTGCATTCCCTAACGACTAACGATGTTGAACATCTTTTCATGTGCTTATTAGCTATTCTTATATCTTTAGTGAAGCGTGTGTTCAAAACTCTTTTTTTTAATTGAGTTGTTTTTCTTCTTACTATTGAACTGTAAAAGTTCTTATATATTTTTGAATACAAGTCTTTTATCAGCTACATGATTTGCAAATATATCTACCAGTCTGTGACTTGTCTTTCCATTTTCTTAGTGGTGTCTTTTGAAGTGCAAGAGTTTTTAATTTTGCTGAAGTCTGTTTTACCCATTTTTTAAAATGGATTGTGCTTTTGGTGTCATGTCTAAGAAATCCTTGCCAAACCCAAGGTCACAAAGATTTCTCATATGTCTTGTTTTTACAGTTTTATTTCTAACAATAAATGTCATTTTGAACATTAAGACTATTTGTAACAAATACAAATAAATGGAATTGTAGGACCATAATGTATTCGCACCTGTAATTTAATTAAATATTGCCAGATTGCACTTCATTGAGGTTGGACCAATACATAATCCTAACAAGAGTGTCTACTGTTCCATACCCAATCTAACAGTGTACTATTAAATTTTTTGAACTTTGCCAATCTGATAAGTTAAAAATGGCATCTCAGCTTAATTTTAATCTGCATTTTCCTAACCATTTGTTTTTCCTTCTCATGAAATACAGGCTCATATCCTTTGATTTTTTTTTTTTTTTTTACTGTTACTCTTGGTGTTTAGAATATAACCCCTTCTCTTAGTGTTATTTATTTATTTATTTATTTATTTATTTACTGCGTTGGGTCTTCGTTGTGGTGCACGTGTTTCTCATTGCAGTGGCTTCTCTTGTTGCGGAGCACAGACTCTAGGTGCACGGGCTTCAGTAGTTGCAGCACGCGGGCTCAGTAGTTGCAGCATGCGGGCCCTAGAGCGTGCGGGCTTCAGTAGTTGTGGCGAGTGGACTCAGTAATTGTAGCGCACAGGCTCTAGGGTGCACGGGCTTCAGTAGTTGTGGTGCACAGTCTCAGTAGTTGTGGCACACGGACTTAGTTGCTCCGTGGCATGTGGGATCTTCCCAGACCAGGGATTGAACTCAGGTCCCCTGCATTGGCAGGCAGATTCTTAACCACTGCGCCACCAGGGAAGCCCCTGATCTTCTTCTTATTCACTTGCAACAACCCTTTACATATTTGGGAAAATAGATCTTTTGTTTGTGGCATTAGTTGCAAATATTTTTCCAGTGTTGTTATTTAGATTTTGACTTTACTTATGGTTGGTTTTCTATACACATTTTACAAATATTTGACTGTAGTAGAATTCACTGTTCTTTTATGGCTTAGATTATTCTTTTACAAAACTTCTCCCATTAATTCCTATAGCATTTTCCTGGTTTCACTTTATATATTTAAATCTTTGATCCACCTTGAATTAATTTTAGTGTAAAGGTCTAATATATTGACTAACGTTTAAATCCATAGCTACCCACTTATTCTGGAAGTATTTATTGAATAATCCACCTTGTGCACATTAATTTTAAATGCTGCATTACCACTCCACTCTCACCAGATTGTAAGCTCCAGGAAAAGTTGTATTTTTTTTCTACTACTGTAGCTTCAGGAGCTAGAACAATGCTGGAACATAATAGGCGCTCTAAGATCGCTCAACATTTGGTGTGTGTCTGTGTGTGTTACAGTATACTATTCAGTGGCATTAAGTACATTCACAGTGTTGTGCAACCATCACCACTCTCATTTTCAGAATTTTTTATTATCCTGAAGAAACATTTTACCCATTAAACAATAACTCCCCATTCCTCCCTCACCCCACCCCTGGTAACCTCTTTTTTACTTTCTGTCTCTGAATTTGCCTACTCTGGGTACCACGTATAAGTGAAGTCATACAATATTTGTCCTTTTGTGTCTGGCTTATTTCACTTGGCATAATGTTTTCAGGGTTCATAGCAAGTATCAAAATTTCCTTCCTTTTTAAGGCTTAATAATGATGTGTATGTATATGCCACATTTTGTTTGTCCATTTACCCGTCAATAGACATTCTGGGTTGTTTCCACCTTTCACCTATTACAAACGATACTGCTATGAACAGTGGTGTACAAGTATCTGTTTGATTCCCTGCTTTCAATTCTTTGGAGTATTTACCCAGAAGTGGAATTGCTGCATCATATGATAATTCCGTTTAACTTTTTGAGGAACCACCAAACTGTTTTCCCAAAGTGCTCCACTATTTTACATTCCCATCAGCAATGCACAAGGGTTCCTGTCTCTCCACATCCTCACCAAGACTTATCTTCTATTTTTTTTCATAATCACCTTCCTAATGTGTATGAGGTGGTATTTCACTGTGGTCTTAATTTGCACTTCCCTAATGATTAGTGACATTGAGCTTCTTTTCATGTGCTTATTGGCCATTTGTATATCTTCTATAGAGAAATGCTTATTCAAGCCCATTGTCCATTCTTTAATCAAGTTGTTTAGGTTTTTTGTTGAGTTATAGGCTTTTTATATAACTGGATATTAACTTTTTATCAGATATGTGAGTTACAAATTTTTTCTGTCACTCTATGAATTGTCTTTTCACTTGCATGCTTGAAAAGTATGCTGCTTCCTTTGCCTTTGTGTACCTCAAAGTAACCTTTAGGATGTACTCGTCTTCACTTTACAAATAAGAAAACTGCACTCCAATCAAAGCAAAGCTTAACACATTTCCGGGTACCTAATAACAGTTCACAAGTTTCAGTTATTGTTAATGCTACTGTTATTGCTTCATAGATAATAATTATCTATGAAGAGTTACAGAAGCTGTTTCAAAAAGGCCTAAGATCGGTGGGACAATCAGCGTTAAGTCCACAGAGGCCAGGGTTCACCAAGTCATACGTGCTGCTGATATATGGGTTTCCGAGAGCCGTATATGCCGTCGAGCTCCACCACAATCCGCTCCCAAGTCAACCTGACCCGCCCCCAATCCAACCCCAAATCCACTTCCGGCCACTTCCGCCCCGCCCAAGCCAGTTAGCGCATGCGCAGTGGGGATGTTTGCGCGCCCGCTTCCAGCGCAGGGCGACACACCCAGCTTCCGGCGCCCAGATGAGATTCCACAAGGCCCGGCGCCTTGTCATGACGTTAGCTCCGGTGGCCGTGCTGAGTCGGAAGTGGGAACGCTTCGGCCGGTGAGATTCTGTTGTGTCGTCGCTGCTGGCCCTCAGGCTCTGGTAAGAGAGGATATAGCTGGAGGGGAGGGGATCGTTGAGTCTCCAATGGGATTTTTCTTCTCCTAGTCGAATGCCAGTCCAAACGTCTGCACTCTTACCTCCTCCAAATGCCTTCTCCTGTGCTTTCCTAAACACTGTCTCTCTCCTTCATGAACTTCGACCCTGTTTGCTTTGGGAACCCCTTACAGTGCTCCAGCTACTGGCATCTCTGCCCCTCTTTGCCATTTCCCTCCTGGAAAAGGCCGAATCCTGGCCTTGCATTATCTTTGGTTTTCTTTCTCTAGAACGTGCCCCGAGTGGGTGGGTCTCCCTCTGTGCCGCGAATCCCTTATGGAACCTGGAGGGACAAAATATAAAGAGTAGACAACAAATAGCTAGGTGCAAAAGAAGAGAAAATTAAGCACGAGTCGCAGTAGTCAAACCAGTCGAATCCGTATGGCAAGGTGTTGATATTTCTAAAGGCAAGTGATCAGTTCACCACTCAAAACTCTCCTGGCACTCTGCTTCTTGCTCCCACAGCAGTTGGGTTTAGAAGACATTTCTAAAATTGAGTTACCAGAGCTCAGGAGCTTATACTTGTTGGGTCTTCTCTTTGGATTCAGTTTTTCACTCCCAGAACAAGGATATGTTTAGTCTCACTACCTTGATCTGTTTTGGTCTCACATGGGAGCCGTCCTGAGATAAAATGGGGCCCAGGAAGGAATGCTGTGTGCTTTGCGACTTGATGAGATCCTTCTAGCTTGCTGATGTGATGGAAGGATCTGTTGCCACAACAAAGGCCTGAACGTGTAACAATGAAAACATTTTTTAAATTCCTTTTTTTGGTTTGATCTATGTATTACTCACCAGGAAAGAGACCTTATGGAGTATAATTTAATAAAGCTTGATTTTTTAATAGATTTATTTATTTCATTTTGGGCTGCATTGGGTCCTCGTTGCTGCACGTGGGCTTCCTCTAGTTCTGGCGAGTGGTGGCTACTCTTCGCTGCAGTGCGCGGGCCTCTCATTGCAGTGGCCTCCCCTGTTGTGGAGCACGGGCTCTAGGTGCACGGGCTCGGTAGTTGTGGCTCACAGGCTCTAGAATACAAACTCAGTAGTTGAAGCGCACGGGCTTAGTTGCTCCGTGACATGTGGGATCCTCCCAGACCAGGGCTCGAACCCATGTCCCCTGCATTGACAGGCAGATTCTCAACCACTGCGCCACCAGGGAAACCCTAAAGCTTGATTTTGACAATCCTAGTTTTGTGAAGTATTCCAAGTATTTCTGTTTAAAAGGAATACCAAATCTGATGTTAAAACGTTTATGTGCTCACCTCTTTAAAAGCTGACAGTGCCCCTTAAGGGATTAGCAGTACTCTTTATAAACAAAAGAGTGAATCAGGGGAGGGTGAGAGGATTTTGTAGGACTGGAGATAGACAGCATTTATAAATGTAGAGTCTTGCAGCATACGTATAAGAGGGAAACATGGGGCTTCCCTGGTGGCGCAGTGGTTGAGAGTCCGCCTGCCGATGCAGGGGACACGGGTTCATGCCCCGGTCCGGGAAGATCCCACATGCCGCAGAGTGGCTGGGCCCATGAGCCGGGGCCACTGAGCCTGCACGTCCGGAGCCTGTGCTCCGCGGCGGAAGAGGCCACAGCAGTGAGAGGCCCGCGTACCGCAAAAAAAAAAAAAAAAAAAGAGGCAAACGTGTTTTTAAAGGGGACGTATTTGGGGAATTCCCTGGCGGTCCAGTGGTTAGGACCACGGTGCTTTCACTGCAGAGGGCTCAGGTTCAATCGCTGGTGGAGGAACTAAGATCCTGCAAGCCATGCAGCCAAAAGTAAATAAATAAATAAATAAAGAGGACGTCTTTTAAACATCAAATCCAAAAACATCTGAGGATTGGTGGTTATATTGATTGGTTATTTGCGAAAGGCTGACAACAGGTTAGTACTTTATCTTTGTATGGCAGTTGAAAGTAGGAGATTATAAATTCCTGATGACATTGAATACTAAACAAAATATCAAGGTTCCATTTTATCAGACCTTTCTTTTGGAGTGGGTACTCTTTTTACATTTGTGTGATCATTGAACAAATCTAAACTGACATCTCCACAAAGGTTCCCATCAAGTGATCAGTCCTCCTTTTTCCTGTAAAATTTTCCTGGTTGCACTGTGTTAGCTATTTTTCTATGAAAATAGTTTTTGCACTATTACTTCAAATAGATTTTAAGTACATATGAGAAAGTTGAGCTTAGTGAGGTCAGCAAAGCCCTTTTTGTTTTTCAGAAAGACAGCATAGATGACAACAGAGATTTATTTCCATTCTCTATTCTACACGTTCTGAGATATCAAAGAGCCACAAGTGTCTGGCCCAATAGTTTGACCTTCCACTGCAACCCAGGACAAACAGTAAAACCCTTACCTTGAAGTAGGACTATGGGTCCTGCTATTGATTACAAGAAGGTCAGGAATAATTACATGTAAGATTGAATCATTCAATACATATTTGTTTGGGATTTTGTGATTACGGACTATGCCAGGTACAGAAGAAAAAAATAATCAGGTATGAACCTGTGTTCAAATTGCTTACCTTCTAGTAAGATAGAAGATCTACATTAGGAATACAGTGTAGAAAGTTATAAATCCTGTTAATATAGGTAAAACATAGTGGGAAGCTAGCTTTATATACTGCAACAGTATATTATTAAAAGGAGGAAATAATGCCGTTTGTGATGATAAATCCTCTTTATCTCTCTTGGTAGTCTTAAGAGCCTGTGTCCTATGTTCTGATTCTTAGCTTTCAACTCACTTCCTTTCTGCATTGATGGTACAGGTGATGCATTTCCTTTGTACTAATCTGTACCCTTTTCAGTTGTATTGGCTTCCACAATGTAGGGAAATCTACTGGCTTTTTTATAACTGAGAAGACTCTTTCCATCTCACATCTCTCTTCCTACATGTTGGCTTAGTTTTAGGCTAGGCCTTCTCTAGATGGTAGAAAGATGGCAACTCCAGTTTCCTATCTTACTAGCCTAACAACCCAAGCAGGAAAGAAGAGTCCCCTTTTCTGTAGATGTAGCCAAAGGCCTGTAGCTGGTGTTCATTGATTCTGTTAGGCCTTGCTAGGGTCTTGTGCCCACTCCTGAATCAGTCACTTTGGGCAGAGAATACTGTATTCTTTTGGGCCAGGCCAGATTCATATGCCCATTTCTAGAGCTAATGGGTAAGGTCATCCCCTTCTGTACACATGGACCAGGAATGGGTTGGATCCCCAAAAGAAAAATGTGGGTGTCATGTTGAAAAAAGAGGTTGATATTTTGCAGACAGAAAAATAACTAGAGCTCACTACACTTTTTGCATTCCTCTGGGTACCTCAGAATAGAGGTAGGGTGGTGGTCAGCTAACAGTGACACAATTCTTGGTGCCTCTATGTGAATTAGGGGTAATAATTAAGCTTATGCAATGTTTAAATGGGAGGAAAGACCTCTCAAGGATTGTTAATTCCAGCACTAAATATGCTGTCTTTCTTTTCTGCATTATTAAGCTCAACTAAACTATACATAGTAGAAAGTAAAATCATAGAGCAACATCTAACAGTTCAGTTCCTTGAAGCAGTAAAGCCCAGCACCATGCTGAGACGAGATTAGACTGTCTGCCTGAGTCATTACAGCTCAGTAGCCGTTAGCTCTTATGCAGAAAGCACAACAGAGGAGCATGAAGCAACTGGTAGAGATGCCTCAGAAGTGTCAAAAAGTGATAGTCTCTCTTGCTCCAAAAAATAAGGGTAACTTTTCTGACTTGTATTAGCTTTTGTTAATAGGATTCTGTAAGGAGTCTTAACTCAATTAATTAAATGTAGACCGAACGTTCTTTTTTTTCTCCCACATTTGTGTTCCTGACCCCAACTCCTTCTAAGGCCTCTGTCCTTGTAGCAGTTCAGCATCCTTGTAAACAGAATATTCATACCCTTTGTCTCTTCTCACCCTTTTCAGGGCTGTATGTCTGTGCTTTGGCCTTAAAATTTCAGAAAGGGGAGAAAGCCTTTCAGGGAGCTCTGCTCATCCCGTTGTGCCACTGAGTCCCCTTGGCGCTCGGATGAGGAAATGTAATCAGAAGAGTGCAAATGCAGGCTCAGTCAGCTCCTTTAAATACCTTTGAGGTATATATCTATTTCATATTATACATTAGGAATTTGTGTTTCTTCAGTATTGTAAAGTCAGATAAATAGGGAAAGTTAAATATAGAATTAAGCAAAGACCATTTAGTTTTTAGAGGAAAAAATATCAGTAGTCATAAGCCTAGAAGTAGAGATAGATTGCTTAATATAGATTTAAAACCCACGATATGCTGCTAATCTGATTCCTGTCCTGGTTTGCAATTCCACATCTGACATACAGACTTACATTTAGTTTCTGTGTAGCTGAGGAATTCCCAGCTCCAACTCTTAAGTCACAGAAGCCTGTGCAAGCACCACCTTATGCTCGTGGTGAATGAGAACTAGTCGGCCAGCCTAGGGATTTATGGGAGATCCATAGTTTTTGTCATATTATTTTTAAGTGCCACATTGTTGTTACAATTAGTAGCTGAGTTTCCTCTTTGACTTCAATAATTCTTTCTATTTAATCTATTTTTTAAAGGTATAGTAAATAGAAACATGTCAATAGATAAATGCATTCCAGCTGAACATTTTTTAAGCTTTTTGGTTTTAGCCACCCCCAAATCAAGTCAACTTGTCCAGTTGGTAGGTTTTTAACCATTTTGCCAAAAATTGTCTTGAATCTTGGAATAGGAGTTGGCAAGTCTTACCCAAACCCTTTTAACATGTATTCAAGAAATGAGAGAAGAAACAACTATGATAATATTATAACTGTTGTGTTATCTGCCCTTTGGCGTCTAATACCTGTCCTTTCTATAGCCCCTCCCCCTAGGTCTGGATGGAGGATACTTTAAAGTGAAATGACAGACCAGGAGAATAACAACAACATCTCAAGTAACCCCTTTGCTGCTCTTTTTGGCTCCCTGGCTGATGCCAAGCAGTTTGCAGCAATCCAAAAAGAGCAGCTGAAGCAGCAATCTGGTAAGTGGACGAGCCAGTAGCAGCAGATGAGGTGACCTAGAATGGGGTCTTCCCAACTTAAGTATTCTTTGGGTCCTTCATTGCAACTAGAATTTAAGTTTAGGGCAGAAGGGGTTTTTTTGTTCATATTTGTTGTTTGTTTTGTTTTGGGTTCTTCTCCCTGTCCTATCTCCTGCATAAAGAAGAGACCAGATGACAGGTGGTTCCAGAGTAACAGATGCCAGTCATGATCCCAAAGCTGTGAAGCTCTTTTATTTTAAACATCACCTAGTGAAAGATACTTAACCAGGATACTAATTTGTTTTAACATAGGAAACTGAGGTTATAGGCGAAGGTGTGGAAACCAAGTCACATGCAGCTGTAGAAAGCAGATTTGTTGAAGGAAGAATTATAAAAGCTTTTTGGCCTGTAGAGAAATAAATGAGATTTGTTCTTAAGCCAAGTGCTTCAGAGTCTATCTCAAGCAGAACGCTTCTTTCACTCCATAGAGTGGCCAACTTTCATAACTTACTGCTTTCAGAACAGACATCTAGGAAAATCTGATCCTTAACCTTAATGTGAAAAAAATTAGGATAATATCTTATTAATCAGAAAAATGATTTTCCTCATCTGGGACCAAAATTAACATCAAGTCTACCTCCCTCCTATAAGGTGACATATGGACTAGAAGAAGTAGGATGCTGTTTCTCAAATATATTAGTCTTCTGAGGGTATTCACAATCCTACAAGCCAGAAATTGCTCCCCTTCTCCTTCCTCCAAAAAGAATAATAGTGTTATTGTTTTTAGGAAAGGAGAAATGTTTATATTTTCCCTTTATTTTGTTTATTTCAGAAGTATTCAGATATGTAGCTAAGTTGTGGCCTTACTCTTTGATTAGGATTGGATAAAAAGGAGGTCAGGGGACTTCCCTGTGGTGGCACAGTGGTTAAGAATCTGCCTGCCAATGCAGGGGACACAGGTTCAAGCCCTGGTCCAGGAAGATCCCACATGTCGCGGAGCAACTAAGCCCATGCACCACAACTACTGAGCCTGTGCTCTGGAGTCTGTGAGCCACAACTACCGAGCCTGCGTGCTGCAACTACTGAAAACTGCACGCCTAGAGCCCATGCTCTGCAACAAGAGAAGCCACCGCGATGAGAAGCCCACGCACCACAACCAAGAGTAGCCCCTGCTCACCACAGGTAGAGAAAGCCCACGCACAGCAACGAAGACCCAACACAGCCAAAAATAAATTTTTAAAAATTTTTAAAAAAAGAAGAAAAAGAAAAAGGAGGTCAGGGGAAGACACATGAGTAGTAGACAAAGTGATGGATGAAACAAGGGAGAAATACATGTAGTGCTGACTTTTTTAATGTGATAGAAATAGGCAGCTCTGAGTCTCCATCTCTGAAAACTTTCCCAGATTTCTAAAATACAGGATGAGAATGAGAGATTGTAGGAGAGAATGGAGAGTGAGGAGTTGGAAAAATAGGAAATGAGAAAATAAAGTTTTTAAGTATGTGGTTGAGGGAAATTTTGCTAATCAGCACCTATTACTCTTGGAATTCAAAAGGGAATAGAGTGGTATAGGAATAGAGTGACAGAACGCTCATCCTTCTGGCTATAAACAGACATAAGGCTGGCTAGGGTTGGGAGCATTGCAGCCACCAAGCAGTGGGGACAAATCAGGTGCATGCCCTTCTGTTACTATTTTGGCACCTCATCATCTTTGTTTACAGTGAATTTTTCAGGCCACCTGATCTAACCTGTTTTCCACCAGCAGTTAGTACTCTACCAAAACCTTTGGCCTCCTTTATTGAGCTTCACTTTTACAAAAGTCACCAGTGAAGCAACTCTTGCTTCTTTTTGTTTTTAAGATATTTTATTTTATTTTTTATTTATTATTATTTTTTAAAAATAATTTATTTGGCTGCATCGGGTCTTAGTTGCAGCATACAGGATCTTCATTGCAGTGTGAGGGCTTCTCTCTAGTTGTGGTACACAGGCTCCAGAGCGCACAGGCCTCAGTAGTTGCGGCACACAGGCTCTCTAGTTGTGGGGCACAGGCTCTAGAGCACGGGCTTAGTTGCCCCGTAGCATGTAGGATCTTAGTTCTCTGAACAGGGATCGAACCAGTGTCCCCTGCATTCAAAGGAGGATTCTTTTTTTTTTTTTTAAATAAATTTAAATTTATTTTATTTATTTATTTTTGGCTGCGTTGGGTCTCTGTTGCTGCGCACAGTCTTTCTCTAGTTGTGGCAAGCGGGGGCTACTCTTCATTGTGGTGCGCAGGCTTCTCATTGCGGTGGCTTCCCTTGTTGTGGGGCACGGGCTCTAGGCCCTTGAGCTTCAGTAGTTGCAGCACGTGGGCTCAGTAGTTGTGACTCACGGGCTTAGTTGCTCCACGGCATGTGGGATCTTCCCGGACCAGGGTTCAAACCTGTGTCCGCTTCATTGGCAGGCGGATTCTCAACCACTGCGCCACCAGGGAAGCCCCTCGAAGGCAGATTCTTAACCACTGGACCACCAGGGAAGTCCCACAACTCTTGCTTCTGCGAGTTTTGCCTGGACTTTTAGAGCTAACTGTTTTGTCAGTAGAGGAGAAAAGCAGATGCAGACTTGTGTGTAGCTTTTAATGAACAACCTACTTATATACCACTTTAACATGAGTGCCATTCTGAGAAGCTCTTGTAAGTTGCTTTGTAAAAAATAAAAGGATACAATCAAGAAGAAAAAAGTAACTCATTGGAAAAACAACAAAAGTTAGGAACAGGGACTTCCCTAGTGGTCCAGTGGTTAAGACTCCACATGCTCCCAGTGCAGGGGGCATGGGTTCAATGCCTGGTTGGGGAACTAAGATCCCGCATGCCATGCCACACAGTACAACCAAAAATAAGTTAGAAATGATTTATATATGATAATCAAGTTACTTTAAAAATCCAGTCTCGGGTTTCTCAGGTGGTACAGTGGTTAAGAACCCGCCTGCCAATGCAGGGGACACGGGTTCGAGCCCTGGTCTGGGAAGATCCCACACGCTGCAGAGCAACTAAGCCTGTGTGCCACAACTACTGAGCCTGCTCTCTAGAACCCTTGAGCCACAGCTACTAAAGCCCATGCGCCTAGAGCCCGTCTCCACAACGAGAGAAGCCACCACAGTGAGAAGCCTGTGCACCGCAATGAAGAGTAGCCCCCGCTCGCCTCAACTAGAGAAAAGCAGCAACAAGACCCAATGCAGCCAAAAAAAAATAAATCCAGTCTCACTAATAATTAGAGAAATGCTCATTAAAAGAAAAATTAGGATCGTTTTTAGTCTATGAAGTTTTGTTTTTTGTTTTTTTGGCTGCGTTGGGTCTTCTTCATTGCTGTGCGCAGTCAGTCTTTCTTTAGTTGCAGTGAGCGGGGACTACTCTTCATTGCAGTGCGTGGGCTTCTCATCACGGTGGCTTCTCTTGTAGAGCACGGGCTCTAGGCGCACAGGCTTCAGTAGCTGTGGCACACGGGCTCAGTAGTTGTGGCTTGTGGGCTCTAGAGCGCAGGCTCAGTAGTTGTGGCACACGGACTTAGTTGCTTCGCTGCCTGTGGGATCTTCCCAGACCAGGGCTTGAATCCGTGTCCCCTGCATTGGCAGGTGGATTCTTAACCACTGCACCACCAGGGAAGCCCCAAGCCATATTTAATATAATTAAAGGTATACTGATCTATTGGGTAATTCTTTGCCCACTAGGATTCTGTAGGGAAGATAGTGTTGCTACTATTGGCATTTTGGAATACAATTAATTATGAGTACAAAGAATAAAACTTTTGGTTTTTAAAATGTGGTAGATTTTATAGCCAGGGATTTCAGAATTCTGTATTTAAAATGTTTCCTGATATAACTCAATAGCAAAAAATATAAACAGTCCAATTTAAAAATGGGCACAGGATCTGAATAAACATTTTTCCAAAGACAACATACAGATGGCCAACAGGTACATTAAAAGGTGCCCTAATCTATGAAAAAAAACCCATCACTAATTGGGGAAATGTAAATCAAAACCACCTCACTCCTCTTAGAATGGCTATTATCAAAAAGACAAGAAATAACAAGTGTTGGCAAGGATGTGGAGAAAAAGGAATTCTTGTGCACTGTTGCTGGGATTGTAAATTGGTGCAGGCACTATGGAAACTAGAATGGAGATTCCTAAAAAAAATAAATATAGAACTACCATATGATTCAGCAATTCCACTTCTGGGTATTTATCCAAAGAAAACAAAAACACTAATTCAAGAAGATATATGCACCCCCATGTTCATTGCATCAGTATACAATAACCAAGATGTGAAAACATCCTAAATGTCCATCAACGGATGAATAAAGAAAACGATGTAATTACACACAGGCACGCACATACATGCACACACACACGAATATTATTCAGCCATAAATAAAAAAGAAATATTGCCATTTGCAACAACAGGTGGACAGTGGTTGGACCTTGAGGGCGTTATGCTGAGGGATATAAGTCAGAAAGACGAATACCATATGATCTCACTTATGTGGAATATTTTAAAAAAAAACAAAAAACAAGCTGATAGATACAGAGAATAGATTGGTGGTTGCCAGAGGCAGGGGGTGGGGGGGATGGACAAAATAGGTGAAGGGTTTCAAAAGGTACAAATTTCCAGTTATAAAATAAAGAATCCATGGGGATGCAATGAACAGCATGGTGACCGTAGTTAACAGTACTGTATTGTGTATTTCAAAGTTGTTAAGAAAGTCGATCGTAATAATTCTTATCACAAGAAAAAAATTTGTAGCTATGTATGGTGACAGACGTTAACTAGATTTATTGTGGTGATCATATAACAATGACAATATATAATATATATATTATATATATAATATATATATATTGTTATATAACAATAACAATATATATAAATATCGAATCATTATGTTGTGCACCTGAAACTAATATGTCAATGATACCTTAATTAAAAAAAAAAGATGTTGCCTGATTTGAGATGTTCACTAATTAGATAGTTAACTTGTTTAACACCCCAAATTATCCTCCTCTTGGTTACATTTATCATGTGTACTTGGTTTTCTCTTAAAGAGAGCATTGTAACTGTTAACGACTTACATCTTCTGGCAGATGAACTCCCAGCCAGCCCAGATGACTCAGATAATAGTGTGTCAGAGAGCCTGGATGAATTTGATTACTCTGTGGCTGAGATTAGCCGCTCATTCCGTTCACAGCAGGAAATATGTGAGCAACTCAACATCAATCACATGATCCAAAGGATCTTCCTCATCACTCTGGACAACAGTGAGTTACATCTTTGCAGCTAGTGTATTTATTACCCTGCCCTTCCTGCTTGGGCTAGGGACTTGCTCCTAGAAACTTATTGTATCTGATGGCTAAACAAGCCCATCATACTCCCTGGAACACAGGGTTTATATTTCAAGGAAGCTTTTAATGTGACCTAAAGCAGAATTTTGACACAGCTACAACTTTCATTTCTGTGTTGATACTGACTGGGCCATGTAGCTACTGCCTTTACTACCTTAAAAGGGAAATGGGAATGGTAGCTAAATCCATTTTCTTCTCAGAGGTGACCTAAACATTTAGATGAAAGCCCCAAGAAGGGTCAGATAGTGTTTCCCCTCTGTGCCCTATCTGTAGTTAAACCCCAGAATTAGTGCTGATGTCTGGGATTTACTCTTTAAATGTCATGATGTTAGATTTATAACAAAGCACATACTCTTCGAGGGGTAAAAATGATTTAAATCTTTAGGTACTGCTCTGTGTGGCAAGATCATTCTGATATTACCTGAGTCAAACTTGGGGTTCAAGAGAAATGCCATCAAGATCAGTTGTCTGTATAAGACAGAAGCATTATCCTTAACTTACCAGATTAAAACCATTTGCTAGGTGACCCAAGCCTGAAAAGTGGGAATGGCATCCCCAGCCGTTGTGTGTATTTGGAAGAAATGGCAGTAGACCTGGAAGATCAAGACTGGCTTGATATGAACAACGTAGAGCAGGTACCATTCTTACATTCCTTACATGTGGCTTCAGGAAAAATTAGCCTTGCAGCTGAACTCTGCTCACCTTTCTCCAACCATGGCTTTGCTTAGCTCCATCTCTTATATTGTTTGTGGTGTTCCTCTTTTGGAATCTTCTCATCTACCATGGTCCCATGTCCAAATCTACCCATCCTTTAAGACCTAGTTAAAATGCCATCCTGTTTACAAAGTTTTGCCAAGTAGGAGTTATTTTCTCCTCTGGGCTCTGGCAGTAATCTCCATGCATCTCTTATGGGAATTGTCTCTTTCTGTCTCATGTCTTGGCTTCTCTATGAGCCTGTCTTCTCTCTCCCATAGACACTAATATTTATCAAGGCCAAGGTCCATCTCTTTTTTTTTTTTTTTTTTTTTTTTTTTGTTTTAACCCCATCTCTTTTTTTATATCTTTTCCAAAATCAAAACAATGCATTTTACCTTGCAGATGCCTAATTAACATTAAAGGAATAAAAGTTTGATAGGGAAGACTTGACAACTTGTAGTTTAACTTCATAGTTGGGTTGGCCAAAACGTTTATTCGGGTTTTTCTGTACAGTGGTGTGGGAAAACCCAGACGAACTTTTTGGCCAACCCAGTACATTTAAACTGTGTTTATACAAGTCTGAGTGAGGTCAGCAATGACGCAGAGTAGTAGATTTCACATAGGAGTTTAATCTCCAATTCTCCACACCATTCAACAAATATTCTTTTGATGCTTACTCTGTGCTAGGGGCTATGCTAGACACTTAAGCTTGCTTTAGGATAACTACATAAACAATTAAACTTGTATATGTAATATTTTCTAAAGTAATGGTACACTGAGCCCTTTTTTCCCCGTTTGTTCTACGTTCTGTGATTCTTATAATAACCTGTGTCAAAATTATCTTTTTTATCTTAATGTTCTAAAATAGACTTTGCAGTGGTCAGGGGCGACAAACTAGGAGCTTGGGATTAAGAGATACACACTGCTACATATAAAATAGATAAACAACAGAGACCAACTATATAGCACAGGGAACTATATTCAATGTCTTATAATAACCTATACTGGAAAAGAATCTGAAAAAGAATAGCTATATATGTGTGTGTAACTGAATCACTTTGCCGAACACTTGAAACTAACACAACATTGTAAATCAACTATACTTCAATAAAAAACACATCAAAAAAATTTAAAAATAAATTAACTTTGCAATGATTTAGTATTTTTGTTTATTTGTGTTTCTTAATAGGCCGTCTTCACTCGCTTATTACTTCAAGATCCAGGCAACCACTTGATTAACATGACCTCTTCTACAACGTTGAATCTCTCTGCTGATCGAGATGCAGGGGAGAGGCACATTTTTTGTTACCTTTATTCCTGTTTCCAAAGAGCCAAGGAAGAGGTAAAAGAATAATCCGTATTGAGTACTCTATTGTCCTCTTGGGTATGACTTTAACACATAAGCCAGAGAGTTGGATCAATGTCTTTTTTTTTTTTTTGGCTGTGCTGTGCAGCATGCGGGATCTTCCCCAACCAAGGATCGAACCCACACCCCCTGCAGTGGAAGCACAGAGTCTTAACCACTGGACCACCAGGGAAGTCCCAAGATCAGTGTCTATTATTTCAATTTATATACATCATATTATATCTGGAACTGGATATCAGAGGCACTGTTAGTTTATCTTCTAAAGTTTTAGTCTCTCCTTTCTGTGGCTTGGGGTCTACCCCTTTCCTCAATTAACAAGTGCCTCCTATTATTCTCTCTACAAACGTCTTAATATATCACACCCTTATTAAAAAAAGGTCTGATAAATTCATTTCCACTAAGGTATATATAACAGCGTAGATTAAGCTTGATCACTTCCAGCATTAGAATTTCTAACAGTTAGGTGATTCCTTAAACCAAAGAATGAACTCTCGTGGCTTTTCAAGCATCCACAGGAAAGCACTACTGTTTTGGGACACAATGTCTTTTCCCTTCTATTTGCTATATCTGTCCTTGTGCCAGGTCACAGAGCTAGACTCTTCCCTCTCTTCATTGCTGTTTCCAGATTACCAAAGTTCCAGAGAACCTGCTACCCTTTGCGGTGCAGTGCAGGAACCTCACTGTGTCCAATACCCGAACAGTTCTCCTCACCCCTGAGATCTATGTTGACCAAAACATCCACGAGCAACTGGTAGATTTGATGTTGGAAGCCATCCTAGGAGGCCGTGAGTACATAAGCAACATCTATGAGCTTCTACATTTGATTTCCAAGTGTAACATTCCTCTAATTGCATTAGAAAGCCTCAGAGCCACTATGGTTCCAGCGTAAATTAAGGAAGAGAGCTCACACCTTGACCTTTGAGGTTGAATACCAATAGAATTATCAAAAGTATCAGAAGAGTAAAGAGCTGTGTGTAGAGGCGTCTAAAAATTCTTATGGCCTCCTCTCTCTCTTGTCTTCTGTCAGATTTTGAAGGTGTAGCTGAGTTTCTGGATGAGGTCATCGAAGCCTTGATACTGGATGAGGAAGTTCGAACATTTCCAGAAGTCATGATTCCAGTGTTTGATATTTTATTGGGCCGAATAAAAGATCTAGAACTCTGCCAGATCCCGTTGTATGCATATCTGGACATTCTTCTGTATTTCACCAGGCAAAAGGATATGGCAAAGGTAGGTCTGAAAGCTCATATATATTCAGTTGAGTTGGAAGCTTAATACTCTATGCTTCCCTGTCCTGAGGGCAGTGTAATATTACCTATGGAATAAGAGAAAGATACATTGGTTGTTGTATAATCTTAACTCTTTGAGGCCCTCTCATCCCATCATTTATCTCATCGTACAGACAAATAACTAGGCTTGTCTTTTCCTACAGGTTTTTGTAGAATACACTCAGCCCAAGGATCCTAGTAATGGGCAGATGTACCAGAAGACCTTGCTGGGAGTAATCCTGAATATCTCCTGCTTATTAAAGACTCCGGGTGTAGTGGAAAATCATGGCTACTTCCTGAATCCATCTCGTTCCAGTCCCCAGGAGATCAAAGTACAAGAGGCCAACATTCACCAGGTGGAGCTGTTTACCGGTGTATCCCGGCCCCCTGGTCTTAGATTAAGTATCGTTTCCTCAGAAAGCAGATGCAGATAAGGCTGCTTGAGCCTCTTTGGGAAAGCAGATCAATCTGGTTGGCTGTCTACCATAATCATGTACGGAAATGGCCCTCTTTTTAGCAGGCGCTAAGAGCAGAGCACAAACCTTTGTGTGGTTTAAGAGTGAGCTGCTGCTCTTCTTTGCCCTGTGCTGTAGCACAGCTACCTGCTCTCAATCCTCATTTTTCTCACCAAGCTATTTCTTATAACTTCAGCTCCTAAAATCTTCTGACTGAACTCCAGCTTAAAAGCCAAATTATTTTCCTTTTCCTCCTTCTACTTATGTCCTCTCTTTTTGGGCTTAGCATAAATTATGGTAGAAGTCTGGCCAACATATGACAATAAATGGTTGAATTGGGGGCAGTTTAAATCTCCCATCATCACAACTTTCTAAAGCAGGGGTTGGCAAATTATACCAGTGGCCAAATCCAGCCTGCCGCCCGTTTTTGTAAATAGGATTATTGAACTCAGCCATGCCCATGTGTATATGTATTGTTCATGGCTTGATTTCATGCCACAGTGGTAGAGTTGAATAGTTGCTACAGAGACCATATGGCATGCAAAGCCAAAAATATTTATCATCTGGCCCTCTGCAGAAAAAGTTTACCATCCCCTACTCTAAAGCTATGTAAATGCTACCTGCAGTTTGGCAGCTCATCAGGAAATCTCTTAAAAGTTCCCAGAAAAAAAAAAATTTTTTTTTTTAATCAGAAATGGTGGCGTAAGGCACAGGGAGAGTGAGGGAGAGGATTAGGATTCGTGTATTTTTGGAAATTGCCAGTGGCTAAGATTTGAGAGTAACAAATATTAGGATTGTGAAACTGGAATGTTCTGTGGTTGTGTTTTCTGGTTAAACAGTTCATGGCTCGGTTCCATGAAAAGATCTACCAGATGTTGAAGAACTTACTCCAGCTCTCTCCAGAAACCAAACACTGTATCTTGTCCTGGCTTGGAAACTGTTTGCATGCAAATGCAGGCCGCACCAAGATTTGGGCCAATCAGATGCCAGAAATCTTCTTCCAAATGTATGCCTCGGATGCCTTCTTTCTGAATTTGGGTGCTGCTCTCCTGAAGTTATGCCAGCCATTTTGCAAACCCAGATCCTCTCGGCTCCTCACCTTTAATCCCACTTACTGTGCCCTGAAGGAGTTGAATGATGAAGAACGAAAAATAAAAAATGTACACATGAGAGGTAAGGGGGAGCTGGTCTTGTCAAAACAGTGTGTGCGTAACATCTAAGCCGTTCACTTCTATATCCTTTTTCACAGAGGTCCCTCTTTCTCAAAGAAGATGAGACGAAAAGAAAAGCTATTATGAGTTTTAAAAAAGCAAGCTTTTTAAAACTGTTATTTTTTAGATGTTGTCCTTTAATGAGACCTTCTCTCTGAATTTGGCAGACTTGGATATTCGCTCATTCATTCATTCATTATGAAAATGAATAAAGTACATTCCCTGTCCTTTTTGAACTCAAAGTCTCCACAGGAAGGCAGATATGTTAACAGATCATCATAATATGGTCTAGGGCTAATCTACAGGAGCACAGAGGAGGGAGTAAATGATTAATTCTACAGAAGCTGGAGGTCTTCGTAGCTGAGTCCTGAAAAATGAGTTGCGTTTATCAAGCAAAGGAGCAAAGGAGGCCCTTTATGTAGAGGGAAAAACAAGTATGAAGGTACACAGCTGTGAAATGTCTTAACTAAGGAACAGTGAGAAGCTCAATGTGGCTGGAACAAGGGGTAGATGGGGGAAGGGGTATGGGAATTGGCAGGAAATATTAGCCTAGGGAGGAAGAATATTGGGGAAAACTCAAATAATACAGAGAAGTGAAAAGAAGAAGATAAATCACTCTTAATTCTACCACTCAAAACGAATCACTCGATCTTGATGTATTTCCTCCCAGTTGTATAACTCTTCTAATTATAAAAGTAACATGCTGGGCTTCCCTGGTGGCGCAGTGGTTGGGGGTCCGCCTGCCGATGCAGGGGACGCGGGTTCGTGCCCCGGTCCGGGAAGATCCCACATGCCGCAGAGCGGCTGGACCCGTGAGCCATGGCCGCTGAGCCTGCGCGTCCGGAGGCTGTGCTCCGCAACGGGAGAGGCCACAACAGTGAGAGGCCCGCGTACCGCAGAGAAGAAAGAAAAAAAAAAAAAAAGTAACATGCTCAAAAGCAAATAATCTTAAATACAGAAAAGCACAGAATAGATACAAATGGATCTATTTTCTATCCCCTGGAAGAATCTACAGTGCTATCATTCCTTTTAATTGTTGGTGATTTCATGATCAAGCTAAAGAGATTTAACTGCATTTCTATAGACTGAGAAGCCAAATTACATTTTTAGAGAAGAGAGTAGGAATGTGAGAAGATGTGTTTTTAAGAAGATATTACTTAATTCACTAATAGGGTAGAAGTTGAACTAGAATAAGGGGACACTGGAGCCAAGATAGATGTCTCTGGCAAGCCATTTACTCTTCCTTTTAATTTCTTTGAGGTTTGGACAAAGAAACCTGTTTGATCCCAGCTGTGCAGGAGCCAAAGTTTCCCCAGAACTACAACCTTGTAACAGAAAACCTTGTCCTGACAGAGTACACCTTGTACTTGGGATTTCACAGGTAACTCCTCGGATGTCATTAGGAGAGAACTGCTTGGTTGTGTTGATAACCAGAAGGTTGAAAGTACGTCTTACAGATAACAATCTCACTTTATTCTGAAGGCTGACATTAGGATCTAGTAGGAAAAGGGCATTATATGCATTTATTTGTGTCTACATGAAGTGGCTTTATCCATATAACTTGAATTTATTTTTAATTTTTGACCTGTTAAACTTTTTAAAATTAAAGATACACTAGTATTTTTCTCTAAACTTGCAAATTTTTAAATCACTATCTTCCTTTTGTCATCTGCTAAAGTGGAATTGTTTTCATTTAACATTTCACATTCTGCTCTTGAATTTTCATTACTTATTATTCCTGATGAAAAAAGAGAAAGCTTTATTCTATGGTATAGAGACAAAATTGACAAAATTAAATGTTTATAAGGTATTTCAATAAGATCAGTAGGAACATAAAAATCTATGTATCAAAGATAAGGAGGATTCTGGAAGTGTAAAGATTTGAGAGCTAAAGTGTATGACTTCCAAAAATTGTCTGGTTCTGGCTAACCGTATGTCATTCTATGATTTTTTTTTCCCCTCTGATTTAGCTGACTGTGACAAGTATAAATAAGGGGAGAAAATAGCTACTCACTCACAGTCTATAGGAAGGTATATTGAGGACAGCAGTTTTTAATGCCTTTTCAGGATACTTAAACTGACACAGCATTTTTCAAAACTCAGCAAATTTTTGGAAAAATGAAATTATATCTTTATTAGAGACATTTTCCATCCCTATCATTGACATTTTAAGTGAGACATTTAGCATGTGTTTAACCTGTTCAACCACCTAGATTTAAACACAAAAATGAACGTCATCTAGTTTCCCAGTATTGGCTAGCTAACCCTAGACGTTATCCACAAGGCCAAGAATGACTTTGGACTGTACACATAGAAACAACTATCTATAACATTGAATTATGGGTCTTCCTTTCATTAGAGAACATTTAGCTGACCCTTTTTGAAGAATCATTTAATTTTATATTGAGCATCAGAGGACTGGAAGCTGCTCTTAGGCTGCATCATAGGTGGCTACTGGTTGATATGTGGTCATTAGTAATCTAGACTCCTTTCTCACCAGCTTTAGTTCTCTACTAACCATGGAAAGACTGTCCATATAACCACATCCAGGTACAATCATTGCACTTGTCTGGTGTCAAACTACCCTGCTGGGCTTCTTGTACTTTGCCTGGTCGTTATATATTGTACATAATAAAAGCCCAATCTACACCCTGCTCAACCGAGCCATTCTATGGATGGTGCATTTCAGCCGAAGACAACTAATCTATGTAATTAGATTCAATTCTTGAATACTTGGTAACATTTTCCCGGTGCTATGCCCCCACCTATGTCCTGTCAGTAACTTTTGTGATTGCCTTCTGTGTCATCACAACTGCAGCTCCCTACATCCTAAAAGGGAATAATAGAATAAATAAGTGAGGATTTGGTTTTCAAAAATGGTCTGTAAGGGAGGATGGGAGGGAGGTGCAAGAGGGAGGGGATATGGGGATATATGTATACGTATAGCTGATTCACTTTGCTATACAGCAGAAATTAACATTGTAAAGCAATTATACTCCAATAAAGATGTTAAAATTAAAAAAAAAAAAAAAAGGTCTGTACTCAACTGTCCCCATATGAGCCTCCTGACCCAGTCTTTTCTGCTTTCTTGGGGGCAGGTTGCATGATCAGATGGTAAAAATCAACCAAAATCTGCATCGGCTGCAGGTAGCCTGGCGGGATGCTCAGCAAAGTTCTAGCCCGGCTGCAGACAACCTCCGTGAGCAGTTTGAACGACTGATGACCGTCTATCTTTCTACTAAGACTGCCATGACTGAGCCGCAAATGCTGCAGAACTGCCTAAATTTGCAGGTGTCCATGGCCGTTCTCCTAGTTCAACTGGCCATAGGCAATGAAGGCTCACAGCCGAGAGAGCTAACTTTTCCTTTGCCAGATGGCTACAGTTCTTTGGCTTACGTGCCAGGTAAGCAGGCTCTCCCTTGGGAGCTTCCTATTTATAGCCATCTAAGTTTAACTGGGTCACGTTGGAAGTTTAATCCTCAAAATATCCTTCCTTAGTTATCATTCAGCTGTTTTTGGAGAAACAACTCAAACTTGTAGGTAATGTCTGTTGGCTGAAGCCTGGGGGAACTGAAAGCTTGTTCCTCAGCATTGTGTCGCCACTGCTGTGCAGATAAGAAAATAGTCTTCAAAGGACGAAGTGCAGTCAGGGTTTTCAGAGCTGTTAGTTTCTATCATTACTGTTGTTTGTCATTCAACTTACAGATTTATTTGTCTAACCCACCCCCCTGTGCTATTCTTTGGAAAAATAAAATCATCTCCTCTTGGTTAACCCAGAAGTGAGATTGTGTATGTATGTATGTTGGTGAGGGGCCGGCAGAAACTGTCCGTCAAAATCAAGTTACATGTTCTTGATCACTGTACTGGTCATCTGTTGCTGAGTCTCAAATTACCCCGAAACATAGCAACTTAACACAACAGACATTATCACACACAGTTTCCACGGGTCAGTGATCCAGGAGTAGCTTAGCTGCATGGTTCCGACTCTGGTCCTTCGTGAGGTTGCAGCCAGACTGTCCACCAGTGCCATGGGAATCTGAAGACTCGATCAGAGCTGGAGGATCTGCTTACAAGCCTAGTCGTGTGGTTGTGGCAAACCTCAGTTGCTTGCTGGCTTCTTTTCCAGGCCACACAGGACTCTCCTTAGTACTGCTAATGGTATGGCAGGTGGCTTCCCTCAGAGCAGGGAACCAAAATGGAAGCTGTAGGCTTCTATAACCTAATTATGGAAATGACATGCCATCACTTCTTTGTGCCCCATAGTGTGTCTTCTACCCTGGAATAGTATAGGAGGAGATATACAAGGGCATAAATACTAGAAGGCAAAGACCAGTGGAGGACCCCAGAGAGTGAAGACCATAGTCATCTAATGTATTCATTTCTATTCAAGATTCTTTTTCATCTAAAGGGTTATTTTGACACACAGTTAACCTTGAGTGTGGAAGTATATGCCTACCAGTATACTTTCTTAAACTGCACTGGTGTGTTAACATTTTATGTCTCTACTATTCTGTTTACTTGGATAAAAATTAAAATGACTTACATTCAAAGGAGATTCTATATTAATTTATCATCATTTCTAGTACCTACAAGACATTTGGCGTTTTTTTAACCTTCACTAAGTAGAGTAAAAGGGAGGAATTTAAATATTGCATAATACAAAGGGTCAGATGTTTGGCTAATTCCAGTGAATATTTTCTTTCTCAGAATTTTTTGCAGATAACTTGGGTGATTTCCTCATTTTTCTCCGCCGCTTTGCCGATGACATCTTGGAGACATCAGCAGATTCCCTGGAACATGTCCTTCATTTTATCACCATTTTCACTGGAAGCATAGAAAGGTGAAGTGCTGAAAGCGTGGCTCTGTCACAGTTTAGAGCTGCAAAACATTCAGAAGACTTCTAAACCAAGAAATAAACGAGCCTGAATCATAAGGGGTTGCCTTCAGAAGTTGTGTTAACATTAATGAATCACCTGACTACCCTTATGGGTAGCCCAAAATCCCACACTTGAGAGGCATAATAAACAAAGGACTTTGCCCACAGAGAATTTGAACCTGCATATAAGGTACCTGATGGGAATTTCACTGCTAGTCCCTGGTTAAAATAGTTACCTTAATGCCAGAGACCTTGCCAGGTGCTAATGATCTTCTAATGTATGATAACAAAGTTTGCTCTTAAAATTCTAAGTTGGATGAGCAGTAAACTTGGGTAAATGCTCTCTGATCTCAAGTCTTAGCATTCATAGCTTCTAGTCCTCCTTCCCAAAGGAAGATGCTCATTGACCTGTAGAGTTGCTTCTCTGATTTTTTGGTGGTAGGCCAAAGGAAACAGTATGTATGTAAGTGAGAATTTGCTGCACAAAGAAGAGATCCACAATCCCCTGAGCCGTGTCAGTGAGACATAGGTAGAAGCCAGTCCTTCACTGAACTGAGCAGACCTAATGAAAAATCGTAAGTCAACAAGTATTAGGCGCACATGGTATGCATTATAAGTAACGTGGAATAATTATATCCTGGCCCTTAGCCTCACAAAGCTTGGAAAGGCAAGTTTATCCCAGATGAAGCTGTCAGAGAATAGTAAGTCGTGCATTGTTATAGAGAAGTAAACAGAATGGCAGAGCATTAAATAGAAACTTAAGTACTCATCCTCGTAATTGATAAGCTGTGATCTTAAAGAGCTGAATGGTACACTCTGCATATCCCCCAGAAATTGACCGACTTAAAACTGCGGAGTCGTGTTTTCTCCTGTAACTCTCTGTACAGATGATATATGATGTTTTGACTCCTCGTATGGAGAGGATAGTTATAAATTTGGGAGTTAAATTTTCTGCCTGCTCAGTTTGCTTTCTGCCATATTCATAGGATGAAGAATCCCCACCTAAGGGCCAAACTCGCTGAGGTGTTGGAAGCAGTGATGCCCCACATGGATCAGACCCCAAATCCCTTGGTATCCAGTGTGTTCCACCGGAAACGTGTGTTCTGCAACTTTCCCTATGCATCCCACCTTGCAGAAGCTCTAATCAAGGTCTTTGTGGACATTGAGTTTACAGGTAAAGCAGTCTAGAACCAAGAAACTGATCGCTGATCAGTTTTTAAATGTCAGGAAAATAATCATAAGTCATTATTTATTGAATACCTACCATGTGCTACCCTTGATGCTAAGTGCTTTTTTCACATTGTTTCCTTAATATGTCACCATCTGGAAAGTTTTACTCTATTATCCCCATTTACCTATGAAGACATGGATGCTCAAAAAGATTAAATTATTTGTTTATGTCATACAATTAAGTGGTAGAATCAGGTCTCTCTCACCTTAAAAAAGAAAAACGCATACTGTTAACAACTTTACTATAATTTTTGGTAGAATCATACTCAAATAAATTAGGCTGTCCAGTTAAAACCCCAGGTCTTTATTTTTCTCTGCCTCAAAATTACAGAATGGTGGATAATGAGACAGTGTGCTGATTGAGATATTCTTTTGTCTTATCCAGACAGTCTAACCCTCGTACAGTTTAATTGTTAGATTAAGAATAACAGCAGGCTACATTCCCTTTCTCTCATGCCCTTTTGAGCGGTAACCCTGAGATGCTATGTCTGAGTAAACAGTGCCCCCTCTCAACCAGTAAACAAGATATGCAAATCAGTTACTTAAGACCCCTTTTAAAGGGGATGTCCTACCAGCCAGTGATAAATACAATTAACATTAAAGAGACATTTAACACTTTACTGACTGTTTTTCCATATTTGAATTTTGACTTTGTTACTTGCTCACCTCTGAGACTTAGTTTCCTCATTTGTAAAAGTGGTTGAAGTGATGGTTGAGGCAGTGTATGTAAATCTTTATAACATATAAGAAGTTGCACAATAAATCATTGCAGTTATCTCATTATACAGCCACTATGACCCTTTGGTTGTAATATTAGAGGGCGTATTATAATTCCTGTTTTATTTTCTGAGGAAGTGGGAGTTGAGAAAGAGTAAGAGACTTGCATTAAGTGGAGCCAGAAGGAAAACCTAAGTCTCCTGACTCCAAATCCCATGCCCCTCCTTTATTATATGACCCAACCTGTAGAGCTCTGGTGGTACCGCTGGCATGTCAAAAGCAGTATAAGCCTCAGATTTTTAGCTCCTGGCCTGATTTTTTAGAGTAACCAAGAACCAGTTGGCCACACAGTTGGGATGTTATCCATGAAGAATGTGGGGATGACTTTTAGTAGCCCATCCTGCACGTGGCTGGCACTGCCACAATGGCCAGCTCAGAGGCCTCATTCAAAGTCTGATAAGTAGTCTACGTTTGGATGTGGAAGCATTTGTTTCCCTTGGCTTTTATTTTGCAGCTCAGTCCTTGTCCTTTTCCGAGTACTGTATCGTTTATATGTCCCCCTCTTGTTCTGTCGGTAAGGAGACAAGCAAACACTTGATTATGACTCTAGGCCTTCATAAACTCCCGCGGCAGGTCTTGCCGGTAGCCTTGACACATTCAGAATTTTTATAAAATGGCTACACATAAAAAAAAAAAAAAAAAAAAAA
>NW_020173774.1:4081947-4125053 GCF_003031525.2 Neophocaena asiaeorientalis asiaeorientalis
TACACATAAACATAAGCTCTTGCCTTTTCTCTGATAGCACCACCTTTGTTGATGTTTTGCTCTTGCCTTACTCCAGGAGACCCCCATCAGTTTGAGCAGAAGTTTAATTACCGCCGCCCCATGTATCCCATCCTCAGGTACATGTGGGGAACAGATACCTATCGAGAGAGCATTAAGGTGAGAATGTTTTTGGTGAAACCAAAATTGAGTTATCTCAGTTTTGCTCCACATAAGCCCCAATGGGTTGTGATTCATTACTAAAATGTTTTTTTCTTGGGCTGGGACTTACAGGATTTGGCTGACTATGCCTCTAAGAATTTAGAAGCCATGAATCCCCCACTTTTCCTCCGCTTTCTTAACCTGCTAATGAACGATGCCATCTTCCTTTTGGATGAAGCCATACAGGTAAAAAAAAAAAAAAAAAAACAGATTTAACTGCCCTTATACCATCATACATACTTTTTACCTCTTAGTCATAATAGAGCAATCCTTATGCTAGCAGTCCCCTAGTACCAGTCTTGGACACCAGAAATTTGCAAGTAGTAATGTACCACCAACCTTGCTCTTGTAGAGTTTGATAGGTATTGTTCCATTAGAGACCAAGACCAAGGGCCTTATGAGCTAGGATGATATTCTGGCAGACAGTGGAAAAGAAAGTGTGAAAGGCCAAACTAAGGTACAGTGGCAGAACTAATCAGTCTAGCACTACAGAAGGAAATCAGAGGATCTTCGTTCAGTTAGTGACTTTCAGCTTTCTTCCATCCCAAGACATCAGTAACAGTGACTGACCAAGGCAATGATTCTTAGCCCTCTTTCCTAAAAGATTCTGACTTTTATACCACTATTTGGAAAAAAATCTCTGGTTTGAGTTATTTTTTCACATAAAGACTCCAAGTCATCAGTACTCTTCATCTGTCCACTGCCTCCCAAATCTTTAGCTATATCTGAAACATGAGTTTTACAAAGTATACACCTGGGGGTCTCTCAGTTCCTTCAGCTTAACCCTCCCTTGTGGAGCTGCTTATTGCTCCTATAAAAACTTCCCTTATCTGCGACAGGTGTAAGATAGGGCAGTGACCCAAAGGGAGACAAAGCAGGTAAATCATGAGGGTAGCCTGTTGGATAACCTACACACTCCTCGTATTGATTAGCAATCTCCCAGTAACTTGTATTTAATTTGTGAACAAATGTTCCTGCTTTGTTCATAATCCCATACTTGAAGATTTTAGATCTGTTGCCTTAGAAAACAAGTCCTGTAATAAATAGACGTTTCTAAGGAACAGCTATGTGACAGAATGACACAAACGGCGTTTTCATGGGACTGTAAGTTTAACATGCTTGCTACAACAGCAAGAATGGTGAGAGGTAGAGGGTTTTAAATATTTATGGTTCTCCTTCCAGACATTTTGCATATTTGATAGAGCTTTGTTTTTTGATAAGCAGTTTTGGGGGGTGGTTTTTTTTTCATCTTTCATCTTTTTTTTCCCTGTAGCCTGTTTGCTTTTACCAATATTTCATATACTATTTATCCTCATTTCTATTTCATAGACTATAATATTTCCAGGGGAATTACCCATAAGTCTACCCAGGCTGAAACAATTTTTCCCACAATTTCTTTTTTATCTTTTCTTCGTCTTTTTTTTTTTTTTTTTTTTTTAAGTCTGTGCCTTGCGGCATGCAGGATTCTTAGTTCCCCGACCAGGGATCGAACCCATGTCCCCTGCTTTGGGAGCGTGGAGTCTTAGCCACTGGACCGCCAGGGAAGTCTCCCCACGATTTCTTTTTAAACTTCAGCCCTGTGCTGAGAAATAAAGCCTCATGTCTCTTAGGTAATCTGTGGTTTTCCCAGCTTAGTAGACTAGATTTTAAATAGGACCTCTTAAATATCATCTTCCCTTCAATACACTTTGTTCCCTGATACCTTCCACCTCTTGTTTCTGTAGTATTTGAGCAAGATAAAAATTCAACAAATTGAGAAGGACCGAGGTGAATGGGACAGTCTGACTCCAGAAGCCCGCCGAGAGAAGGAGGCTGGCCTACAGATGTTTGGACAGCTGGCACGTTTCCATAACATCATGTCCAATGAAACAATTGGTACCCTTGCCTTTCTGACATCAGGTAAGGATAGAACACACTGCTTTCCCAAAACATGCAGTGGTTAAGATCTGCTTCATTTGAGCGATCAGCCCACTGAGACTCTGGTGACAGTATCCTCCTCCACAGTCTGAGAGGAAGTGAATCACTAGAAAAGCTTCAAAAAGAATGATGTTGTCCATTGTTGACATGGGAATGAGGAAATGGTCATCCTCACACAGCTGCCAGAAAGCATAAGTTAGTATCATTTTTCTTGAGGACACAACTTACCCGTATCAGTGTAGCTGGAGGTGTTTGTGTTACCTGAAAAAAATATTCTTGAGCTCTGGTTAAATGTGGTAGATCAAACAGAGATATTTATCTCTACTCCCTCTAGAGCTGCACTGTCCAGTTCAGTAGTCACTCGCCACATGTGGCTCTCAAGCATTTAAACTTTGGCGAGTCGGAATTGAGATGTGATATAAGTAGAAAATACACACTGCAAGACTTGGTATTTAAAAACAAAGTAAAACCTTTCATTAATAATTTTTATATTGATTATATATGAAATGACAACCAAGGATCACCAGACATTTGAGGAAATCCTCTAATGTGAAACACAGATAATAGATGAAAACTCTTTAAAACAGGGGTCCCCAACCCCCAGGCCGCGGACCAGTATCGGTCCACAGCCTGTTAGGAACAGGGCCGCACAGCAGGAGGTGAGCGGCGGGCGAGTGAGCGAAGCGTCATCTGCCGCTCCCCATTGCTCCCCATCACTCGCATTACCACCTGAACCATCACCCCACCCCCACCCCCGGTCCGTGGAAAAATTGTCTTACACGAAACTGGTCCCTAGTGCCAAAAAGGTTGGGGACTGCTGCTTTAAAATATCTTTATAATCTCAGAGGTATGAGAGAAGATACAGCATACATAAAACAGAAACAAAGAGGCAACACAAGGGATTATGCAAAGAACAAGAAGGAGCTCTTGGATTTTGAAAATAAAACTTCAGAAATTTTGAAAAGTCAGTAGAAGGGTTAGAAGATAAATTCAAGGAACTCTTCCATGAAAGTAGAACAGAAAAAGAGATGGAAATTAGAAGAGGAAACAAGAAAATAAAGGATCAATCTAGGAAGTGTCAAAAGAGAAAAATGAAAGGACGTTATCAAAGAAATAATACCCCACAAATTCCCCAAAACTAAGTCTAAATTAAAAGGAGCCACCAAGTACCCAGCGCAGGGAATTTTTAAACCCCCACACTAAGGTATATCATTGCGGCATTTCAGAAAATCAGGGTATCTAAAAGTTTCCAGAGAAAAATCAGGTCATGTACAATAGTTTAAACATCTTTGAATTTCACAGCACTGACGTTTGAAGCTGGAACACAGTCCTGATGGAAAATATCTTTTCAGCCTAGAATCTTACTGCCCACCAAACCATTTTACCCTGTTTGAGGGTAAAATGTAAGGACATCTTCAGACGTGAAGGTATCAGATTTACTTCCGGTGTACCCTTTTTTGAGAAGGTACAAAAGGATAAATATACTCCATCAAAATGAAGGAGGAAAGTGGAATCCTGTAAGAGAGATGCAGAGGAAGTTCCCAGGCTGATGATAGAGGTAGCTTGTATGACCACCACACCATAGGCGTATAAAACAAGGAGTCCAGATTGGAGTGAGGAATGGAAGCTTCCAGAAAGAACATCTCCAAAAACTATTTTTGAGAGTTTCACATTTCTGGTGGAGAGTTTAGAAAGATTTAATGATAGGTACTCTGAAAATAAGCGGGAAAAAAAAGTATTAAAAAGTATATATAGGGGCTTCCCTGGTGGCACAGTGGTTGAGAGTCCGCCTGCCAATGCAGGGGATGTGGGTTCATGCCCCGGTCCGGGAAGATCCCACATGCCACGGAGCAGCTAAGCCCGTGAGCCATGGCCACTGAGCCTGCACGTCCAGAGCCTGTGCTCCGCAACGGGAGAGGCCACAACAGTGAGAGGCCCACGTACCGCAAAAAAAAAAAAAAGTATAGGGGCTTCCCTGGTGGCATAGTGGTTGACAGTCCGGCTGCCAATGCAGGGGACACGGGTTCGTGCCCCGGTCCGTGAAGATCCCACATGCTGTGGAGCAGCTAAGCCCGTGCACCACAACTACTAAGCCGGCGCTGTAGAGCCCGCGAGCCACAACTCCTGAGCTCACGTGCCACAACTACTGAAGCCCGCACATGTAGAGCCCATGCTCCGCAGCAAGAGAAGCCACTACAATAAGAAGCCCGTGCATCACAACGAAGAGAAGCCCCTGCTTGCTGCAACTAGAGAAAGCCCGTGTGCAGCAACAAAGACCCATGCAGCCAAAAATAGTAATAAATTAAAAAAAATTTTTTAATTAAAATGTATATTATTTTAAAAATAAATAAAAATAAAAAGTATATATTACTTTATATATATAATCATTAGAATACCACGTGGCTCTGCTGTATATGATATTTATATAATCTTAATGACAAAGTCTAAATTATTTCACCAAAGATTTGTTTATATATTAGGGGAATTTGTATTTGGGGAAGAGGGACAGAAATGAGAGCTAAACTCTCATCAGTAGTAGAGTCAACAGATAATGACTAAAATTGAAAAAGTAAGAGCCAGCAGTACTAAGTAAGCCTTATACTACTTGGCTTGTTGCACTTGGTATTTATTTATTTATTCATTCATTCATTCATGCTGTGACCTACAAATTTGTTGGAAGAAGTAATGTCTACAAGGTATGTACACAGTGAAGTTCATCAGTTAGTGAAATGCTTATAATAAGAAAAAATTGAAAACAATAGTAATGTCCAGCAATAAAGATAGAGTAAATAAATAACTCATGGTGCAGTCACACATTAGAAAACTATGTGGCCATTAAAAAGGGTATGAGGGCTTCCCTGGTGGCGCAGTGGTTGAGAGTCCGCCTGCCGATGCAGGGGACACAGGTTCGTGCCCCGGTCCAGGAGGATCCCACATGCCGTGGAGCGGCTGGGCCCGTGAGCCATGGCCGCTGAGCCTGTGCGTCCGGAGCCTGTGCTCCGCAACGGGAGAGGCCACAACAGTAAGAGGCCCGCGTACCGCAAAAAAAAAAAAAAAAAGGTATGAATCGTCACTATCCTATAGAACTTTATGTGATGGAAATGTTCTATAAATCTGAACTGTCCAATACTATAGATACTAGCCACATGTGGCCATTGAACACTTGAAATGTGGGTAGTGTATCTGAAAAACTGAATTTTTTACTTAATTTTAATTAATTTAAATAGTCACATGTGGCCAGTGGCTACCATGTTGGACAGCACAGGAACCTATATTTACTGAAATGGTAAGGTATTTACGATATCATTAATGAAAAAAGTAAGTTACAGAATGTGTACAACATGATAATCATTTTGTTTTATAAATGTATATGTATGTAAATAAGGACAGGAAAACTAGAAGGATATGTTAGCAAAATGTTAACAGTGTTTACATCTGAGTAGTAGTTTTTATATTTTGTTTGTTTGCTGTTCCTTGTCTAATATTTTCTAATATTAGAAAATGTAATGAAAATGCAATGAAAATGTATTTAAAAAAATAGCAGTCCCCAGAGGTCTCCAAGTAAAACTCTAAGACATTGTAAGTTGAAGATTGCTAATGGATTGAGTTTTCACAGACTTTGGCTTTTTTTCCAGAGATCAAATCCCTCTTTGTGCATCCTTTCCTGGCTGAGCGCATCATCTCCATGCTGAACTACTTCCTGCAGCACCTGGTTGGCCCCAAGATGGGGGCCTTAAAAGTCAAGGACTTCAGTGAATTTGACTTCAAACCCCAGCAGCTCGTTTCAGATATCTGCACCATCTACTTAAATCTTGGGTACCTGAGATTTAATTGGGCAGGCCAGAGGCCTTGCTCATGTTTTAACTGGGGGTTTTGACAATGGAATGACTAGCTGGTAATTATGTGGAAATAGAAAGGAAATGGTTTGTTTCTAGTTGGCTGATGAAGGAATCTTCTATAGTTTTAAATAATGAGATTTTGTACGACCTATGGGACGTTATTTGGAATTTCCAACATTCTGCCTTGATCTGTGCAAAGATAAACTTTACTGATCCATTGTTTGGAAAAGCAGTATATTTTTAAGGTCATGGGATACTTGATAAGACTTCCTTCCTAAAAATTAGAAGAAATCATTCTATATCAAAAGAACATTCATGGTATATAAGTGATGGGGAACTTTGTTCCTCAACCCATCCGTTTTTGCCCTCTTTGACCTATCCTCTGATGCTCAATTTCTTTCTGATGCTGACCTTCTAGGGATGAGGAGAATTTCTGTGCCACTGTGCCCAAGGATGGACGTTCCTATTCCCCAACTCTCTTTGCACAGACAGTCCGAGTCCTGAAGAAAATAAATAAGCCTGGGAATATGATTGTGGCTTTCAGCAACTTAGCAGAGAGAATCAAGGTAAGGAGGAGGATAATTTGCTTATTAACATGTTCAATAAAAACTATGTCAATTCAGCCGTTCTGCTTTTTTACCCAATTTGAGGGGGGAAAAGAGTATTGGGTTGAGAAAATATAAATAGCTGATTCTTCCTGATTAGTCAATAGCTAAAACTACCATATTCTTTAATAGTACTACTCTTTTCAATATGAGGGTGAGAACAGAAAAATAATTTAAGAAGCTTCTACTGAAAAGAATTTACAGATTTTTAATAGGCTGTTTTTATGAAAACTTCTCTGTACAGTGTTACCAATAGACTTGAAAATCTACGATATTTATACAGAACTTTTTAGAATACAATTCAAGATTAGTAGCTTTTAGTCATTGATTTTTATTGATTTTTCTCTGTTCTCTCTATTTGTAGTTGGTAGTTGGCTTATATAGGAATGGCCATACATTTTAAAGATTAAAATACTGTGTTGTACTCAGCTAATCCCTTTCGTTGGAGCAGCTTCATTTGCATTTATGAAGAAGGAAAAATTATGGCACGGAGTCTAATGGAAAAGCTTCCTAATTGACAACAGTCTTCCCTTCATTGAGTTACTTATTTATTGAATTGGGCTTCATCTTTGCCTAGAGCTTAGGCAGATGGATCGCTGAGGAACTAAAGTTCAAGCAGATGTTGAAGCCACTTTTAAATTCCCATACCTGTTTGTACCTAAAACCGGAAACTGCTTTTCATACACAGACTGCATGGGTAACTCTGTAATTATACAAATAATAACCCCCTCCAACCCCCACCCCTTACAGCCGGGTTGTTGTCAGAAGGATGGATGTTGAGCGTGGTGTGGTTTTTTTCCCTGTTAACATTTAGATCCATTTCTGGCCATGGTTGCTAGCAGCTGAGCCAAACTGAAGATTCAGAGTTGGGGCTGAATGTTAAATTTGCTCCTATAGTATCCATATTGGCTTGTTTAGAACATAAAGCTGAGAATTGTTACTGTCGCCATAAAGGGTTACTAACAATAACCCTTGAAGATTAAGGTATAGTCATTGAGCATTTTGAGTTCAGCTGCTTCTGTGATTTCCCCGTAACTGCCCGGTATTTGTGCTCAGTCTCTAGCAGACCTCCAGCAACAGGAAGAGGAGACCTATGCAGATGCCTGTGATGAGTTTCTGGATCCCATCATGAGCACACTGATGTCTGACCCTGTGGTGCTGCCGTCTTCCAGAGTCACTGTGGATAGATCCACCATTGCCAGACATTTGCTCAGGTAAGCCAGCCCCCAAAAGCAGCCTCAAGAGTACAGGTGTACATTTGTCTGCTATCATCTTTTTCTCCCAGTACAGTACTGTGCACCTAATAGGTACTCCACGTTGTTGGTTTATTAACGTATTGTGTTGAGGAGGCATTTTGGTAGAAGTATATCACTTGATTGTTAAGGATTTCAACATCCAAAACAAGACACCTGTTGAGAAATGCTGGAGCTAACTTTACCTCTTCCTTCCTCAAGGAAATAATTTCTATCAATTATAAAATATGTCAACCTTGGGCTTCCCTGGTGGCGTAGTGGTTGAGAGTCTGCCTGCCGATGCAGGGGACACGGGTTCGTGCCCCGGTCCGGGAAGATCCCACATGCCGCGGGGCGGCTGGGCCCGTGAGCCATGGCCGCTGAGCCTGCGCGTCCAGAGCCTGTGCTCCGCAACGGGAGAGGCCACAACAGTGAGACGCCCGCGTACCGCAAAAAAAAAAAAAAAGTCAACCTGGAGTATAAGTTGACTTGAAATTGTTTTAATTTTACTTTAGTTGTAAAAATATAAAAGACAGATTGAAAAAAAAAATTCAGGTTTTACACTCATCGTATGGGTTTACCCACATTGTGCTGCAGCTGTTGGACTCAGCCATGGTGACTACAAGTTTTCCCCAGCCTGCCTACTCTAAGTGCAGCATTAGAAACAAATGGGTACTGAGAGACTCTGCCTATTTAAAATGAAGTTATATAAGTTGACCCAGATCTAGGGAAATGATGTTTTTTAAATATTGGAAAAAAGGATGTTCTACTTGATGGTATTTGGTATTAAGCACTCGCTATATGCATGATGCTGTGCTGGGTAGTATGTTTTTTCCAAAGTGTCAGTGAGAGTTTATATTTTTATCGTGGCTTGAGAATACAGAGAGAAGGTATATCATCTTACCTATGAGAAAGCCATAATCTGCATTTACTTGAAGAGCAATCAGCTAGCTAAATCGAGTGTCAGCCTACAAAGCTTTATCCCTTAACACCTTATACTGTTTCAGGAGTCTGTCACTAAAACTACAAACAGCTCTTTATGCTGACATGATTGTTATAGGGTCTCTGTCTTGGGGAAATGGAATCAAATACCATCTGAAGAGCAATGTTGAGATAAAGTTTGTTAAGCGGAGAGACAAAGTAGCTAAAAAATCTGCAAAAAAAAACCTCCCAAATCACTCTCTGTCATCCCATTCTTTCTAACCTCAAGTCAGCACTTGATTCAGAACCGTAATACACTCTAGCTTCAGTCTCAAGGTGGGATGCCTAGGTATTCTCTTTTTGGCTGAAGATGTTAGAACTTACGGAAATAACCCCATTTCTCTTTTTCTCTTTGTCTCAGTGACCAAACAGATCCCTTTAACCGTAGTCCCCTCACCATGGACCAGATCCGGCCAAACACAGAACTAAAAGAAAAAATCCAACGGTGGCTTGCAGAGAGGAAACAACAACAAAAGGAGCAACTTGAGTAAATACTGTGACCTAAACAAACCAAAAACCAACCCCAGAGTGTAGATAAACAATTGTTTGTGGTTTCTCTCTTTCTGGTTCTGTTCCTTTCCTTTTTCTTGCTTTCTTTTTTTTTCTTCACCCTTTACTAAATTAGAGAACTGCTCTTTCTCAAATTATGATAATTAAAATTCTTAAGAACTTTACAGTGCTCCTGGCTTGCAGGAAATTATAGCATCACCACGTTTGGAAATCATCACTAATTTTTACCCTTTGTTATATCTCTTCCTGTACTTTCTTCTTCCTTTTCTTACCTTAAATTACATTAACTTCAACTACTAAAACCTCCTGCCACTCTACTATTTCTCTTCCAAGAACTGCTCAGACATCTTCGGTGAGCACTGCTTTTAAGTATATGATGTCACGTATTGACAGCTGATATCAGAAAGTCCTGTGTTATCAAGGTATTTACTAGACTTTATGACCCAGACTTCAGCCCTTTTCCTTGTTACAGCTCTGCAATGTTACAGAATAACATTTTGTATAAAAGCAGATACCTTGATGTTTGAGTAGATTTTTGAATAAGATGAAAGATGACATGAAAAAAGGAATCTTATGCAACTTCAGTTGGTAGCTCTTAGTTTTGTGTTACATTGTAACTTAGAGACACCTTGGAGGCCAAACACTCCCCCATGGAGTTGTCATTACCACAGAAAATTTAGCCCTATAATATTTTAAGGAGGATTGGTAGAACAAATTTGCAGTTTTGACACTTTATTCAGAAAATTCTGAGGTGAAAAAAGAAGGCTGTTGGGCCCTTTTCATCTGCTGGAAATCAAGGACTAGGCTTGAGTAGAAAAGTTAGGCAACAAATATTGTAACTATGAAAAATGTCATTTTAAGACACTAATATCAGCAGTATATCTCAGTGTGTATATATATATATATATATATATATACACCTACATACACACACCATGTACATTTTTATATTGGTCTAGTGCAAACAGAGTACCACTTTATATTATCTCTTCCATGGTAAGATGTATGCAGTGTGTGGCCATGTTTACTTACACTTATTCTAGACAAAATTCTGAGACTGTAAAATGTATATAGTTAACGTTTGTTTGGGCTTATGACCTGACTTCTAAGAGCTGCTTCTAACTCAGCCTTAGGTCATCAATTAACAGAGCAGGAATTTGGGCACAACCTTGTCCACAGACCATTTTAAATACCCACTTAGGCCTATGTAGTTAGTAGATGGATGGGCCCCACTTTTACAGGTTGAGCTTGAGTTCCCTACTCAGTTGTGCAGCTTAACATGCTGAGTGAGGCACATTCCCCTATGGACTGTCTACATCACTATCCCTCTAAGCCCAAAAATATAACTAACAAGAAAAGTGGTATGATCTAGAAACAGGGGTCATTGCTTCATTTAGAGGATATTATTGTTAACCACGACCTCTTTCAAATAAGATGGTAGTTTTACGGTAATCCAACACAAGTTGTTATAAGCAGTCCTTGATGTGTTTTTGATGGTATCAGCTGGAAACCCTCAAGTCAGAGGGCATCCCACACTAGATATAAAGTAGATGTTGCCTATTGCTGTGCTTATAAATGAAAAAGGCAGTCTAGGACTCTCGCAAATGCCAGAATGTAAGATAGTAATTCAGTATGCTCCCTGGGTCTTTAAGGCATGGGTTGACAGGATTTATTTTCTTAAAATGAGCTTCTTTTCATATTTATTATCCGCCTTTACTTCTCTGAGAATGAACTGTATAAAATAAGCTTCAATTTATTTGCATTTATCTTCCAAACCCAATGTAGAAGGATATTTTCATTTTTAAAAGAAGTGGGGAAAAGACCAGAGTTTTATAGGAGAAAATTGGAGGAAAAAACGGGCACAAAACCTCAGAAGGCAGCTGTTCCCAGCAGCTTTCTAGTTAACAACCTCTATGCTGCCTCTTGTATCTGTGTCTGTATTCTACTTCTGTATTAAGTTAAGTCTTCAGATTGTAAGCCTTTTCTGGCAAGGTTTTTTGTTTTTGTTTTTGTTTTTTTAAAATCTCTTTTCCTGAAACTTTTTATGAATGGCTGTGGCACCATTAATGCTGCTGAATATCTATAAACTCATCACAAAGGCAAGTGCGTAGCTTAAGGCCACTATTGGTAAGGAAACCAAGTGTCCTCTGTGCCTTTTTCCTTTCCTTGAAGTAATTTAAGACATCCCAAAAATGCGACTAAAAAATTATGATCGTGGTACAACATGGTGCATATGTGCACTCAGAAGCTTAAAGAGGGCTTGTGTTTTCTGGAACTCAGCAAGCTCTAAATCTATCAGAGCAGACTTTCTGAGATACCTAGTTTTATGTGTTGGCTTTGCTAGCGTTTGATAGGAAAGTGAAGACTCTAATCAGCTCTAGTATTGCTTACTAAGAGGGTAATACTAAACTTGGAAAATTAAGTAGGTTTTATCAAGCAATCTGGGTTTGTTTGTTTTTAATATAGTTTTTAATGGATATGTGAAAACTGAAAGAAATGTCAAAGGTTTTTTAATGGTGCAGGTGAAGGTGCCAGTTGCTATTTGGTATCACAGTCTACAAAAGCTTCATTACTTTATTTGATGCTGGTTACTAAGCAGCCATTGCACAGAGCATAAGTCGACTGGGTGCCTTTACAAGCCAGAGGCTGATGCTGCACTGTTGATGTCATATGAGGAAATAATGCACATGCTCTAACTGCTTGGAAAAGAAAAAGAACCTAGAAACAAAATGAAGAACAAAACGACAAAAAGTTTGATTGAAATAAAACTTGATCAACGTAACTGTATTTTGGAACATTCCAGGAAGGTTACTTCTTGTCATACTTGCCTGGGGGTGTTTGTTCAAAGCTTGTATTTAATAAATGAACATCTGACTTAACCTTTGTTATCACTGCTTTATTACAGTATCAAAAGCTAGTGGCAGTTCCAGAAATCCCTCTGAAAACTTAGAGGGCTCTGAACTTTACTTTTTTTTAAAGGTCGTATCAAATGTGTGGTCTGGCCGACCTAACCTGCCTTACCAGGCTTTTGGACCCTGGAGTTATCTTCAGATGAGTCTCAGGGCACGTTTCTTCCTAAGCAGTTCACTTTTGGCTTCACTTTTCTTCATCTGGCCTAAACCCCAGGTCTTTCATTTTAATCATTCACTATCAAGTTTCCCTTTCTTGCCCCTTGTTTCTGCACCTCTGCTATGTAAAACCTCAGCCCAGATTAACCCAACCATTTCCCTCTGCTCCAATATCCCAGCTACAGGCTACTGTTGGAGAAAAATGACACAAACTTTAGAGTGGTGTGACCAACAACCCTTCTGTGTGTCCTTAACTACAACAGCTATTCCAAACTTTAACTTCTTTCCTTAGATTTTCTCCCACCCTCCCACTTAACCCTCACACTCAGATGACCTTGCCTTCTACTTCATAGATTTCAGAATTTCCACTTTCAAACTTCTCTTCCATCATCGCATCTGTGGAAAAGGCCCCACAGTTTCAAGGCTAATCCCTCCAATCTTATTTCCAGCCTCATCAGGAATCTTGTCAATCCCGCTTCTCGATCTTCAATCTTCCCCTTGAGTTTCGTAACTCACATTTGGTTTTCTGGCTGGTCTTCCTTTATAGCCATATTTCTTCACTCTGGCTTCTATCCTAATTGAAACTGCTCTAGCTAATGTTTCTGTATTGCTACATTAACTTCCTCATCCTTAATTTTACTTCTCTGGAGTATCAGGCAACTGAATCGCTCCTTCACTGAAGCGCTGTTATTGACTCCTTGATGTCACTCCTAATTTTTCATTCCACCTCTAACCATTCCATCAATCAGAGTTTTACTTCTACTCAGGCTTCCCCGGGTCCATTACTTATTGTTTTTCTCATCAAATGCCACATCCCTACGTATATCTTTCCTTCCAGTCATATTAACTATAAAGTTCAACTCCGTAGGACACAGCTGTTCTGTTACGCATCAACCCAAGGATCTCCTTCTCTAGGAAGTCTTCCCAGATCAGCACCACGCCCAATCCGATACTAATGCCTCTTCTCTGTTTACATTGCAACCTCATCAGATCCCAACTCTGCCACTCACTAGCTCCTGTGGCCATTTACCAATGCCAGTCTTAAATGGGCACACTACCTAACACACAGGCTTTCTTTAAATTCCAAAATGCCTGACAGACTGAAGGCCCTCAGTAAATGTGATTTTGTTCCTTATATCCCCGTAGTTCCTTGCGGCTGGTTAGGGAATTAGAGGAATTGGATTCCAATCCTAATACAGGATGCGGGGGAGACCAGGATTACACCTAACTGTCCGTGTTTGGCCTAGGACCCACCCTCTCTGCCTTTGTAAGGCGATCATGTTGGCCTAGAAAAGTCGCAGCGGTGCCTTCCAGCCCTAACTTGCCTCGTTCTCTCTGAAAAGCTGCAAAATCACCCTGCGCAAAAAAAAAAAAAAAGTGGAGGTCTGCGCCGCCGCAGGGCGCATGCGCCATCCCTCTCGCGCCGGCCTTTCGGGGACCTCCCTGAGCGGCTGCCCCAAGAAATGCCTGTTTCTCTGCGGAATTCCGTTGTTTTTTACGTGATCTCTAGTCTCATCTTCTCGTACCCACTTTCTCATCTGTGACTGAAGAAAATGAATTGGCCCACTGAATTCCGGAAAAATACTAGGACACCTAAATATCTTGGACCGGCGCGGAAAGGGGAGGCCTGACCTTGGAAGCGGAACGGGGTCCTGCGGAAGGTCCTTCCGGGAGGGTGACATTCAGCCGGCCGGTCGGCGCGACGGGCTTTCCGTCCTAGAACCATGGCCCGGTTTGTCCGTAACCTCGCGGAGAAGGCCCCGTCGCTGGTCAGCGGTGAGCGCGGCATCAGCCCGCCTACGCGGGTAGCCGGGCGGGTGGAGAGGCCTGCGAGGACCCGAGGGGAGGACGCGGGAGGCGATCACCCGAGCGGCCGGCGGGAGCCGCGGCGGGCACGGCCTGAACGTGGAGGCTGGGCGGGGGCAGGAGGCGGATTGGCGGCTCTTCTCTAGCTTTTCGCTGGCCAGGCCTGCGGCTTGGGTTCTGTCTACAACCTAGAGATTCTGAATTCTGACCGCAACAGCGAGCGGAGGGAGTGTGTGGGCAGCCGGGGCTGCCCAGCAGCCGCCGCCATGACGCCCTTCGATCTCCAGGAGGAGGAATAGAGAAGGGATGGCTCCGCTAGGAGAGCGTGGGAGACGGCAGGCAGAGGTACATGAAAGCACAGAAATGCGGCCGCATCAGCTTGTCTGCTTCTCAGTGGAGTATGTGGAAGTCTGCAGAATTTTTAAGGATGGGTGACCTTTGGAACGTTGCCTTTGTATTTTGTCCTGGCCAGATCCTGAGATACTTCGCCTTTAATCTAAGGGAATTTTTAGGTGAAATTGAGCTTTACGAACGAATATTCCTGCCCCGGTAAGCATAGGAAGGGATATTGGTAAGCAGCAATGTTTATTACCATAGGTTAGCGTTCGTGGGGATTTTCTGTTCGAAAAAGCTGGATGTATCCTTACTGATAGAACGCTGTGTTTCAAAACAGCCCTGAGTAGTCACAGCCCAGGGTAGTAATCTTATGTCAGTAAATATTTCATTTGTCTCCTGTAGCAAGCTATTCGTTTTATCCCCATAGTGAGATCAGTTAAGTAGACGGAAGCTTCTTCGCTAGATGTGCTATATTCTAGTAAGTGGTTGAAGCGCAGATCTCTGAACGGCTTTCGCTCAAATTTTCTTCGTTGTCTCCTCCCTTTTCTCCATCAGCAGTCGAACAATGAGTTACTGAATGCCTGACAGTGTCACATACTTTAAATACTTGATCCTCTTCTCCTACAGAACCCCACAGTCCACTACTATTATAAGTTTACACACTTTACCAAAGAACTTAAGTTTACAACTTGACTAAGATAAAGCTCTACATTTTTACATATGCAAGGAGAAGGAATAGTGGCTTGATTATTTGGACTTTGTGGTTGATTTGAGGCAAATTTTTTTAAATTTCAGGTGGATTTTTTTCTCCTACCAGGGCTTTCACATCTTTTCGGTGGTGCATCTTGGGGAATTGCAAACTAATTTTAATGATAATTTACAAAAAGAAAAGTAATGTGAAAATAATTATGAAATATATCAACCATTTCCTCTGTTACTATGAATAATTAAAAGATACACGTTGTTATTCTTCCAGAAGTACTCAGAAAGGAGAACTCAACTGGGGCCAGAATGTTAAAATGGAGCTGTATTTTGCTTCATAGCTTAACTCAGTGTATTAAATGTTAATGTTAAATATCTAAAATATTGCTAACTGTATCTGTTAATTCTCCTGGAGGACAAAGACACTTACAGAAATAAGTAATTTTAATTCATCAAACTTCCCTGGAAAGGTCATAGAGTCTGGGGGTTTTTTTTGGTTTTTGTTTTTTTTTCCTATTAACTAAACTTGAGACTTTATTTGGATTTCACCAGCTTTTTGAGTTAATCTCTGTCTGTTCCAGGAACTAGTCCAGGGTACCACAGTGCAATGAGTTGTCTATCTCTCTAGTCTCCTGTGTGACAGTTTCCCAACCTTTCCTTACCTTTCATGACCTTGACAGTCTCAAGATGTCTGTGTAGGTGTCTGTCTAGGTATCCTTTAGATATTCCCCATTTTGGATTTGTCTGGTGTCTTTGTCATGATTAGTCTGGAGCTATGGGGCTGTTGTTGTTTTTTTTTTTTCTTTGACCGCACCTCGCGGCATGCGGGTTTGAACCCGTGCCCCCTGCAGTGCAAGTGCAGGGTCTTAACCACTGGACCGCCAGGGAAGTCCCTGGAGCTATGGATTTTGAGAAAGAATACCACAAAAGTGAAGTCCCCTAATCACATATCATGATGTAAGTGATATCCATATAACATCACTAGTGAAGTTAGCTTTCATCACTTGGTTAAGGTAGTTTCACTAGGTTTCTCCTAAAGTTACTGTTTTTTCCTTTCCATACTGTATTCTTTAGAAGCAAGTAACTAAATTGGGGGAGGCAGGGGCAGGATTCTATCTCCTGTAAGAGGGAATATTTACATATATTCAAATAGAATTCTTCTGTGAGAAAGATTTGTCTCTCCTAACCCCATTTTTTTATTCAGTCATTTATTGTATGGACTCACATACATTCATTTCAAACTTTGTACCTCCAGTAGTACAGTAGTATGTTATTTATTTTGTTGCTCACATTGTTCCAGCTTTGGTCATTGAGAACTGTCACTTTGGCACCTCTGTCCCTTCGACATTCCCCTTTACTTTCTGGTACTACAAGATGCTTCAGACTTTTTTTTTTTTCTTCCCCTGCTATGCCACATGGCTTGCAGGATCTTAGTTCCCTGACCAGGGATTGAACCCGGGCCCCGGCAGCGAAAACGCAGAGTCCTAACCACTGGACCGCCAGGGAATTCTCCAGATTCATCTTATGTATCCTCTGCCCCAGCCTTAGAATTAGCCATTTCTCCAAGGAACCCTAGTTCCTTTTATTGGACAGTTGTATTTTGAAACTAAGATCTAGGTACTGGATATGTTCCTTGCCACTAGACTATGCTAGTCACCCCTTATTCATGGAACATAAGTTTCAAGACCTCCAGTGGATGCCTGGAACCACAGATAGTACTGAATCCTATATATGCTGTTTTTTCCTATACATACATACCTATGATAAAGTTTAATCTATAGATTAGCCACAGTGGGCTTCCCTGGTGGCGCAGTGGTTGAGAGTCCACCTGCCAATGCAGGGGACGTGGGTTCGTGCCCCGGTCCGGGAAGATCCCACATACCGCAGAGCGGCTACGCCCGTGAGCCATGGCCGCTGAGCCTGCGCGTCCGGAGCCTGTGCTCCGCACCGGGAGAGGCCACAACAGTGAGAGGCCTGCGTACCGCAAAAAAAAAAAATTAGGCACAGTAAAAGATTAACAAGAATAATAAAACAGAACAATTAAAATACTGCAGTAATAGTTATGTGAGGGGGGCTCTCTCAGAATATCTTATTGTACTGTACTCACCCTTCTGATGAGTGAGATGTTATAATGCCTACATGATAGGATAAGGTGGGGCAGATGATGTAGGCATTGTGACACAGCATTAGGATGGAACAGGGACAGCACGAAATTTCATCACACTACTCAGAAAGGCACACAATTGAAAACTTACGGATTGTTTAGTTCTGGAATTTTCCATTTAATATTTTCGGACAGTGGTTGACTGCAGGTAACTGAAACTATGGAAAGCAAAATCAGATATGGGGAGACTGTTGTACTAGAATATCATTGCCTCTAGGCCCTCTCAGTGGACAAGGAGGTGTGTGCGTATAGATATTCCTCTACTTAGAATAAAATTATGTACCAGTAAACCTATCACAAGTTGAGAATATTGTAAGTCGAAAATGCATTTGTTACACCTAACCTACCAACATCATAACTTAGCCTAGCCTACCTTAATTGTGCTCAGAATACTTACATTAGCCTACGGTTGGGCAGAATCACCTACCACAAAGCCTGTTTTAGAAAACAGTGTTGAATATCTCACGTAATTTATTGAGTACTGTACTGAAAGTGAAACACAGAATGGTTGTGTGTTGGTTGTTTACCCTCATATCACATGGTAGACCAACTGCAGCTTGCTGGCACTGCCCAGCATTACAAAAAAGTATGGTACCCACTATCGCTAGCCTGGAAAAAGATCAAAGTTCAAAGTATCATTTTTATTGAATGTATGTCACTTTCACACTGTAAAGTTGAAAAATTATAAGTTGAACCATCAAAAACTGGGGACCATGGAGCTTCCCTGGTGGCGCAGTGGTTGAGAGTCTGCCTGCTGATGCAGGGGACGTGGGTTCGTGCCCCGGTCCGGGAAGATCCCACATGCCGCGGAGCGGCTGGACCCGTGAGCCATGGCCGCTGAGCCTGCGCGTCCGGAGCCTGTGCTCCGCAACGGGAGAGGCCACAACAGTGAGAGGCCCACGCACCGCCAAAAAAAAAAAAAAAAATTGGGGACCATCTGTATATTCACCCATGGGTGTCTGTATACACACACACACACACACACACACACACACACACACACACACGACCATTGGACAATGTGGGGATTAAGGACGCTGACCCCCATGCAGTTGAAAATCCAAATATAACTTTACAGTTGGCCCTCCATATCCACAGTTCCACGTCCATGCATTCAACCAACCTCAGATCGTGAAGTACCATAGTACATATTTATTGAAAAACATCCACATATAAGTGGACCTGTGCAGTTCAAAGGTCAGCTATAGTTGTTTCTTATTGATCAATCTGTATATAAAACTAAACATGGGTTCATAATGAATGTCTCCAACTCTAATCCAGTACCACAAGGTTTGTTCTTTTCTTCCACATCTATAACTTCCCTCTCTTACAGTGTGAAACCTGGCTCCCATCATCCACCATTCATTTACTTATATTTTGTTCATCCCTTGTATACATGTAAAGGAGTTTCAAACTTTTTAACCTAAACTCCCTGAGAAACAAATTTACCAACTAAAGTACAGTGTTTGTGTACATTGTACTGATTTGTTTGTTTATAAAGAATAACATATCTGTATGTTGAAGATAATTTTAAAGACTGTTGACTGTTAAACAAGACTTTGTTCTCTTTGATGGCACCGTCTTACAGGCGTTGGCAGTTCTATTTAGAACTATCTGTTAGAGCTTTGGGTCCCCTTAAAGATTTACCCATGGCCCTAAGCCAGAGGATGATGGAGATAGTAACTTTAAGAGTAGTGAAATACCTAAATACAGGCAGTTAATAATAGGGAAAGTACCAGGAGCTTTGGGTTATCTGTCTTTAAGCAGTAGACACTTTATGGATGTTCATGTATTTGTGCTGTTTTTGTCATGCTGTCTTGTAATTTTTTATATAAAATACCTTTTCTTTTGCTGAAATCACTACCATAGTCTCACATCTACCCTGGTCGTTAAAAATTTTTTTTCCTGAAATAGTAAATACCTTGAGGAATTTCAGCTTAATAACAGTTAAGTTTTGGCTGCTTTTAACAATACATGTAGGCTTTATTTTTATTATTTGTGGTATTTTGAAGGAGGAGCAGCTGTGCTTTTGTTAATCCAGCACATATTGATGAGGATACCAAAAATGGGTGCTAATTGGTATAATTCTATCTGGATTTGTGGCCAATATAGTGACAAGTTTTAATCTTATTCTTAAGGATGCCATTCTACAGAGCTCCTTCCCTCCCCTTCTGCACCTCTTCCCTCCAAATTTTTTGGTCTCTACAAGACAATATGATTACATTGCTGCTGTCTTCTTGTTTTTGAACACAATTTCTGGTAACTTTATAGTTAACTAGATTTGCCATTCGTAAATGAAGTACTAGTACTCTGGTACTGGCCACTAGTGAAGTCCTGGCATAATTGAATGTGCTTATAGCTTCCTGCCTGATTGAACCGCCCTGTGACACAGGTGTTCTGCATCTTTAAAAGCCTCTGGTTTCCAGGGAGCAGCTTTGACTTTTCACACCGGGTGCACATTTGGTACAAGCATTGGATGAATGTGATGCATGAATAAATATTTGTGTCCAGCCCACACATCTGCTTCTTTCGGTCTCTAGTGAGTTCATCCTGGTTTTGTTTTGTTTTGTTTTCCAGCTGCTGTGACTTACTCGAAGCCTCGATTGGCCACATTTTGGCACTATGCCAAGGTTGAGCTGGTTCCTCCAACCCCTGCTGAGATCCCTACAGCTATTCAGAGCTTGAAAAAAATTATCAATAGTGCTCAAACTGGTAGCTTCAAACAGCTTACAGTTAAGGTAACTATGGGCTAAATGAAAACGTATGTGCATAAAAGAAAATGTCTCCCCTTGGGATTTTTCCGATTGTTTTGATTAATATATGTATTTTTCAGTGAGGCTGAAACCAACATAATGAGAGATAATCTCTTTTTTGACTGTGGAGAAAGATACTTTGTAATTTTGTCATCTGGGTTGAAATAATTGGGCTATTTTATGTCTTAGTTTCCTATTAATCTTATAACAAAGAAGTGATCATTTTTACTGGGCAGCTTTTTTTTTTCCTTTCCTATTTGTTTAGTGTACTAAATAGAATGGCTTGCTTTGCTGATTCTGTACTTTTTTTGTCTGTAGTCCTAAAACTATCCCCAATTTGGCCAAAAGCTCTCTTGGTCTATATCACAGTCAAGCAGCTAACACTCATGGAGGGTAAAAATACCAAAACCTAGAAGCATATAATATGATGTGAAGGGTGGAGATAAAATCTAAAGACTTAAGAATTCTAAAGAATTGGAACTTGAGGACTTCCCTGGTGGTCCAGTGGTTAAGACTCCTCTGTGCTTCCAGTGCAGGGGGCACAGGTTCTGTCCCTGGTCAGGGAACTAAGATCCCACATGCCACTCAGCACATCCAAAAAAAGAAAAAAGAATTGGAACAAATTCACTTCCAGGTGCTAAAAGGAAAAGGCCCAGTTTTGTTGTGGAAAGGTGTTTTTTTCAACTGGAGTTTCAAGATCCATATTTGTGCTTGTGTGAACCGCTGTTTTCTGGAACTGTGTGTGTGTACTTTTTCTCTTTAGGGCAATAAAACATTGATCTGTGAAACTAATTACTGAATACTTGGAAAGAATTAAACCAAATAATAAATGAATAAAAATTATGTCTAAAGGGAATGATAGAGCCCTTCAACTTTCAACAGATTTTCTTTGGCCAGACTGTTTCTCTGTTCAGAGACTTGCCTTCCTATAGCCATCCTTTCATATGAATGCCCTGTCTAAATGTGGCAGCTATTTCCAGGATGTGGGTTGTTTTAGGGCTCATAAAGTGTCTCATAAACTAATAATGAAAGGGTTAAGTCAGTTCAGGTCTTTAAAGAATGCTTTGAAAGAATTTATAAGCTCTGGCCTACTTACCTTACATAATTGAAAGTTCAAGGGTTCTCAGCAGTTAAAGTTAACATCAGTAATTCTTGACTTTGACTAAAACTCCCCTTTAATTTGAATAGCATCCTTATATTCTCTGTCACTTAATCCTGGAAAAGAATAGTTTTAAATATATAAGAAAAAAATGTACATTAAAATTTGTGCTTCTTTTTTCAGGAAGCTCTACTGAATGGTTTGGTGGCCACTGAGGTGTGGATGTGGTTTTATGTTGGCGAGATCATAGGCAAGCGTGGCATCATTGGCTATAATGTTTGAAGACCAGTCTTTGCTTTATTATTTGGGTGTTCTTGGACCATGTGTGAGCAGACTGCTATTTGAATAAAATAAGACAATGTGTCAGAATCAGTGTTTTCTCTGTCAAGCACTACATGGAAGGTCACAATTTCTCTTGATATTAAGTTGGGTTGTCTTTTGCTTTAATACATTAATACAGCTCTAAATGCATGTCTCTGCTTAGCCTGCAATTGGAAAGGATAGATATGAATATACCAACCTGGTACATATATATATGAGGATAGCATTTTACTTTGAAGTCTTGAAATAAATGATATTTAAGCTTAGTTTTAGAGAAGTTGGGGAAAGGCTTTGAGAAAACAAGAACTTGTTCCAGTAGGAGAAAAATAATACCATGTGCCAAACATGGTATATACTAGTTAAATCACCTAGTATAAAGAATACAATTTGGACTGTTTTTCTTTGCTAAAGTCAGAGAAAGACCCCTTTGACAACAGCTGTGTCTGTAAATTTGAATATAGCTTCCCCAAAAGAGACCAGCTGGGTGATATTCTGTGTGTCTTTGTAACATCTTTAACACTAGGACAGAGAATGAAAGCAATGACCTATGTTTTCAATTTAATTTTGATATGTTATTAATCTGTCTTTTTTTTTTTAAAGACCTACCTTTACAAAAATAAAATATCCTATAGATATTTAACAGGATTATAGTTTAGTATCGTCCGTGGGTCAAAATAATATATTATGTCCTGAAATAAATACAAGTGATTGGTATCAGTCTGTCATCTTGAGCCACTTTATTGGGGATTTGGGAGCGACTTAATCATTCATTGGCCTTTCCTGGGGTTATTACCATCTATGAATGTCTCGTTGGTATGTTTCTAAATCTGTTGTAACTCTCTTTGCAGCCACTGCACAACATGGAATACCAGCTGATGATAAGCAAAAGATGATTGCATATTGGAAAAGCATCATGGCTCACAATATAGTATTAATCCTTTGATAGTATTGAACCTTTATCCCAAATTTACCAACTGGTTTTGAACACTGCTGCTTTAGCCAATAAAGGGCACAGCTTTTCTTTGTGATAGGCAAGAACTCACCAAGGAGAGACTGCTACTCTCTGAACTGTGAAGTAATGCCTAACTTACTGCAGGTGGTCAAAACTGAAACTACCTCTTTTCAGAAGGCATTCAGTAACTTAAAATATGCATAGCAACAGACAGAAAAGACACTACTACAATAATGGTGATTTTCATGAATTTTTCTATTGCATATGTGAGTGAGCAGTGCAATTAATTTTTTAAAAATTTAAAGGTATGAGATCAGCTAGCACTAGTAAGAACCTACAGAGGGCAAGTCGATTCATGATATGTAATGTGACTTTATTTTAACTACATGGTCACACCAGAAAGTCCTCAAAATAAATGTTTACTACTCACTCCACTGCTACTTCCTCCTCCTTTGCCGTATGGCACAGCTCTGGTGTAGGGTGGCTAATAGTGTATGTACAGAATTTCCTTGGTTAAAATAGCAGTGGACTATGAAGCGGCCACTTGACTTCTGCAGGCCTGTTACTTTTTGTCCTCCTAAACCCCAAAAGTCTTGCCTCCTAGCAGAGAACTGTTCAGACTGTCTTTCACTGGATTTTTGCATGCCAGGTGTTTGCCACTAGCAACTTAAGTGAAGTTAAGTTTGAAGTCAGATATTTTTGGTGCACCTCCTAAATCCAGGTATGCTAAATGGTAGAAACATTCATGAACAAGACTGTTACCTGTTTCACAGAGCTTGATCTGGTGAGACAGGTAACTAAGCATGCAGCTAGAGTACCATGTGGCTTGTGAACGGAAACCCATTGAAGGACTTAGACAAGGCACAATCCCTGCCTTCACTTTGTATAGTCTAGCAGCAGCGGGCAATTTCACATCCATTAACAAAAGCTAGGGTAGAAATATGCATGGGGTGCATGTGGTCTTAAAGTTACTATACATAAATTGTCAATAACAGCAAAGCCTTCCTGAGGCTTGCATTTCAAGACCACATTGAATGTGATTCTGTCCACGTTGCATACTTAATCCTCTGTTCTATATGCCTCAGCATTACTCTCCTTGGATAAGCTTCTTTTTTCTTTTCCACTTATCTTTTATATACCTAAGTACATATTCTGCCCTGATTTCTAAGGATAGCTCAATATAATTTACTTTTTTAACATCTTATGTTTGTATAGCACTTTACATTTTCACTATCTCATTTAGCCCTCAACTTCCCTCTGAGGCATGTGGCACAAATGATAGACCCACTTAAGACATTTTTGATCAGAGGCATACTACAGCCACAGGAGTTAGTTTGTGCAAAAAATCCCCTGGTCAGTAATGTGTTAAGAAGTCAGGAACTAAGCTGCAGAAACACTCAGTGATTTGGCTAGGATCCCATGAGTAATCCGTAGAATCGCAAGTTGGGCCCAGGTGGTGATCCCATGTGTAGCCTCTGCCCTGCCTTCACTCCTTGTAGACTCCCTCACGTTTTTCATGGTTCCATTCTGCAGTGCTTTCTGTATATCCTCAGTCCTTTGCCCTACTGTCAAGCTGTTTAAGCTTTCTTGGCAAATCAGATGTCAGCCTACCTAATCTTATATAAAGTGATATCTAGCTTTGTGAGACTTAAGTATTTCCTAATTAATATGGTTTTCATTTCTACTGGAATACGAATTGGTATGATCAGGATGACTCTTGAGATAAATACAGTAGCAATTCCACCAGAGATTCCCTTACCAGGGAACTTAACACTAGGCCTGCTTACCAAATGAAAGGCCCCGATACTATTAAAATACTGATAAGTACATGCAAGGCCCTTGACAACATGCCTTCAGCCTTGGTGTAATCACATTTTGCTACCAACCAGGGTTTCAGCCACACAGCTTCTAACCAGTCCCCGTAAAAACTCAAAAGCTTTAAATCTAGTTTTCAGATTATGTACCCACTGCCCCTGATGGTTGCAGTTTTTTACCAGTCACCAGGCCACTCTTCTTTATTTCTTGATAAGTTTTTTTTCTCCTGGCTTTCTGTCATTCTACAAAATGGGTTCCGTCTTAATTCTTGGCCATTTCAACATACACGTGGATCAGTAGTTTTCAAAGTAAGGAAACTTGGTAATGAAAATTCTCAGGTTCTACCTAGGAACGGGGGATGGGATCTGGCAATCTCTGTTTGAATTGGCTCTCCGTTTAATTCTGATGCATGCTAAAGTTTGAGAACTATTGACATAAATTGTCCTTCCAACAAACTGGGCTCAGTTCCCTTAAGTCCAATGATTATGTCTCACCTTCCCTGGGCATTCATTCCTGTCGTTACCAAGGAATTTCAGCCACTCCATAGTTTCGGTTTCACGCATCCCTCTCTCTGACCACCTATAATCTTCCCAGCCCATTCCCTGTAATATCCCAGCTATATGAATTTGGAGTCACCATGACCATCAATAAATTGATGCTGCCATCTCCCTCACCACCTCGATGTCCCCTCTTCTCCCGGCTTATTTATGTTCCATGGTCAATCGGGATCACTCTTTTGAATAAACCCTGAACTTCTTTCCCTCTCACTCATTTTGTTGTCCTCATTTGCCAAAACCACATCCTCGGCTAAGTTTGCGTAGTCCGTACTTGCACCCATGTAGCTGAATGTAGCTGGGGGAAACAGCCAAGGTGGCTAATCTCACTTTATATTCATGATCAGAATCTTCAGATGGTACCTAGTACTACCTGACAACCACACTGTGTTTCCTTGGGCCACGGTTATTTCTGTGAGCAGATGACCTTGCTTACTACTTAACTAAGAAAACTACAGCAATTGAAGAACTTCCATTGGCTCCCACAGCATCATTCTCACAAACTGTCTGCACCCATAAATATTCTCCACCTTGCCTATACTAGATAGTTCATGTGCCTTTTTTTTTTTTTTCTCTTTCCTTTTGTTTGTTTTGGCCCTGTGGCTTGTGGGATCTTAGTTCCCTGACCAGGGATCGGACCCAGCCCCTCGGCAGTGAAAGTGCAGAGTCCCAACGGTCGGACCACCAGGGAATTCCCAATTCATGCTCCTTTTTAAAGCCAATCCCTCCGTTCAATGTCTGTGCTATCATTTCTCCCCTTTTCCTGTTGTTTTGTCTGTTGTTCCTGTGAGTGTATACACATCCCATCTTTTACAAAATTAGCCCCCTTTTGCACCAAAACACCTCAAAAGTTGTCAATATTCAGGGCCTTCCCTGGTGGTCCAGTGGTTAAGACTCCACGCTCCCAATGCAGGGGGCCCGGGTTTGATCCCTGCTCAGGAACTAGGTCCCACATGCCACAACTAAAGACCCCTCATGCTGCAACTAAAGATCCCACATGCCACAGCGAAGATCCCGTGTGCAGCAACTAAGACCCGGTGCAGCCTAAATAAATAAATACTTTTTGAAAATTACCGACATTCAGTGTCTCCAAATCCTGTTCTCCCTTCAACCCGTTCCAATCCAGCATTCATTCCTACCACTCCACTGAAACTGCTCTCTGACACTTTAAATGGGTCGCTTCTCAATCCTCATTTTACTTGCTCTTTCAGCAATATTTCACTCAGCTGACTATTTCCTCCTGCTTGGTGCACTTTCTGATAGACTGGACTTCCAGAACTTTCCTTTGGCCTTCCTTCTTCCTTACTTTTTGTTCACTTCTCAGTTTCCTTTTCTGGTTCCTCCTTTCCCTGGCAGCCTGTCTTTGGAGTATCCCAAACATAAGGCTCAGCTCTCTCGCTCTCTTTCTCCCTCTCTCTCTCATCATTCCACTGGAGATCTCATCCAGTCTCCTGGTTTAAGTGACGCCTCTTAACTGATGACTCTCAAACTTATAGCTCTAGTCCCTACCTCTCCTCTGAAGTCTAGGCTTATATGCCACTACACCTCCACTTGGGTGTTTAATAGACATCTCAAACTTAGTATATCCAAAGTGAACTCCCGATTTCCTTCCCCACCCCCATCCCAAACCTGTTCCATAGTTTTCTCCCTCTCAGCTGATGGCAACCCTATCCTTCCAGTTGCTCAGGCTAAAAACCTTTGGCGTCATCCTTGACTCCCTGTCTTTCATGTTCTATATCAATCCTTCAAAAAGTCCTATTGGTTCTACCTTCAAAATACGTCTATTTCTTACCACCTCCACCACTAACACCAAGGCGCTATCATCTCTCACTGGGATTGCTGAAATGCCCTCTTAAATGGCCTCCTGCTGCCAAGCTTGCCTGTCTACAGTCTATTTACATCAGTCAGAGTGATTGTATCAAAGTGTAAGTCATACCATGTCACTCCTCTGCTCAGAACCCTCAATGGCTCCCGCCTCAGATTTGAAGCTAAAGTCCTTACTGTGGGCCACAAGGCCCAAAAAGATCTGGCTTTCCATTATATCTCCGACTTCATCCCCCTCTACCCTTCTCCTTTCTCACCCTGCCCCACTGGCCCCCTTGCTCTTTCTCAAACTCACCAGGCAACTCCTGCCTTAGCACTGACTGGTTCCGCAGTTTGGAATACTCTACCCCAAGATCTTCCCAGGGCTGGCTCCCTCACCTCATTCAGTATTTTCAGTGTGGGCTTCCCCAAACATCCTAATTATAATTGCAAGAAACCTCCCTCCAAATACTCTTTTCTCCTACCCTGCTTTTTTATCCCAAAAGTTCAACTTCTAATATTCCACATGATTCACTGGATTATTATTTTACCTTGCTAAAATAAATGAAAGCCCCACAAAGGCAGAAATGTTTAAAAATCTATTTTGTTCACTGATACTATCCCAAGCTCCAAGCACATAATCACTCAATACAGATATGATGAATAAATTAATTTAGCCATTAATGAATCTATACCTTTATAAATGCTGTTCTCTCGGCCTTTACCCTCTTTCTACCTGTACATCTCTGTTCCACTTCGAGAAGTCTTTTCTGATTTTCCCAAACCGCTTCCCTTTCCCCTCCTGTTGGGCCTCTTCTAGCACACATCACTGTACCCTAATGACACATTTACATTTGTTTATTCCCCTTGCTAAGCTTTTTAAGGAAGGTACAGTATCTAATTCACCTTTGTAATCCTAGCCTATCCCATTATCTATCTGACTTGTCTATAGTAGGTTTTCAAACAGTAAAACAGCCAACTCTAGCTTACTGTGTTTGGTGCTAGGTTGATAAAACAGAGTTTAGTGGCAGTTTGCCACAGAGGGAGACGCAGGCCTAGGGGACTCATTTCCTGAAGGCCTGCAGGCTGAGACTGCTACAAAGCTGATGCCAGCTGAGTCACTCCTGCATCTCAACCTCTAACAATGAAACTCAGAGATCTCGATCCCTGATTATCAGCCCTTCTCTACTAAGCAAGGTTAGTGCAGTGCTACCTTCACAGAAGGCCTAGGAGGGAAGAATGAGGGGTGGGCAGCAGAAGATCCTTTACAGAAGACCTAGCCTGAAATCTGAAAATCCCAGAAATCCCTTAGGAACTGATCATCTTAGCTCCCTCTTTCTTTGCCACACCTGCCTTTCAGGAATTATACCCTTCGGAGAGCTGAAAGAAGCACATCATATATAAGTTTATAGCACCACGCTATTCCTCATAGGATTTACACATGCAGCGTATGGGTGGATTTTTTTTAACATTTTTATTGGGGTATAATTGCTTTACAATGGTGTATTAGTTTCTGCTTTATAACAAAGTGAATCAGCTATACATTTACATATATCCCCATATCACCTCTCTCTTGTGTCTCCCTCCCTCCCTCCCTATCCCACCCCTCTAGGTGGTCACAAAGCACTGAGCTGATCACCCTATGCTATGCTTCCCACTAGCTATCTATTTTACATTTGGTAGTGTATATATAAGTCCATGCCACTCTTTCACTTCGTCCCAGCTTACCCTTCCCCCTCACCGTGTCCTCAAGTCCCTTCTCTACATCTGCGTCTGCGTCTTTATTCCTGTCCTGCCCCTAGGTTCTTCAGAACCATTTTTTGTTTTTAGATTCCACATATATGTGTTAGCATACAGCATTTGTTTTTCTCTTTCTGATTTACTTCACTTTGTATGGCAGACTCTAGGTCCATCCACCTCACTACAAATAACTCAATTTCGTTTCTTTTTATGGCTGAGTAATATTCCATTGTATATATGTGCCACATCTTCTTTATCCATTCATCTGTCGATGGACACTTAGGTTGCTTCCATGTCCTGGCTATTGTAAATAGATATGGTGGATTTTTATAAGAATTATATGTTGGACTTCTTGCACAAAGTAAAAAAGGTTATCTTTAGAGCCTCGAAGTTTTAATGCATTCCAGTGTTGTCAAATCCAAAAGCAATTCAAACACTGTTGTGTGGTTTTGAATTATAGACTACTTGTTAAAATAGCTATTGTTTCCCCTAAGGATTGCCTGCATTTTTACCTTGATGTCATCTCACTTTGGGTCTCAAGAGTTTATGGAAGTTAATAAAACAAGTGAATAACTATAGTTCTGAGATAACAGTGAATTCTAACATGATGGTAGAAAAGTGATTACCACTTTTTTTTTTTTTTAAAGTGATCACCACTTTTGATGACCTTCAGGTGGAGTAATGGAACGAAAACCATGTAAGCCCAGGATTGTTGTTTTGGGGAGTTTTTTTAAAGTAATGTGAGGCAAATAAATATTGTCAGGAGTGATGTTTTGATCATCATTACTTTGCTTTGCTTGTTTGTTTTTTAATATTTAGTTAGTTGCACTGGGTCTTAGCTGTAGCACGTGGGCTCCTTAGTTGTGGCATGCAAGCTCTTAGTTGCAGCATACATGTGGGATCTAGTTCCCCGACCAGGGATTGAACCCGGGCCCTCTGCATTGCGAGTGTTGAGTCTTATCCACTGTGCTACCAGGGAAGTCCCTGCTTTACTTTGAATTCTGTTATGGTTTCATCTGCCTTGAATATTGAGAGCAGAAGAATGCTTTATTATGTGATACCCACGTTACTGCTACATGAGGGAAACTGATTTCCACTTCTGTGCAGGCTCCAAATTTCACCCCCACTGCACTAAGGGTAAACACTGAAGCCAAATGGCCCTGGATTTGAGACCCTTGAGTTTGTTTGCTCTACCTCCACCGTCTGACACCACCACCCCCTCCACCGCCTGCCACCGCGAGCCACCCATCGCAGAAGAAAGCTGCCTCTAAACACTGAGTAGCAAGCCTCTCAAAGTTGTCTGTGGAAAGGCCCACCTAAAGAACACATCAGCAACGAAACCCTTTTTCTTTTCTCTCCTAAAATGGTATCCGTAGCTGCATGTTTTCCTTATTGCCAGTCTCAGCTAAGGCAAAGGCCTGGTGCAGGTTAGCAGAAGCCACTCCGCTTAGACGTTTTGAAACAAAATGTTACTCTCCTCACTGTTCAGTGCAGAATGAAACGATGTGGAACCATTCGCGGTGAGGTGAGTGAGTCAGGGTTGAAGGACTGGAATGCAGGACTTGATTCCTGGTTTCCTAACTCTAACTACATCCTCTATATGCTTGGATATTTAACCTGGTCATTGCACCGTTAGGGGCAGGAATGGGGAAGGGGGATGGTTTGCTTTTTATGTGTTTATTCAGAAACTTACATCTGAACTCGAACCCACATGTAAGACACTTCATTTCAACTCTAGCAGGAGCAAGTGATGATTCATAACATATTCTTTGTGTCTGAGTCCCATGATTTTTCCTGGGTCTTAAGCAATAGGATTGTCTAGATGTTAATAGAGCGGACTCAGAAGAGAGAAGAGAATGTGGCTGAAGAGAAAAGGCTAAACCCTAATCCTAATTATCTTAAAAGTCAAGTTAACCGGTGATCCTTTAACAACCTAGTCTCTACCCATAATGTTTCAAAATAAATTCTCAAGTTTTTAAACCTGATACCAAGTTTTTAAACTTGGTATCAGAAGCTCATGTAACTTCACCTGTTAGAGACATTAATAAGCATAGCTTTTAAAGCAGGCTTACTTTTTTTTTTTTTTTTGCGGTACGCAGGCCTCTCCCTGTGGTGGCCTCTCCCATTGCGGAGCACAGGCTCCGGACGCACAGGCTCAGCGGCCATGGCTCATGGGCCCAGCCGCTCCGCGGCATGTGGGATCTTCCCGGACGGGGACACGAACCCGTGTCCCCTGCATCGGCAGGTGGACTCTCAACCACTGCGCCACCAGGGAAGCCCTAGGCTTATATTTTTGTATCAGATTATGAGGTCTGCCTTGTGCAATGATGGCCATGCTCTCATGGTTTTGTTTGTTTGGTTTTTTACATCAGTTATCTTCCAAAAGATATACAGTGAGTATTTTTTTTTTAAAGATGTTGGGGGCAGGAGTTTATTAATTAATTAATTAATTTTTACTGTGTTGCGTCTTCGTTTCTGTGCGACGGCTTTCTCTCGTTGTGGCAAGCAGGAGCCATTCTTCATCGCGGTGCACGGGCCTCTCACTATGGTGGCCTCTCTTGTTGCGGAGCACAGGCTCCAGACGCGCAGGCTCGGTAGTTGTGGCTCACGGGCCTAGTTGCTCCGCAGCATGTGTGATCCTCCCAGACCAGGGCTCGAACCTGTGTCCCCTGCATTAGCAGGCAGATTCTCAACCACTGCGCCACCAGGGAAGCCCCTACAGTGAGTTTTTTCTTTTAAGTCTAGGAATAAACTAAACACAATGCATGCGTTGTATTATAGATTCAAAAACATGTCAAAACAAGCTTATTCATCTAGCCTTGAAAAAGATAACCTTTCGGAAAACTTCCAGCCCAGTCATGATTGCTGAAGAGAAAATAACCAAATGCTTATTTCTCAAAAGGCTTCTTCAAGTGACCATCAAGTCTAGTCTTTCAATGCTAACATCTTCACTTGTGGAAATTCATCTCAGAATCAGGAATTGGTAGCTTCCAGTTCCTCTGAGAATATTCCTCAATCAACAAGTTGTCCACCTAGCTAAGGGACAGCTTCCTGGAATTAAGACTGAAGAACCTAGGTTATAATTAACTCAGACTTCCTCCTCCTCTTGTACCTTGGCCATGACCTTAATCCTCACCTAGAGTTTCCACCCCATCTATGGATAAAAATTTGTTCTAATTTAGACCAACTGAACTCTAGTCTTGTTAGCCTAAGGTGAGTTAGCATTGGTGGCTGAAAGGAATCCTAAACCAATTTCAGACCATTTAGTTAGACTTTAAGCATGACTCAAAACACTCTAGACATATCGGTGGGAGGATAACATTGCTCAGTATTACCCTTTTTCTGTCTGTAGTTAAAAAAATTATTTTTATTTGGTAATGTTAGGTCTAGTGAATTTTTTCAAAGTAGTTTGGAGGCAAACAAAATGTTTCCAGTTCTAGGAACTGCAGCATTGACAATACACAGAAGTAATTAAAAGGAGTGTTAAAATGGGAAGGGCTTTGGAATTTAGCAGCTTTCGGCGACATGGATTTAAAGTCATATTTAAGTGAGAATCAGTAGGTCCATTGACTTACCTAAAGATCCCAAAGCCTTATATGGTATGATCTCCTTGGCTCTTAAAACTTCACAAGAGATAAGGTTTATGGGATAAAGAATATAGAATCAAGTGTTTGACAGGCATGGAATTTGAGATTCAAAGAAGCCATTATACACCTTCGTTCACATGACAGTCTTTGAGAAAAGAGGAGTGCCTTACCTATTACATTAAGGAAAAATAGAAACTGTCTAGCAAGGACTCCTTCAGTTTCCTCCCCAACCTCAAACTGATCTATTTCTTCCCTCCTTTCTCCTGTCCTAGAGGAAAACATTTAGAACACTCTTTCCGAAATTATCCTTCTACATTTGCTCTTGCTTCTCTGCCTTTCCACTCTTCAGTGATCTGAAGAGACCTACCCATTCTCCATTTTCCTTTGTTCATTTATTTATTTGTTCAACAAACATGTATTACACTCTTGTTATAGGGCATATTAAGTGCTTGGGATACTGAAAATAAAAGACACATATCCTACCTTCAAAGGGCTCAAAGGGAAGGGGTAGCAAAATAAACAATTACAAATCACACAATTATGATACATCATGTAAAGATCAACAAGAGAAGTCTGCATATTATGCTATGGCTGTATACACAGGAGAGGTTGAAGAATGCTGGGGTAGAGGGGCTGGCACCTGAGATGGGTCTAGAAGTTAGCCAAGAGAACAAAAGGGGAAAGAAGGACTTTTTAGACAGAGGGAATAAAATATGCACCAAAGCAGGACTGTAGGAGAGAATTCAAATTTAATAAGGCAGGAACACAAGGAATAGATGTGTGTTGGAGGAAGGGGTGAGGGAGAGTTAGACCAAATAACACAGGATCTTCAAGATGATAAGGAATTATTAAAGTATTTTAAGGATGGAAGTAATATGGTCAGATTTGCATTTTAGGAAGATCAATCTTCTATCAGAGGATGATTAGACTGGGAACTATAGCAGTTATCCTGAAAAGAAATGAGCAATTGGAAGTGCACAGTGGTGTAATTAGAGGAGGCTGTACAGAAAGAGGCAAACTTTGGTGTCAACAGGAATTTAGTTTAAGGACATACAAGTGAAGATGCCCAACAAAGTGTTGGTTCTGTGTGTCTGAAATTGGAAAGAGCGGTTAGTGCTGAAGGTGTAAATTTGGAAGTAACAAGCACACTGCAGGGACTGGGGCCTGGCTTCTGAGATGAGATTGCTTAGGAAGAATGGGAAAGCTCCAGGAGGGGACGGTAGGTGTTTCTGTAGGTTTTGTTTATTGCTGTATCCCCAGCACCTACAGCTGTGCCTGGTATGTAGTCAGCACTCAGTGAGTATTTGAATACATGAATGATATAATGAAAAGAAAAGAGGATTAAGAACATAACTCTGAGAAACATCAACATTTAGGGATGGACACAGAAAAGAAGCCACTGAAGGGATCTGAGATAGAAAGATTAGAGAGGTGGGAGGAAAAGCAAGAAGGAGAGAGTGGGGTCATGGAAACCAAGGGAAGAGAGCTTCCAGAAGTTCAACCATGCTGCAAAAAGACTAGGTATAACAAGAACTAAAAAGTCTCCATTAGTTTTAGCAACTAGAAAGTCATGGGAGTTTTTTGGTGGCAGCAGTTTCAGTCGGGGTAGCGGGCGGCCGGATGATAGTGTTTGAAGAGTATGTGGAAAATGGGAAGGAAGTGGAGGCTCTGAAGGTAGATGATTCTTTTCAGAAACTTGGCTGCATCTTCATTAAGCAATTTTTTCTTTCCTTTTTCACTGATACTTTTCCCTGAAGCTATAGATAGGCTCCCTCTCTTAAAAACAAACAAAAACACCACCTTCCCTTTAATTCATTCTCAAGCTATTGACCTTTCATTACCCTTCTCAAGCGAATGGAAGTATGTGAGTGTATCTTGAATCCTCTTTCTTCTGTTAACTTTCCCTTTCATTTATTTTCTGACCTAGGCAGCCCTTGTAATGTATCACTCTGTAATGACTATATATATACCATAAACTTGTTCATTTACTTATCCATTCATCCTTGACTCTTTTCTTTCTCTCCCTACACTTAGTACATCAACTCTATCTTCAAAATATATCCTGAATCTGTCCATTTCTCATCACCTCCGCATTACCACCCAAGGCCAGGACATCCTCATCTCTCACCTGGACCACAGCAGTCACCTGCCAACAGATCTCCCCACCTTCACCCTTGCCTCTCTATTATCTATTCTTATACTAGCAGCCAGAGTTATCCTTTCAAGTATTAAGTATTTTGTCAGTCTTCTATTCAGAGCCCTCCAGTGGCTCTTCATCTCATTTTAAGTCTCTGTATGAGCTGAAGCACCCCCTCCCCCATTGCTTGGTTCAACACATTTCTACCACTGTTCCCGCCATTGACCTGACTGCAGCCACACTGGCCTCTTTGTTGTCCCCTAACACACTCCGTCTCAGCCCATCTGCATTTGGTTTACTCTCTCTCTTCCTCAGCACTCTGTTCAAATAGCCCCTTAACCCAAAGGTCTCCCCTGGCCAGCCTTCAAAAACAATTGCACCTTAGCCTCTCCCAGCTCTCTACCCTCTTCATTGTACCTACAGAGCACTTGTCACCAGCTGACTTATGATAGTAACTTATTTGTTGTTTGTTTCCCTTCACTAGCCTCTGAGCACCTACAAAGTGTCCCTACCAAGAGCACCTCCCTTGGAGAAGCAGAGACAAAGATAACTGAGGAACTATTCCTGCCCTTGAGGAACCCATACTTCAGTGAGTCATACAACCTAACAAGTAATTAGAATGGAAATGCTCAAAGCTGTCTGAATGCAAGAGTCAGGCCCCGGGGAACAGTGTGGTTTGGGGCAGCAGTTCGGGCACTCTTCCGCCTGGGTAGTAGTTACAACCATGAGTTCACTCTAAGAGAATGTGAGAAACGAAAAGCACTCAGGAGGCATCAGTGTCTAAGGGGTGAAGGACAGAGAAAGCAGCAAAGAAGAAGAATCAAAGATGTGAAGAAGGGCTGGAAGAATGGAAGAAAGACAAGACAGAAGCTCACTGAGGTTGAAGCTACTATATTGTCTTTCTAGAATATTACTACTAATCATTGCAATGAAAACATTTATTAACAGTTGGCTACGTGCTGTTACTGTTCTAAGCATGTTCCATATGGTCACACATTAAACCTCACAATGACACAGGAAGTTAGGCACTAGTATGGCCCCATTTTACAGAGCGGAAATGGATTCACTTACCCAAGTGCACCCACCTACTGAGAAATAAAGATTAGAACCCAAACAGTTTGAGCTTGCACTCTTAAACACTATGTTGTTATCCTTAATAGAATACTGTGCCAGCTCTGTATGCATTTTCCTATTTTATTGAGGAGCTATTAAGGTCAGGTACTGTTCTAGCCTCTGGATACAGAGCAGTGAAGTGGACCAAGTACCTCCCTTCATGGAGTGCATATCCTTGTGGGGGTGATTGACGTGAAACAAGTCCGTAGGTGCAGATACAAGTGCTATGAAGGACAACGGAAGCAGGGTAAGGTATCACAAATGACAGTGGTGGCCTCTCTGAGGAGGTGGCGTTGAAGTAGAGATCTGGAGGAAGTGAGAGTGAGCCAAGAGGATATCTGGGGGAAGAACATTCCAGGCAGAGGGAACAGTGAGTGCAGAAGCCTTAAAGTGTGAGTGTGCAGGTGTGTTCCAGGAACTGCAAGGAGGTCAAAGAGGTAGGAGCACAATGAACTAGGGAGAGAGAGGCAGGAGATAAGGTCAGAAAGGTACAAAAAGGCTTCCAGGACATACTGTTAAGTGAAAAAGATTAAGGGTTAAGGCATCGTAGTTTGTATGGTATAATCACATTGAGTAAAGAAGTATGTGTGTGTCTGTGTGTACAGCCATATAGATAGATGATAGATAGATAAATATAAATGTGTTTATATTCTGAAATAATAGACAACAAACTTAATAGTGATTATCTTTTGAGGGAAGGAAGGGATATTTAGACTTTTTATTTTATATTCTTCCCTACTATTTGGAAAATTTTACCTCGCATATGTGACTTTTATAATAACCAAAAAATAGCTAAAACTCTTAACCACGTGTTAAGGGGCCCAAGCTAAAGTCCTCTTTCCCTTTATGGCTGAGCCTCTCCAAAGTTGCCTCCACTGGCTTCTTGCTCTCTCCCTGTCCTCCTCAACCAAATACAGTCCGACTCCAGACTTCATGTCTCCCCGGCCACCGCGCTTACAGGGCTCACCTGCGACTTCCCTGGGACTACGAGGAACACTCCTCAGTCCTTTTTGCTTCTGGAACTCTCTGCTACATTTGACATTGTTTACAGCTCCTCTGGTTGAACCTCTTTTTCCTTTGGCTTCCCTCTTGCCCCCTTTTATCTCACTGAGCATTTTTTTAAAATAATTCATTAAAAAAATTTTTTTTTGGCCATGCCATGTGGCATGCGGGATCTTAGTTCCCCGTCCAGGGATCCCGTGCCTCCTGCAGTGGAAGCTCGGAGTCGTAACCACTGGACCGCCAGGGAAGTCCCACACTGAGTGTTCTTTCTCAGTCTCCTTCTACTGGCTACCTTTTGTTAGCCTACTAGATAGAAAGATAAGTTTCTTCTGGTTCTATTCTTGACGCATTTGCTTCTGTGTGCCACACACAGTCTTTCTGTGTGGTCTCATCCCTGCCCATAGTTTCAGTGACCATCTTCATGCTTCAAGTCCCAGATCTGTATCTTTAGCCTTTTCTCCTGAGCTCTAGTCCAGGACATCCAACTGCCTATTAGACAGCTCCACCTGCAGATCTCACAGGATCTTAAACTCCAGTGTTCTAAAACCAAGCTCATCATCTCCAAGCAAAAACACCTTCCTTCTCCTGTTGTCCTTATCTTAGTTGGTGGTATTGCCATCTGCTTGATCGACTGCAGCTGGCAACCTGAGACAAGCCCCTCTTTTTCATCCCCCAGATCTAAATGGACACCAAAAGTCATTCTATCTGCTAAATACCTCTGGAATCTGTCCTCATTCCTACATCTTCACTGCCACTGCTCCCATCATCTGGACTACTGCATGTAGTAGTATTTCAGTGTACTTCAGACATGTGAGTCTGAAGGCGTGGGAAGAGGTCAGAAATATCCTCACTGCATCTTCTGCCTCTAGGCTCACCATCAGCCTGCTTCCTTCCACCCAGTTGCTACAGTAGTGTGGCACAAATTCCCTCATGTCAGTCTCTGTTTGAAATCTGTCCTTTCCCCCTAACCTTCCAGAATAAATCCCAAACTCCTTACTATGATCTGGCCAGTCTTTTTTTTGCCCTGCCACGCAGCTTGTGGGATCTTAGTTCCCTGACTAAGGATTGAACCCTGGCCCTCAGCAGTGAAAACATGGAGTCCTAACCACTGGACCACCAGGGAATCCCCTGGCCAGTCATTTTTTGACACTTTCCCTCGTGTACCTAGTGTTCGAGCAATACTGAAGTACTCTTTGTTTTTCAAAGACCTCTTCCCTTTTCATGTTTCTATGGAAGTTTTGTGACATAACATCTTTGTATCTCCAGATCTAACATAATATCTGGTACAAAGTAGATGTTCAATAAATGCTAGTTGAATAAATGAAAGAACAGAAAATCAGAAAGCACAGAGGTTGAAGGTAAGAACACCAATCAGAAGACTTACTATAAGAGTACAATTTAGGGACTCCCCTGGTGGTGCAGTGGATAAGACTCCGCACTCCCAATGCAGGGGGCCCAGGTTCAATCCCTTGTCAGGGAACTAGATCCCACATGCATGCCACAACTAAGAGTTTGCATGCCACCACAACTAAGGAGCCCTGGAGCCGCAACTAAGGAGCCTGCCTGCCGCAATGAAGAGCCGATGCAACCAAATAAATATTTGTTTTTAATTTGTTTTTAATTTTATTTATTTTTTGGCTGTGTTGCGTCTTTGTTGCTGCGCGTGGGCTTTCTCTAGTTGCGGCGAGCAGGGGCTACTCTTCGCTGCGGTGCATGAGCTTCTCATTGTGGTGGCTTCTCTTGTTGCAGAGCACAGGCTCCAGGTGCATGGGCTTCAGTAGTTGCGGCTCGCAGGGCCTAGAGTGCGCGGGCTCAGTAGTTATGGCACACGGGTTTAGTTGCTCCGGGGCATGTGGGATCTTCCTGGACCAGGGATCGAACCTATGTCCCCTGCATTGGCAGGAGGATTCTTAACCACTGCGCCACCAGGGAAGTCCCATAACTATTTAAAAAAACAAAAATGAGTACAATTTACAGGTAACCAGGAAGAGAGGAAAAGGAAATGCTTTCGTTCAACATTTCCTTCAAGCTTCTACAAGGTGAAGTAGTAATAATCAAATAATAATTATTCCTATTACTTTTTTCTCTTTGAGAGATATAAACTTTGATCATCGGTACAGTTTCAAATGGAGACAACTTAACTGATTTTAAATAAAATGTACTTTTTTAAAACCCAGCACACGCGACTGCCTCTGACAAAATAAGACCCCTTGGGTATAAATCCCAAGGTCCAACAGTGCAGCTGGGAAGGGTCATTTATTCCACAAATATTAATTTAGCTGATACAGACACTGCTTGGCACAGGGGATACAAAGAAAAGCAATATACAGCTCCTGTTCTCAAGGAGCTCACCCCAAATTATCTAGTCTTTGCCTTTGGCCAGGACTACACCTAATCCTTTACAGAAAGCCAGCTGTTCGTGCTGGGGTGATTATTTAAAGTCCTTTTAGTCACAGATATAGCTATACCCAATTCTTTTGGAATGGAAACTCATGGAAGGGGCAGTAGCAAAATGCAACCATTGCTTCCTTAATGGAAGGGTGCCTTCGTAGAAGAGTAATGGACTTGGCTCTTCCTTCTCCAGAAGAAAGCAGCATTTAAGGGTTCTGAACAGTCCTCTCTGTTCAGTGGTGATCAAGCCTTCCTATGGGCAAGCTTAAATGACTCAGCCACCATTCTTTTCTTAGTTCCAGGACTTTGGGGACTACTAATGCAATGTTTTCCATTGGGGGCCTGTGTGGAAAAAGGAAATTGCTTATTTGAGAGGGGGTATCTTCACCAATGACTAAGGAAGTGTTTCTATCTGAATGCGAGAGAATGCACTTCACTTGGATTAGGTCATTCAGTCTTCATAATAATCCTGTGAGGTTGCTATTAATATCCTTATTTTTGCAGATTAGGAAACTGAGGCATCATGAGCTTAGGTGCCTGGTTCGAGATCCCATAGTTACAATGACTGTATCTGAGTCCATGTTAGTTTCACCACAATACTGGTTTGCAACTAGAAATCTTTCCAGACAGGAGAAAAGGGAATGAACATCTAGAGGTCCCTTTAAACCAGAAGCAATTCACGAGTTTGCAGGAAGGGGCAAAATTTGGGGTGCCCTTCTTAAAAATTTCCTTATATCATTTGGAAAAAAAATTTTTAATATGTGCGTGTCTATTAAGTTGGCAAAAATCAAGAAGTTAAAAAATCCTTTTCGGAAGAGTGTGGAGAAAGCACTCAGACATTGCTGGTGGGAGTATGGTTAGTACAATCTTTACAGGGCGGCAACTCAATCTTTACAGCGGACAACATGGCGTACATTTATCAAAATTATAGGTGCACATACCTTTTGACTTAGCAAATTCCACATCTAGAAATGTATACAACAGATATATTTGCATGCCTGCAAAGTAACATATGTTCAAGGTTGTGCACTGCAGCCTTGTTTGAAATAGCAAAAGTTTGGAAATAAATGCCCACTAACAGAGAACTGGTTAAATAAAGTATGCTACATCTATTCCATGCAGCCCCAAGAATGAGGAAATGCTGTCTACTGACCAGAATGATTTCCAAGATATAGATTTCTAAGCAAGATACAGGAAATGGGTTTGATATTTTTTCATTTGAGGAAAAACTTCTATATGTATTTGCTTGTAAAGGTACAGACTACCTCTGGAAGAATATACAAGAGACCGATAATCTTAGTTGCCCCTAAGAAAGGATAAGGTATGACTGCGGGAGGAGAGGGTAGTTAAAGTAAGAGTGGAGTGAAAAGTTTATTTCTTTAAATTTTTAACCATATTAATATATTATGTAGTCAGGAAAAATAAGCTGAATTAAAATTTAAAATAAGAGATTAAATAAAGCACATGCAGTTTAAGGTACCTTATGAGTAAGGCATAGAATGCCTTTTTTCAAAAATACATTCACATTGCTGTGAAGTTATTTCCACATCCATCCCCATAACTCTTTTCATCTTCTAAATCTGAAACTCTATACCTAGTAAACAATAACGCCCCATTCTCCCCTCACTCTGTCCGCTGGCAACCACCATTATACTTTCTGTCTTTACAATTTTGACTACTCTGAGGACCTCAGATAAGTGGAGTCATACAGTATTTGTCTTTTTGTGTCTGGCTTATTTCACTTAGCATAATGTCCTCAAGATTCATCCATGTTGTAACATATTACAGAATTTCGTTCCTTTTTTTAAGGCTGAATAATATTCTATTGTATGAGTATGCCACATTTTGGTAATCTGTTCACTGGTTGATGGACACTTGGTTTGCTTCCATGTTTTGGCCATTGTGAATAATGCTGCCATGAACATGGGTATACAAATATCTCCTCAAGATCCTGCTTTCAGTTCTTTTGGGTATATACCCAGAAGTGGAACTGCTGGATCATATAGTAATTTTTTTTTTTCCTCAAGGAACCACCATACTGTTTTCCACAATGGCTGCACCATTTTATATTCCTGCCAACTGTGCACAAAGGGTCCAATTTCTCCACATCTTCACCAACACTTGTTGTTTTCCTAATGGGAGTGAGGTGGCATAGTATGTCTTTTGGGGAATCAGCAGTATGGTTAGTTGATAGTGGTGTCAGACCCCAGTGAGATTTGGTCTTGCCACTTACTAGCTGTGTGACTTCGGACATTATGCCAGTTTCCCCATTGGTAAAATCAGAATTATCTCGGAGGGTTGGTGAGAATTGAATGTGCATAAAGCACTCAGGCTCACAGAAAGCACTCAAGAAATATGTTATTATTCTTTCCACCTTAAAAGCTCCAATAATAAACCGAATTCCGACTTGCTCTGGCTCCTTCTGGACGAGTCAGGAGGCAAAGAGACAAACTAGATGATTTTATCAAGGAGTTTTCTACTTAGAGGCTTGAGTCTGAGGACTTCACACAATCTTCACAGACATTCTTCCTTCCTGCTGTCCCCACTCAGCCTGCAGACCTCCCACCTGTGCCCAAAGAAGAGTGCTTGAAAGGAAGAGGTTACTCAGAACCCAGCCGGTTTGTTTTCTCAGGGGCGGAGGTCGGGAAGAAATCCTGTTGACACAGTTTTGTAAAGCCTGTCACTCAGTCCCCTGCCTATTACCTCTGCAGACCGTTATGCATATTAAAGAAGGGGGGGCGGCAAATACAAAAGAAAAATAAGCGAGAGTGAGTGAGAGAGGGAACAAATCAGGATGCTTGAGGGAATCCACGTGGTCGCCAATCTGTAACTGATCAGAGCAGCGACACTGAAGCAAAACCCCCAACGCCTAACGCTAAATATATTGCAATGGAGAAACCGTCCACAATGGGGTGTCTATGTCCTTAGCAGAGTCCTGGGGCTGCCGTTTAAGAGACTCTCTCCGTACTCCCACCCTTTTTGCACCTAGTAAACCACGCGATGTAACAACGGAATCTGGTTCTGTGTGTGCGCTGTGGGAGTGTGAGCTTTGCAAACCATCTGGGCTCCATCCTGCGCGGTTGGAACCACGATCGATCCAGGACGAGTTGGGGGAGTTGGAGCTTGCCTGTGTCTCCTCTCCCTGCTCCTCTCTAGCCCCCACCCCATCGTTCGCTCTGCACAAACGTTCGCGGGTGGAGGGACGTAGGTTTTCAGCACCAGGAGGCCGTGGACCTTCTCTGGAGGCTGCAGTGCACCCTCCAGAGGGCCAGAGCTGATTGCAACCCGCTCACCACGACCCTCCCCCTCCTCCCCAAATTCGCTGCCCCAGGCTGTTATATTACAGGCGGGGCGCTGTACCGGTGCGGGAGTCCAGGAAGGCTGCGTGACCTTCCAGCGAACTCCACCTCGGCTAGGGGTGGGAGGGATGGAGGCTGCCCCGGGGCCTGCTGGCTGTGTATCGATCCCCCAGCCTCAGCCAACACAAGTTCTCCCGGTACAAACCCCTCCCTCCCTTCTGTGCTTTCCCAGCCTTGCAGGCTTCTAACGCCTAGCTTGTGGCGCCCTCCTCTCTTTCTCGCAATAAAGTGAACCGGGTGGGTATGCATCCCCCGCCCTAACCCTCCCCTTCCCCCTCCCCCCTCTGCCTACTAACCCCGCGCACAGAGCTCGCCGCCGGCGGGCCCCTTCCACCCAGTGTATCATAATGCCCAACGCTCTTCTCCTCCCCCTCTCTTAATCAGAAACGTGGTCGCGAGCCCCCCCGGCTCTGCGTGCATACATTAGGGTCTGCTTTGCATGCAGCGGCAGGCAGAGAACTGAGGAAGAAGGGGCGGGGGCGCTTTTGCCCGCCTCTTCCCTCCAGGCCCCGTTAGCCACCCAGTTTCAGCTTCGTTGTAACGCCGCCTCGTTAGCGGAGCACGCCGCGGCCCCAGTGCCCGGGCTGGAGAAACACAACCCAACTCTCTGCAGAAGGGCACCAAAGCCAGAGGTTTCTCAGCCGCGAGCGCACAGTAGGGCGAGGAGGTGGCGAGAGGCCGACCACTCGGTGTGTGCATTTTGGAGAGAGCTCCAGCCTGAAAATGGGAGGGGCTCTTTTATTATTTTTTAAAGCGCATTCATTGAGGCCCTTTCTATTTTGCATATAGTAAACTGGGCAACAATTCCGTCTTGCCTGTAGCACAATAAGGGCTCTTTTATTCTAGAAGTGTTAAATCCGGGCTAACCCCTCTCGTATCCGTGCCTCGAGGCGGAGAAGGCGCACTCGTCCCCGGCCCGGCAGCCGCGTTAGACTGGAAGCTGCTCTCCCGGGCGGTTCGATTCCCAGCGCATCCCGGGAACGTGTGTAATCGGCCTCTCGGCTCTAGAGGCTGCAGGCGGCCGGCCTCCCTCCGCCTCCATCCTCTCCGTAGTCCTCGCCCCTCCCCCTCTCCCCGGAACCCGCGCTCCGCGTCGGGCTC
>NW_020173774.1:4125063-4183602 GCF_003031525.2 Neophocaena asiaeorientalis asiaeorientalis
CGCCTCGTCGTCCGCCTCGTCTTCGTCTTCGTCATCGTCCTCAGCCTCCTCTGGGCCGGCCCTGCTCCGGGTGGGCCCGGGCTTCGACGCGGCGCTGCAGGTCTCGGCCGCCATCGGCACCAACCTGCGCCGGTTCCGGGCCGTGTTTGGGGAGAGCGGCGGGGGAGGCGGCAGCGGAGAGGTAAGGGGGCGAGGAACCCCCAGGTCCGGGGTCTCGACCCTCTGCGGAGCCCCCTCCCCTCCCCCATCCGGGATTGTGGAGCATCCCAATTGGGGGACCATCCTGGGGTCCCTGACCCGGGGCAGATGGCCCTCCCATCTCGGGACCCCCATCCAGGGGTGCAGGCCCCCAGGCGTCCCCACCCCGGGGTTCGGACCCATCTGGCCGAGGGCGTTTGACCCCCCACCCTCTTTCCCCTGACCCTTCCCCACATCCTCTGGCACAGACCCCTCGCCCGGGTTTCCCATCCCGGGACTGAACCCCTCCTCCCTTTCACAGATTACCTCATCCGAGCGAGATTCCTCCCTCCCTCCCTCCTAGAGACTTGATCCCGCCACATCCCCGCCTCCTTCTCTGGGCAGATGTTTTACTCCTGGGGCAGTTTTCCTCTTGGGCATCTCTCGGGGGATGGCCTCATCCAAAGCCACGTTCTTCTCCCACCCTTGGGGACCGATGTCCCTTCTAGCACCTTGCTTTCGAAAACCTGATGAACCCTCGCTCCGTCCCCGGGCCAGGTCCCTACACTACCAGCCACTCCCCCTTCCTTCACCTCCACCCGCACCCCCCTACCCCCAGCGGAGAGGTCCTCCCCTCATCCCGCCCTTCCCCATCAGGAAAAAGCTACTTTCCTCTCCACCTTGCCTCCCTTCGCCTTCTTTCCCTCTGAAGATAACGGCGATCTCCTCCTACAGCAGTCTGTTTCCCCCATTTTACAGAGCTGCAGTTTCTAGCCTATTGGTAGCAGGGGATTACTCTACCTTCACTCCACCCTTTCCCTCCTCTAGAATGAAGGATTAGTGGCATCTTCGAGGGGAAAATTGTCCACTGTCCCCTAGGCTCAGAGAAGAGCAGCTTTCCACCATTCCCCCTGGAGAGGAGGCAGGTTTTCCCTCCAGCTCTGGGGAAGGGGGCCCCCGTGAGGGGCGGTGTTTGTGGGGTACTTGGGCAGCATCCTCCCAGGGGAAGCAGCTGCTCTCCTACCCCACCCACTGCGCCTGAGAGCACGCAGTCTTCAAACCTAGCTCCCTCCCGCCCTTCTCCTTTTCTCCGTCATTTCATTATTGATCCACCTTTTCCTAGGCCAATCCTGGGGCTTGGAAGGGGTGGGGGAAGCAGGGTTGGGGTGAGGAGAGTAGATGAGGGACAGTTTTACTGTAGTGCGGTGGTGGTGGCTGCTTCTGGTTGAGAGAAAGAGGGTTATGAAGAGGTTATGAAGCAAAGTTATTCCTTAGAAGGAGTTAGTGTTCTCTCTCTGATTTGTTTGAGGGGGACCCAAGGTGGATGAAGGATCTCCAGCTTTGCCCCTTCCCCATTTAGTACTGGGGCGAGAATGGGGATGCTTTGATAGGCATTATTCAGCCCCCTTCAGCCAAAAGGAAAGTTGCCCTGGGAAGGGAAGTTGAGTTCAGGTTCAGCCAGTGGCGTTGCGCATTTGTTTTACATTGGATGCAGAAGGGGGAGTTTGAATCGTAGGGGAAGGGGGAGAATGGGATGGGGGATGCTAGGAGGAAGAGCAGCTGCTAGGGGCTGAAGCGGAGGGGGGTAGGGGGTTGCTGCTTTGGAGTGCTCTTGATTGAAACAGAAAGGGAAAGATAACAACCAGCCGTTTCCTGCGTGCTCTGCCGTTGGTGCACACAAAATATCCTGGGCAAACCCCTCGTCCCCTATTGTGCCCCGCACCCCTTTAGATCTACAGAAAGATCCTGGGCAGAAGGGGAGGGAGGAGATCCCAGGGACCCTGGCCCCTCCTTTCAAGGAGCTGGCATTTTTTAGTTGTTAGTCTTCCTGCCTCCTTTTTTAAATCGTTTCTAAGGCATCCTGATCAGGAGACTGACAACAACCCGCCTTCTGACAGAGCAAGGAGGACATGATGGGGGCGTGTTCCTTGCGATGTAGCTAGCTGCAGCGTCCCTTTTCCCTGCCTCTCTCTGCTCTCTCTCCACCTCCTTTTCCCAGCCTTCAGAAGGCAGCTGCAGTCAGCAGGGTTGTTTGAGACTATTTATTGGTTGCTGTAGATTATTATTTTTTTTTTGAAAGGCCAATTCTGTATTTTTTAAGCTAACAACACAGATCCCATGTAGTTGGAGAACCAAAGGCCTCATACATGACAAAAAGACTGAACCGTTCAGGTTACTTGCATGGAGTTGGTGCTTAAATGTGAGTTGATTTTGCTTTTTTAAAAGATACAGCAGCAAAAAAAAAAAAAAAAAATAGACTTACTGACATTTCATTTACCTGCTTGTTTTCAAAATTGAGACTTGCCTGGTTATATGTAGAATTTTAGCCCCATGTATATTTGAGTATAATAAGAAAGTCTCTATTAGGAGAAGTTAGTCTATTTTTAAGGGGATCCTGAGAAGCATTTTCTTCTTGTTTAGCATGCTTATTTATTTTATACTGAAGGACCAAGTGTTCACATTCCAAATGTTGTTATCACATATTCAAAAGCAAAGTTTTATGCTGACAGCTTCCAATCATAGCTTTTCAAGAGACTGGTTAGAAAGAGAGCCACCTGGATTCAGGGACCTAATGTCTGGGCACCAGAATATTTTATCTGTTGGTCTTTGACAAATCACCTTTAAAGTTTTAATCAGGTGCTAACATTTTCTTATCCACTGGCATTATTTTGCTTAGCAGTAGTATGTAGTGTAAAGCCTGTCAAGGAAATGCAGTAATTTCAAATAAGATCATATTAATACTTTTTTTCTTTAAAACTTTTGCCTGAACAGTAGTTGCTACTTCATTATGAGGAAAGTGGTTGACTCCTTACATTAAACTTCAGTATTTTTTCTGAATTAGGCTTGCATGAGCTGTTGTTCCATTGGTAAGCCTTTTATGTGGTAGTTTGAGTTAATCTAGGATGGGTTAATGGTATGCATTCATGAGTGCTAACCCATGGTATGGCTTAGTACTAAACCATGTGATTATATCCTTTGACCTGGTTGTTTTCAAGGTGGAAACCAAGCATTTTGTTACAGAGTCTTACAAATCAATGATAAAGTTCCAACAAGGAGGTTTAGGGTTCCCACGGGCTGACATAGAGTTCTAAAGATTGTTTCTCAGAAGTTGCTCACAGATCTGTATCAAGGCTTGTCTGGATTCATGAAGAGATGGTTTGTGATCCAAAAGGATTCTAGCCTCTTTAAATTCTGGTTCGCTTTCAGTGAATAATGACTATAACTTCATAACCAAACGTAAGTTAATACTTATTGAATGCTAAGTTAAGGTGGTTGAAAGGTGACAGAACTTCCAGATCAGTTCCCTGTTTAAACTCCTTTAGCTGTAGATTTGTCCTTTACTGCCATAGGTTCTGAACTTCCCTCGGAATTGATATCTCTCTGAGTAATAACTACATGTAAGAGTTCTTCATGACCCAGGTCTGTCAGAATGGGATTATTTTAAAAAATATGTAGATGTTGCTGATCTCCTATTTGGGCTTTCTGTGTGACAGTTATGAAGTAGAATTAGAGTTTTATTTGATTGAGCACTGTGAGAAATCACGGAGGTCTGCTTTTCCGCCTTCCCTTTCCCCTGCATGGTGTCAGGGTCCCACTTTTCTGAGGATGGTTTCAGGTGGTATATATGTGACTCTACTTTGCCATCTAATTAAACATAGTACAGCATCCTCTCTGTTGACTAGAATTTGGGCTGTTTTAATGTGAACCCCAGAAATGGTCTATTTATCAGCAAGTAATCTTTGTTTATTACTTTCATAATCCAGTTACCATTCCTACCACCTCACAAAATGTTAAAAGCAGAATTTCCACCCTGATCATAACATGGCGAACTTTGATTAGATATAAATGGAAACCGAATCACAACATTGGTATGTATTTGTCTGTATTTGAAATGGCAGTTTAGTTCGGGTGGACTAAGGTGGGCTCTTGGGTTGGGCTTAGGAAAGATGGTGGTCCTGGAGTGGGAGAGTGTCTGTGATTTTTTTTTTTTGATGTTCGTTGGGCATATGTGCCAAGAGTGGGAGTTGCTCCTTCATTGCCTTCACAGCTAATCCTGAGCTGGGCAGAAGGAAAGTGAAGCAGAGAACACAAGTAGACTAGAAGAAGCCCCTCCGCGTGAAAGTCGATGGACATGGGCTCTCCTCGCACTCGTCTCTGTCACTCACCAGTCTGGACAGTTTCACTTTTAACTTGAAATTTCCGATCAGTAAAATGAAAAGGTTGGGCTAAATGTCAGCGCAGGAATCTTTTCTGCTCTAGTATTCTGATTCCTCTCTGTTATATTAATTATTTGCTCAGGTTGGAACTTCTTATTCTGAATTTATTTAAAAAGTCAGAGTCAGTGAGCCTGTTTGGTAATTTTTTTTTTTCTTTTTTGGCTGCATTGGGTCTTTGTTGCTGTGCGCGAGCTTTCTCTAGTTGTGGCGAACGGGGGCTACTCTTCGTTGCGGTGCGCAGTCTTCTCATTGTGGTGGCTTCTCTTCTTGCGGAGCACGGGCTTTAGGTGCGCGGGCTTCAGTAGTTGTAGCACGCAAGCTCAGTAGTTGTGGCTTGCGGGCTCTAGAGCGCAGGCTCGGTCGTTGTGGCGCACAGGCTTAGTTGCCCCATGGCACGTGGGATCTTCCCGGACCAGGGATGGAACCCGTGTCTCCTGCATTGGCAGGCGGATTCTCAACCACTGTGCCACCAGGGAAGCCCTGTTTGGTAATTTTTAATGTCAGAGTGTGTACATTTGCCATTAAACTGCCATTATTATTGGGAAGAGAAATTTGAACTTGGCGGGATAGTTTTCATTGTATGGACAAAATGTAAGGATTTTATGGAAAAAGTTCTTTGCTGAAGTTGACCAATTTCATTTATAAGAAAAGTGAAGATAAAATTTTAAGTATAACTCATTATCTGGTGTTGAGAGGCCCTCTTGTTTGGCCAAATTTGTTTTCATGTTTTCAATATTGTAGATTCCTGACTCTCCAAAAGGGAAGTTATTTTCAGTCTAGGTGGTATATTCCTTTAGATGTGTGAGCTTTTAAATGAAAAAAATCCAATACACTAATGTATTTACAAATCCAAAGTGATGGTACCTGCATTGCTGGGAGTAGTTGTTAATACGCTCTAAAACGTAGTTTGGTTTGTACTGAGCATCACAAATGCAGTCTTTAGAACTTTTCTTCATCTTTCGCTGAAAGGCATATCACTTGTCCCCATCTTTACCTTCTGTCTAATTAAGGCACATGCTCTTGTAGGAAATCATTGTACACAAAATAGTGATTGATCTTTTGATTGGAAGTTGAGAAGAGAAAATACTCCCATCTTGACTCCCCTCCCATCTCTGCTCACCTGGGATCTGGCCTTCCATAGAGCAGCTGTGCAGGCTTAATACCCATTGCCTTCCTTGCCCTGTGGCTAGGGGGGGTGGCAACACTTGTTTCACTTGCTCTGAGGCATAACAGACTGCAGTGCCTCTCTCCTTTGGAGACTCACTGTTTTAATTGTAGGTTTCCTAATTAAGATCTCTTTGTGCCTGCCCACATTCCACTAGTGTTGGCACAGAACTTCAGCTTCCTTCTAGCACTTAACTGAAGGCCTTCAATCCGGCCTTTTGTGAATATCTTGTCTCTTTCCATTCTTCCTCTGCCAAGGTGGAGAGCCCAGTGGCATAGACCTATGAGAAAGGGGGAAGCTTTGTGACTATCACTACTTTGGGAGGAATTTATTCTAGGATTGCTGGGATGGGACCTTCTTTTGTTTGCATACGTTATTTTCAGGAATTAATAAAAGTTAAATTACTAATGAGTCTGACATGAGGTACCTACATTTTAGTCAGATTCTTAACCCTATAGGCACTAGTAGGAAGAAGGAAGCTAAAGAGTTTACTATTGAAAAGTGTTTGGGTCTTATCTAGATTGATTTAAAGCTTGATAAATAAAAGCTTATGGAGTAAATCACAGACTTCGGGGTTTTGTGGTTGTGAAGACAATCACTCAAATGAAATTACTGATTGTTCCTAAATTGTATCAGATTTTAAAGCATAGAGTTAACTTTGATATTTGAATTAACTTTTTTGATTAGAAAAGACTGCAGGAGGATCTAGAAATTATTGAGTTAATTAAGAGTACTCTTGTAGCCTCCAGTATTTCTTGAGAAGACCAGGAATTGGCTAGGTTTCTAGAGCAGTTTCAGAAGAAGGGAAAGTAATTTTTCTGGAAAATGTAGCTTCACTTTAGTTCGCGTTATGTTAGTGCTCAAAATACAGCACGTCCTTTAACGGATCTGTATGTGCCATGCTAGAGGAAATGCAGTCTTTATTAAGAAGAAGGAATCTTGAATCCTTCACCTGGACCCAGATGGTTTCATTGATCACATCAGTATGAGGCGGACAAAGGGCTACTTTTTTGTTGCTGTTATTGTCATTTCCTTGGTTGTGAAGAAGCCTGAAAGAAGGAAGTTTATGGCATGCATGAAATAAAGCTGGAGGCCTGTGCTCTTATACCTGAGTGGGTGGTTTTATGGCCTAATTCTCTAATTGCTGGCATTTATGACAGTGTGGATCCAACTGGCCCTGTGGCTGAGGTGGATTATGTTGGGAATAGGGAGAGAAAAGGGGTCCTTTTGTTAGCCTTTTCATTTTCCCCTTCAATAACTTCTCTGAGAAAGCCCTGAGGAAATACAGAGACACTTGGACTGAGGGAATGGCATCCCATAAAATGGTTCTTTATGTTTTTAAAAAGGATGAGCTGCTTTTCTTGATCTATCCAAAGAAATCCATACCACCACTGTTAAATATTTCAATGAGCTTTGTACCTTGTCAGGTTACACACCAGGGGAAGCCAACCAGGAGGCTGGAGGTGCTGCTAGGCGTTTGCTTTTAAAGACTAAGACATTTGAAAGAAGAATGCTGCTGTGTGACTTGCAGTTGTTTTGGATGATATAAATCCCCTTGTAGGATTCGTATGAAACTTCTTAGAGTTCAAACTTGGTTTAACTTTTTAGATTTTGAATGCAACTATTCTAATGAGTTTTAGTTTTAAGGAAACAGTTAAAGATATAAATGTAAGAGTTAGTTGGCAGTTTTCTGTGTGGTGTATGAAAATTCCCCTTTCTTTGAAATGAGTAGTTGTTTTTCTGTTGGACAAATAGACTGAAGGGATTTCCCCAGCTGTTTTACCTTTAATTATCGCTTCAGCAATGCCTTGTGGGGCACCAGTGGGTAGGATCTATTCAACTGCCATTTATTTCTGGAGTTGGAGTTTTTTCCATCTATTTTATCTGTTTTGTTGCATTTCTGTGTTTTGGGTTTGGTTGGAATGTTTGGGTGTAGACGTTTTGATGTCTCTCATCAGTGAGAGCTATGAAGCTTTCTAACATTCGAATTGTTTTAGAGCGATCCAACCCTTATGGTCCACGCTTTGCTGAAGCATCATTGTTTCATTCTCATTTTACAGCATCAAAGTAATTGTGGCTTTCTGTCTTGAATTAGGGGAGTAACATTACTTGTGAGGAGTGTTTTTGGAGAAATTTTTTTTCACTAAGCTCTCCTTTGTACTATCTCAGTTCTAAAAACTGGGGAGTAGTTAATCACACGTATCTGTAATAAATATCTACGCCTAAAGGAATAAATATTTACACGTGCTTGTATTCAACTTCTGTCCATCCATGAGTATTGACTGATTTTTAGATCAAACACAAGCATACAGCATTGTCCCTAGATTATTATTGCCTTTAATTATAAGCAGTAAAACCATGTGGATAACATCTCTTTAAGCTTAGTTAATGAGGAAATCCTTTTGTAATCTCTCCAGCAAGGATTTTTTATTTGTGCATATATAAATACCTTTACAAAGGAAGGACAGAATCTCATTATGTAATCTGTAATAGTGTGAGATAGTACAGCACAGTATTTAAGAGTTTATTAAGACCATGGGCTCTGGGTTCAGACTGCCTGGGTTCAAATCTTGGCTCCACTATTTATTAGCTGAATGACCTTGAAAAACTTTGTTAACCTCTCTGTGCTTCAGTTTCTTCATTTGTAAATCAGTGGTACTTGTGCTTCATAAGTTTATTGTGAGGCTTAATTGAAATTATGCATGCAAAGTACTTAGCACTTTGCCTGGTACAGAGGAATCCCTAATTATTATTAGGACTCAGTAGGACTCAGATTGTAAGGACAGGAGTGCTTAATCTTTTTTTTTTGTTTGTTTCCCACCGAGGTAACAGGTTTTTTTTTACTTGGAGGTATACATATATATGTGTACACATATATACCTATTCGAGTGCTATAATCTTGCTTTAGAATGTTCTTGATTTTGGTATGGGTGTCAAGTTCATCAGTAAGCTAGGTGGAACCAAACTGAAGCCAGTCACACATCTTGGTAACAGCGGGTACCGTTGGTATCCAACTAGAATGTAATTAGCGATAAGGCACAAAAGGGAATAAAAAGAAAAGGACAGTAAATAGGCAGGAAGGTAACCAAGGAAGGCAGTGCCTTCATGAGTTGCATAACTGTCAAGCCAAGGCAGCTATATTGGGGTTGCTACCCTTGGTCCCTGTAACTAGTGTTCCTTATCTTTTTGAGTATGAGTACTTGGTGATTTCCTAAAACAACTCCGAGGTTCTTCAGGGTTCTTGGCCCCCAAGTTCAGATTCATTAGTCTATACTTGGTAGCTATTTGACATTTGTTCTCAAGTTTTAGCTTAGGGAGAGTGGAGAGTAAGTGTTGGTCTGTGGAGATCAATGCAGCTAACAATTTAATTACAGAAGAAATGCTAAGTTGTAGGTTGGAACTTAACTTGAGAAATAAAAATAACCACGAGCAGAATAGTCAAAAAGAAGTTAAATTTCGCCTAGTAGAGGATAGTATGCTTAAGGAGGAAACATATAGTTCTGTTTTATCTCACTTAAAAAAAAAAAAAAGGGTTTGGGCTTCCCTAGTGGCGCAGTGGTTGGAAGTCCGCCTGCCGATGCAGGGGACGCGGGTTCGGGCCCCGGTCCGGAAGGATCCCGCATGCCGCGGAGCAGCTGGGCCTGTGAGCCATGGCCGCTGAGCCTGCGCGTCCGGGGCCTGTGCTCCGCGGCGGGAGAGGCCGCGGCAGTGAGAGGCCCGCGTACTGCAAAAAAAAAAGATTTGCTGAAATACTTAATACACTGCCTTTTACAGATGAAGAAACCGAGGTACAGACACGTTAAATAGGTTTCCTTAAGTCGTATGGCTAGTAAGTGGCAGAGCTAGAATTCAAATCCAAATCTGTAACTATTCGAAGGCTTGTTCATGCTCTCTGCACTGTGGTACCTTCAGTCCCTTTCTCTTCTCACCCCATCCAATAAATTTCTGAGGCTTGTCTGTGATACTATTTTATTGTTTCTTTAATGTGTCCCTGTTTTTCTGTTTTTACCATCCTACTTTAAATTTCCATTACCTTTGCATGGATTAAAACCATAAGCTCCTAACCGGTCTCACTGCCTTCCTTTTCGCTGTATAGTGGTGCCAGTGGTTTTCTTAAATACAGATCTGATTCTGTCACTTTATTCCTAAAACTCTTTGACTACTCACTGAATGTAAAATAAGATTTAGAATTCCCAGCCCTTTATAATCTAGCTGGCCTACATTTCTACATTTTGAACATTATCTCCTGAACACACATTTTCACTTAAAGTGCTTCAACCATATTGAACTACCAGTCTATTAGATGTTCTCCACAGTCTGTGTGTACCTGCCTTTGTACCTTTGCTAATGCCTTTCCTTTGCCTTAAAATGTTTCCCATCTTGACCTGCCTCTGACTTATTCATCTTTCATGGCTCAGTTCAGATCCCCAGATCCCAACTCTTCCGTGAAGCTTTCAAGATACCACTTACTAGCTGAAATTCAACTTCTTTCCTGTTTTCTTAACTGTACTTTATACCTACCCTTAAAGAATTTACTCCAGAATACTTTATGTTGTAAATACTTTTGATTGTGTCTGTCTTTCCCCCATTAGATTATGATTTCCTTAAGACACAGACCATTTCTGAGTCATCATTTATGTTTTATATTGTTTACAGTGGTGACTTTTCATATAGAAGGTGATCAGTGAATGTTTGTTGAACTGAAAATTTGGTATACATACAACTTCTAGGAACACTTTGCCAAGGACATATCGCATAAGCTATTATGTTGTTGAAGACTATTAGCAGGATAATTTTGAGTAATTTTGAAAAATAGTAAGCTAACTTAAGTACAGCAGAGGAAAGTCTTAAGAGCCATCAAAGGACATTTTTGTAAAAGTACCGATTGGGGCTTTAAAAGTGATGTTGAGTGTTATAAAGCAGAAACTAACACACCATTGTAAAGCAATTATACTCCAATAAAGATGTTAAAAAAAAAAAGTGATGTTGAGGAATCCTGATGGGATGGCATCATCTTTTTTTTTGCGGTACGTGGGCCTCTCACTGTTGTGGCCTCTCCCGTTGCAGAGCACAGGTTCCGGACGCGCAGGCTTAGCAGCCATGGCTCACGGGCCCAGCCGCTCCGCGGCATGTGGGATCTTCCCGGACCGGGGCACAAACCCGTGTCCCCTGCATCGGCAGGCGGACTCTCAACCACCGCGCCACCAGGGAAGCCCAGCATCATCTTTTATATAGATAATGCTGGCACTGATCACCCACTTACTTGAGTGTTGTTTCCACTTCTAGGTTCCTCAACTTAGAGGGGATGAGGATACCTTGGAGAGGTTTCTGAGGAGACTCGAAAGATGATTATATGATTGGAAGTCAGACCTATGAGGAAGGGTTGGGAGAATGAAAAGTTAAGAGGCAACTTAATAACTCTTCAAAAAACATGAATGGATCCATTATTAGGAATGGTAACCAGCTGTTTTCCAGCTCTACTGATGCTAAAATAAGAGAAAAATAGGTTTAAATTGAAGCAAAGGGTAGTTGTGTAAGGAACTTGTTGCTAATGATGGTTTTCATTATAGTGATGGCGAAAAGATTACCGAAATAATTTTATGATCTTCTCTGGAGGTGAATTTTAAAGGACAGGAGTCCTGCCTATGTATGTGTAAAATGACTTCTCAAGCTACCTTCTCATTCTCTGAATCAATAAGTATATTTCTATTTAGATCCTAGAGGGCATGGATCATGTTTTATACTTTTTAATATTCCCCAAGGGGTCCTAGGGTCTCACTGGCTCCCTAAGAAGTATTTGAATTGTCAGTTTATGGCAGTAATTAACTTTCAGTAGTAAGCTCCAAAGAAATGTCTTTATGAAATGATTTTATAGTGGTTTTATAGGAGAATAAAAACTTAGAAAATGAGCTAAGAGGGAGCTAAGAGGGAAACCTTAAACATCAAGAGAAACCAGGGAAAGTAGTAGATGTGGTCTCAATATAGGAAACAAATAAATATTTGTAGCTTTTATGTCCATTTTCAGTTGTAGTCTAAAGAGCTGTGCTTCAGAATATCCCTTGTTAAGGGTATCACTGCTTGTGGATGCATTATAACAAGTGCTTTGTAAATCCTTTCCAGTCTAATAAGTTGGCTTCATGTGAATGAGGATTATAAAGGCCTCTGACCCTTGGCTTTTGAGGCCATGAGGAGGGCTTACATTACTTAGAATGAAACCTTTTTAGATATGTTGGGTTGCAAAAAGCATTTCCGGTACAGTCAGAATGAAAACTGTGAATTGGGATTATTCATATAGATTACCAAAAGTCTGGGCAGAGCTGATATTAACACCAGCTCATTTTCCTACTAGCTCTTAGTCCCAAAACCTTGAGTGGGTTATTGAAGCTTTAGGACTTTGGAATTTAGTACTGGAATTGTGTATAATTTCCTTCTTGTAGATAAATGGATACCAGGCTTATTTAAGGTTATTTGGCTTTAAATATTAAAAATATAATGAATGTTTTCTAAGTTTCGTATAGTAAGTGCTGTCTGCTGTTAACCAGATCATCTCATAAAATGACTGGAGTTCAAAGGTGAAGCTGGATTGTTGCAGGGATTCTGCAAGTGGTGGCAAAGTGAAGGGCAGCTTGATTCCCTAATTGTAAAATTGGTGTCATTTGAGAAACTGGGAATTGGAAATATAAGGGAGGCATACTTTTCCCGTAACTTTTTTTTTTTTAATTTTTATTTATTTATTTTTGGCTGCATTGGGTCTTTGTTGCTGTGCGCGGGCTTTCTCTGCTTGCAGTGACCCGGGCTACTCTTCATTGCGGTGCAGCGGGCTTCTCCTTGCAGTGGCTTCTCTTGTTGCAGAGCACAGGCTCTAGGCGCGTGGGCTTCAGTAGTTGTGGCTCGCAGGCTCAGTAGTTGTGGCACACAGGCTTAGTTGCTCCGCGGCATGTGGGATCTTCCTGGGCCAGGGCTCGAACCCGTGTCCCCTGCATTGGCAGATGGATTCTTTTTTAAAAAATAAATAAATAAATAAATTTATTTATTTATTTATTGGCTGAGTAGGGTCTTTGTTGCTGCGCGCAGGCTTTCTCTAGTTGCGGCGAGCAGGGGCTGAGTGGGGGCTACTGTTCATTGCAGTGCGCGGGCTTCTCATTGCGTTGACTTCTCTTGTTGCGGAGCACGGGCTCTAGGAGCACAGGTTTCAGTAGTTGCAGCATGCAGGCTCAGTAGTTGTGGCTCACGGGCTCTAGAGCACAGGCTCAGTAGTTGTGGCACACAGGCTTAGTTGCTCCGCGGCATGTGGGACCTTCCTGGACCAGGGATCGAACCCGTGTTCCCTGCTTTGGCAGGCGGATTCTTAACCACTGCGCCACCAGAGAAGCCCTCTCCTGATTCTTTATTCTACTTGAGAGATTCCAGTGTTGACTAATAAAATACCAGGGACTTTTTTTTTTAAGTAAGTTAATGCCACCTAATGTGTGCTTCTCAGAATGTGGTGATGAAACTTCCAAATATGATGTAGTAGTCAGAAGAGTCAGTTGGTTTTTTAAGCTAGTAAGAACACAAAACTTCCCGACTCATACATTGTACATTAATTCCTCAAAAATGTTAGGTCAAAATTGTGTTGGCTGACTTAGTAGCTTTGTTGTTTTGCCAAAGGGATTGTTTACTTTTGTCATGTAACTTCACTTTGCTCCTTCAGAAAACTGGCTTTTTGGAGAGATAACTCTTTTTACCTTTAGAGGAAAGAAAGTTGTGAATTTCTCAATGTTACTTTAGTTGCTGTTGATCATTCGACAGCCCAGAAGGAAAGATGCAACCTGACTTTTGCAGCAAGATCAGAACAAACTGGAAGAAAAAACTACAAATTTTATAGTAGAAACTTGTAGTTGAATGAACATATAGCTCAAAATGAAGTTAACTGCTGAAAGTTGGCATATGGAGGACCAAAACCTCTTGTAATAAAAAGAACCATCTCTGAAAACAGTGTTGGTGTTTGTTTAATTTTTCCAGCCTATTCAAGTGGACCTAGTCATTTTGTGGTATTTTCCTGTTAAACAGAGAAGAATAAACCCTGTCATTGTGCTGATTAATTTCTACAGTATATTAGTTAAGTGGGCTTATTTCTTCTGCTTCAGCAAGTAGATAAGTTCAGACTTGGAACCTAGGAGTTTGGAAGTCCTGATTTTTGTTTCTTTGTTTTTTAAGGTCGTGTGAAGTGATTTGGGGCATTGCCAAGAATCTGTATAGCTTACTATCTGATGTAGTGCATTCATTTTGCCTTTTTTTTTTTTTTTAAGACAATGAGCTTCTTTTTGTCGACCTCTTTTTCCGGAGCAGGATGGGTGGAGTTCACCTGTCTCATTTGTTTAGCTGTTTTGAGCATCTTTGCTTCTTGCTCTTGTTGATAATGGAGTGAGGATGAGGAAATACTTCTTTCTTTAATTACAAAGTGGGTATCATTTGTATTTCTTAGGTGAGAGTTGCTAGGTAGAATTGAATTAAATATTTGAAAAGAATTTCATTCTTGTGTGGGTGAAAATTTTACCAACTATTGTTATTGAAGGACATTGTATTACTGTCTTTGCACTCTTTAATCCTAGGTGACTTTGGGGGTTAACATTTATCAGTATCAGGCAGAGATCATATTTAAAACAGTGTAAATCTCTTCCTATCTGTTTTGCATTCAAACAGCCACAGTTCTGTTCGAGGCACCAGTAGCCAGAGAAAATCTGGCCTTGGCCCTGTCCCTGCCATTCTGTTGACAAGAGACTATGATGTCAGTTCAGTAACTGTGTACATTTCTAGACTGCTTGGATTTCAGAAACCATCTTGGCTTAAGAAGTTTGTCTCCTGATATCTGTGTATTTGACTATGCTTGAGTATTTTATTCTTTTCCCTTCTTATAAATTCAAAAACATCATTGTTAAATTCACTTTTTGGAAATGATTTACAGGTGTCACTATCTTTTTTTCTTTTACAAATGGTGAAAAACTGCTTGCAAAGAGGCTCATCTTCCCCCTAAATGGCATTCATAAACATAGCACTCTACAGAGTAAGAAACGGTGACTGGAAATCTAATCTGTTTTTCAAAGAACATCTTTTATGTACCAGGCAGATGACCAAGTATTGGGGCATTAGCATTGAACAAGTCCCTTCCCCCCTTCCCTCATGGAACTTACTGTCTAATTTCTCTTTACTGAGTTCGGCTTAAAATATAGCATGAATATAAATACTAAAGTTACAATACCTTGCAAGATACTTTGGAAGTTGGTAATTTGAAGGCCAAAGCTCTCAAAACTAATATTAACAGAACTGTTCTTGGGAGCAATTCAAATAGTAGTCTTCATTTACTGATTTACTGATTCTTGAGAGTCAGTTATACCAGGTGTAATATGTGAATCAAGATATGAATCAAGATATTTACTCCCGGGTTTTTTTTGTTTGTTTGTTTGCGGTACGCGGGCCTCTCACTGTTGTGGCCTCTCTCGTTGTGGAGCACAGGCTCCGGACGCGCAGGCTCAGCGGCCATGGCTCACGGGCCCAGCCGCTCTGCGGCATGTGGGATCTTCCCGGACCGGGGCACAAACCCGCGTCCCCTGCATCGGCAGGCAGACTCAACCACTGTGCCACCAGGGAAGCCCACTCCCAGGGTATTTAATAGCTTCCCCCTTCCTGTTAAAAGGGAACTTAAGCACTAGCACATCCTTTACTGCCTTCTACAACTGAAGAAGTGCCACTCTCCACTTGTACTCTGGATTCCATCCCCTCTCATCTACTCAGGGTCATTCCTGCAGTTATTCCCCCTCTCTCCTGCATCACCAGTTTTTCTCTCATCAACATATAAAACTGTCTTAATATAATCCTTGTTTTAAAAAACCCTTGACCCCAGGTCCTCCCCCAGCTACTACCCAATTTTCTGCTCCCTTTCACAACAGAACTCCTTGAAAGTGCAGTATGTAATTGCAGGTGCCACTTTCTCACCTCTCAGCCACTCCTCAACCCCTGCAATCGGGCTTTTATCCCCATGACTCTAGGAAATTGCTCTTATCAAAATCCTCAAGGGCCTCTCTCTTGCCAGATTGAATAGATAATTCTCAGTCCTCCTCCTGTTCAACCTTTGGGCAGCATTTGAACCAGGTGACCACTCCCTTCTTGAAACACTCTTTTCTTGGATTCTGTAACACTGCACTCATCTGCTTTTTTCTTAACTCATTGGTTATTAATTTTCAGTATTCTGTATGGCTTCCTTCCTCTGCTTAACTCCCCTGAATGCTGGCGTCACCTAAGAGTCTGCCTTTGGCCACCTTCTCTATCTGTGCACTTGTCCTCAGTGACCTCATCCAGGCCTCATCTGTATGCTGAGGACTCCTAAATCTTTGTCTCTAAACCTTGACTACTTCTTTGAGTCCCGGGCTTGTATTTCCAGCTGCCTATTTGACATTCCATTTGCATAATAATAATGAGCGTGATGAGTGTTCATTGAGTGTTGTGGGTCAGGCAGTATTCTCAGTGCTTCACATGTATTATCTCACCTACTCTTGCCCACCTGCTGAGGTAGCCACTGCTATTCCCAGACAAGGAAACAGATATGCATTGAAGCACTTGGATGTTTAGTGGGTATCTTACACTTCCCATGTCCAGAAAGTCTTGATTTTCTCCTTTCTCCTTGTTTCAGAATGACTCTGCCCTTTAGCCAATAGCTCAGGCCTAAAATTTGAGAGTTATCCTTGATTTCTCTCTATATTCACATTCCAAATAACCCATCAGCAAATTCTGTCTGTACTACCTCCAAGATACCTTAAATCCAACTTCCTCTTATTAATTCTCCTACCAAAACCCCACACTTGCCCATTATAATCTTTTGGTTGGACTATTCCCTCATCTCCCTGCTTGTGTTCTTACCTCAGTGAAGTTTGTTCTTCACACAGCAACTGTAGATTCCATGTGTAAATCAGTCACATCTTACTATTCCCTCACTTTAAACATGTTGGTATCTCTCCCGCATCTCCCTTCTCCCCACTGCTTGGATAAATCCGGATTTCTTACCCTGTCTGGCAAAGCCGTACATGATTTGGCCTCTGGTCAGGTCTGCTTCTTCCAGCACCACCTCTTCTCATCTCACTCATTCTGCTGCACGGCCACACTGGCCTTTTGGTCTGTCATACATGCCATGCTCGTTGCTGTCTCTGGGCCTTTGCACTTACTATCTAGCTAGAATACTATGCCACCTAGGTCTTTATATGTCTGTCTTTTTCTCATCATTTAGGTCTAAATCTGGGTTCAGCCACTTTTTTCTGCAAAGGGCCAGATGGTCTCTGTCGCAACGACTCCGCCCTGCTGTTGTGGTCCAGGAGCAGCCATAGACAATACAGAAATGATGACACATGGGGCTGTGTGCCAATAAAACTTTATTTATGCACACTGAAATTTGAATTTCTTATAACTTTCATGTGCATAAAATATTCTTCTTTGGATTTTTTTAACCATTTAAAAATGTTAAAAACCATTCTTAGTTCATGGACTGAACAAACCAGGTGGCAGTCCAGATTTGGCCTGTGGCCCACAGTTTGCCAAGGTCAGAAGCCTTTTCTGACCACCCCAGTGAAAACAGCCCTCACAGGTAACCCCCATCAATCCTTCACGCCCTCATTGCGTTCTTTATTTGTTACATGGTTATTTTCTCATGGGGCAGGAATTCTGTCAGTTCTTCACCTGTGTAGTCTAAAACAGTGCCTGGCAACACTCAGTAAATACTTGCTGGAGTGATTGAATGCCATTCCCATTTGAATTTTGGCTGTAGGCTGCTATCTGCTCTCCAGTTATTCAGTCTCTTTCCTACTCTAATTTCGTATGTATGTATCTAGAATAAACTTCAAACTTCAGTTATGCCTTGTCTACATTCGAGACCCAGAGGTAGCTCCTGCTGTTCATTGGATGAGCTTTGACCATACCATCCTAGAATTAACAAGGTTCTGATACTTCATTTGTCTTTGATCTTGGCCCTGCTGTGGCTACCCCTTTCCAACCAAATCAATTTTTATCAATTTTTGCATCTGATTTCCCACTTCTCCCCATTACCCCTCCCATTTATTCTTTTTAAAAAATATTGATTAATTGATTGATTGATTTCGCTGCACCGGGTCTTAGTTGTGGCACTGGGGATCTTTGTTGCAGCATGCGGGATCTCTGTGGGGATCTTTAGTTGTGGCATGCAGGATCTGGTTCCCTGGCCAGGGATCAAACCTGGGCCCCCTACACTTGGAGCGTGGAGTCTTAACCGCTGGACCACCAGGGAAGTACCCCCCCTCCCATTTATTCTTTTTTTTTTAATTCTTTTTTTTAAAATAAATAAATTTATTTATTTTGGCTGCGTTGGGTCTTCGTTGCTGCACGCGGGTTTTCTCTAGTTGTGGTGAGCGGGGCTACTCTTTGTTGCAGTGCGGTGGCTTCTCTAGTTGCGGAGCATGGGCTCTAGGCATGCGGGCTTCAGTAGTTGTGGCATGTGGGCTCAGTAGTTTTGGCTCGCGGGCTCTAGAGCACAGGCTCAGTAGTTGTGGCGCATGGGCTTAGTTGCTCCGTGGCATGTGGGATCTTCCCAGACCAGGGCTCGAACCTGTGTCCCCCTGCACTGGCAGGCAGATTCTTAACCACCGCGCCACCAGGGAAACCCTCCCATTTATTCTTAATCAGCCATTGTCCATGATTTATTTCCTTTAGAGCTACGGTCTAAAAAACTTTTGTAGGTTGTGAGCCGCTTTTTTTCTTTGAGAATCTGAAGAAATCTGTGTCTCTCGTCTGGCAGATGCCCATATAAACAGAGTTTTGCCTGTGATTTCAGCAAACTCTCTAAGCTTAAATCCTGCCTATCAACTTGTCTGCAACTAAATGCATGCTTAGCCCCTTTTCTGATAGAGAGCTCCCTTCCGTTGAACTTTGTCTTCATTCTCTCTCAGTGCCAACCCCTCCTCCCCATCCCTTTCCCATTTATTAGTGATTTGCTGTTGAGAATTTTCAGTCTCTTCCTGGCTGCTGTGTTCTCTTTCAGCATGTAAACACATTCAACTCAAAAAGTAGTCCTGGGGCTTCCCTGGTGGCGCAGTGGTTGAGAGTCCGCCTGCCAGTGCAGGGTACACGGGTTCGTGCCCTGGTCTGGGAGGATCCCACATGCCGCGGAGCGGCTGGGCCTGTGAGCCATGGCCGCTGAGCCTGCGCGTCCGGAGCCTGTACTCTGCAATGGGAGAGGCCACAACAGTGAGAGGCCCGCGTACCGCAAAAAATAAATAAATAAATAAAAGTAGTCCTGGACTTCCCTGGCTATCCAGTGGTTAAGACTCCACACTGTGGGGAAACTAAGATCCCACATGCTGTGTGGCCAATAAACAAACAAATAAGTAATCCCCCCAGGCAAATCTTTTCTTACGTTGTGCCCATTGTGTCCTTTCCCATGTAATTGAGTTTTTCCAAAAGAGTGGTCTATACTGACTTCCATTTTTGTCACTTTCTAATCACACTCTTGACCCACTGCGCTTTGCTTCCTCCTGCCTCTAACACTGCCTTGAAGTTGACCTTGGTAAGGTCATAGGTGACCTCCCAATTTTGATATCCTCTGTACAAAATCCTTTGTATCCCTCCCCAACTTGGCCATCTCTTGATGCGTATTCTTCCCTTGACTGTTCTGTACTTAGATACTTGATCTGTCTCCTTGGCCATTCCATCTCTGTCTCCCCCCTTAGCGTCCCTTTCCCCTGTATGTGAAGTGTGGGTATTCCCTGGGGATCTGCCGTGTATCCTCTATTTTCTCTCTGTATTCTCTCCCTGGGTGACTGTTTATACACACAGTTTCAGCATTCATAAATTCATTGAATCAGATGCGTTTTCTCCAGATCATTATATCTTACAACTTGGACAGACATTTCAAATTCATGCGTCTAAACTGATTTCCCTCCTGCTCCTAGAAACCTCTCTTCTTTCTTTTTTCCCAGTCTTATAAATATATCACCATAAACCTAATCAACCTAAGGCCAACACCTGCAAGTCTTTACTGATTCTTTCCATCCCCTGAACCCTTTATATTGAAACCTTGTTCATTTTGCCTCCTGACTGTCTATGGAATCTGCCCTTTTCCTTAATCCCCATTGCCACTGCAGTCATTTTATAGCTGTTCTTACTGCCTCTGGTTTTAAAGGCAGTCTCTACTTCCCCACTGCTGTCATAGTGATCTTTTGAAAATATAAATCTAATCATGCTTCTCTCCTGCCCAAAAGTGTTACTGATGAGCTGTAGCCCTCAGGATGAGGCCCACACTTCCTTGAAGATAAACTTCAAACTCAGAAAGGCATTTAAGACCTTTCATGATCTGCCTCTGCCTTTTTTCCTCCTCAATATCTTATGCTCCTTTCCCACATCAGCTAGGGCCTCAGCCCTACTGAACTGTCTGTAATTTCACTCCATGCCATGCTCTTTTGTATCTCTGTGCCTTTGTATGTGTTATTCTCTCTGCCTGAAATATCTCCCTTCAACCCTAATTTACCATCCTTTAGAAGTTTGAGTAAGCTTTCACCCTTTCTGCAGTGGCTTTCCTGACTCTTTCTCCTTGACTGGGTTAGTCACCTTTCTGCTGTGCTTCCATATTCATTTCTCTGGCATGTGTATTCCTCTGGCATAGCAGGAAACACACTGCATTCCATTAGTTTTTGTGTTTTTTTTCAATTAATTAATTAATTTATTTTTGGCTGTGTTGGGTCTTCGTTGCTGTGCCAGGGCTTTCTCTAGTTGCTGCGAGCAGAGGCTACTCTTGGTTGCAGTGTGTGGGCTTCTCATTGCCAGGCTTCTCTTGTTGCGGAGCACGGGTTCTAGGCGTGCTGGCTTCAGTAGTTGTGGCACGTGGGCTCAGTAGTTGTGGTGCACAGGCTTAGTTGCTCCGTAGCACATGGGATCTTCCTGGACCAGGGCTCAAATCCATGTCCCCTGCACTGGCAGGCGGATTCTTAACCACTGTGCCACTAGGGAAGACCCCTCCCTATGAATTCTTAAAAGAAGAATCTTATTGTCTAATTCTTCTGAGTGCACCAGTATTTTATGCTACTGTGCTATTACCACGTAATGTTTTTTAAACAGTTAGTGTACTGCATTTCCTTTATTTTCATTTTACAAACATTTATTACTCTAAATTTGTGCCAGATACTAAAATGCAACAATGAATAAGTAAACTTTCCCTGTCTTTAAAGAGTGCTCTAGAGAAGGAGACAAACTTGTAAACACATTCTTTATCCATTATGCTAATTAAGTACTGGTGATTATGTATGTCTTTAAAATGCAGCGCTAAGACCTTGGTATTTTATTTTTTAAATTTATTTATCTTTTTGGCCACTCTGCCCAGCTTGTGGGGTCTTAGTTCCCCAACCAGAGATCGAATGCAGGCCCTTAGCAGTGAAAGCACAGAGTCCTAACCACTGAACCACCAGGGAATTCCCAAGCCCTTGTTATTTTAGAGCTTGTAGCGATAGACACTCAGAGAAATGTCCCAGCAGCAGTGGTAGCTAACTGGAATAATTTCCCAAAGGAGAAGTGGTACTCTTCTTTAACTAGAGCTACTGAGATGCACAATAAGCCTCCTTGACCTTTCTCCGTCTTCTTTAGTTGTTCTTAGTAATTTTCTTAGTTCTCTGGCCTCCTCATATGATGGAACCATATATGATGATACCAAAAATTATAAGCCTTCAAAACAAAGAATTTCAAACAATTACGTATCGGGTGCTTTTGATACTGTCTATGGTTTTTGATGTTATTTTCAGTTGATTCATCAATAAACCTCTGTAGGTGAAGAAATTTGATTTTTTTTTTAACTCTAAAGACTAACCATTTTGGAGACGGAAGAATGCTAAGGTACTTACCATCTAATTCAGTGCTCTGAAGTGCTGAGTCTCTTGCTAGAAAAGAAAGAAGGTTATGAGCGGTTATCCTAGGCCTTATTCATCAAAGGCCAGGTGTGGCCAAGCTTGTTTAATAGAAGAGTTTTCAAAATAGCTTTGGAACCTCCACATTAGATTGGGAGGTGAAGAACTCCAGGTGAATGATCTCTGCTCTGACTAAAAATTGGGAAGAACTTACGGGAGGAGCTAAAATCTATTTTAGTTGGGGGTAGGAAGGAAAAGGCATTGACTTTCTCAGTTGCAAGTTTATCAGATCACTGGTATTACTAGGAACTGTGTCGCATCTAATCACTGCAGATGATTTAGGTCTCGATTACTTAAACTCTCTCAGATTTCTAATGCTGGAGTGGTGCCTAGTACAACACTGAGGCATGGAGATAGACATTGCCATCCTTTGGAAGAATTTTGAGATTTGTTGACTGTTTCTCCATGAACCTAATACTAATACAAGTGGAAGAATGAACTATTCCAAGATTTAAGCCAGTTTTTTATTCCAGAATATGAATTACGTAGTAATTTCTCCTTCACCGACTTTTTAAGGGATTTTGGCTTTTCTAAAGGAAGGCTGAGATTGTGCGTCTGCCTGTCTGCTTTAGATACTTCTTGGGAGCAGGATCATGTCTTACTGCTTATCTTTGCATTGGGAACAGATAGCATATAAATGGTTTTTGAATGAATGGACAAGTAAAAGAAATAGTGTTTTGTTTGCAGAGTTGTCCTAGTAGTACATAATTCCTTGAAATACAGAACTTCATGTATTTTTCTAAAATACCTTCATCATTACATTTTATCTGTAAACATCATTGTCCGTAATACTTTGGGTTCACTTAGATTCACTTGTGGAAAACATATTTCCTGTTGCTTCATCACAAATATAATAGCCACTAAAGGATTAAAATTCTGCCATTAAAATAAAAATCAAATGTTAAGATATTTATGGGTAACGTAGAATTTACTAGTAAACGTATGTTTGGAAGTTCTCAAATAACCCCTAGAGGTAGGGGTAGGGATAATAAAGAAATTCCACACATGTATTATTTTAGAATTAGCTTTCGCTTGGGAAACAACATTAGCTTCATTGCATTCCTAATCTCTGGAAGCTCAATATGGTCCAACAGTATTTTATGGTGCTCAACTTGGCAAGGATGTTTTTCTATCTTTGGAGGTAAGAAAAGGGTAAAATCTTGACGATCTAGTGACATCATTATCAAGAAGGAATAGGTTTGTTGCCTCTTGCCTATACTTTGTCTTGGAGTGCTGTGCTCATCAGAGGACGCCAGAGTGAAAGGAAAAGTACGGGTGGCTGTTTGGGCCCAGTTTCCAGGAATACTTCATCCTGTGTAGCGTGGGGTCTCCTGTTTCCTCTCTTCACGAGTGTCCAGGCTTACGATGCCATAGTGCCAAACATGGATTTAATTGCAGCTTCTCTTGTTACCTTTTTTTGTAGACATTTTGACTTAGTCTTTTGATTTCTAGGCAAGCCTAAATCCCTGGGAAGCTAGCACTGTTACCTTGTTTACTGCATCTTCCAGGAACCCCGTGTGTTTAAAGGGGGTGATGGGAGCGACAGGAGAGGCAAAAAAGGACTTCGTTTGTAGCGGCTTCTTGCAGCATTTTTTTCCCCAGTGCTTTGTCAGCTTGGTTTTCCTTAGATTTGGGGGGACTTTTAGGTGGAATTGGAAGTTCAGAGTTAGCTGACCAGAGCTCTTTAACATAACAATGATGGCTTTTGTTTTTGGCTAAACTGTCTGGATTGTTTAAACAATGGGTGCTTATTTTTTTAAGCATGCTTCAAGAAGTCAGTCTATATTTGAAGTGAAAAGAAAGCTCTTGGGTGGAAGTCAAGTCATTCTTCTCTTATTCCAACTACAAGACCACAAAGAAAGAGTTAATGCCTTCTGTCATTTTGGAAAGTACTTGGAAACTTTAAACATTGGCAGAGTTAGTTAAATTACCGCTTGACAGCTCAGTAGTACTCTTTCGGAGCACACTGAATTAGGGTTGTACAGTTACATGTTGTGAAAGTTAGAAATATAGAAAAGCGACTCACTAAGGTTGCTGATAATAAACATAGCAATGTGGATCTCATGTTTCTTTTAAAGATTAAACATTTTTCATTACTTCAGCTGTTGGTTACTTTACCTGTTGGCTATTGTATGTATAGTTGCTAGAACTCTCTCATTGCAACACTTGGAGCATAGAACTTATGCATTTAGCAATGTAGTCCCCTGGCAAGCGTTAGGAAATCCTCAGATGTCTTTGTGAAATGCATAGATTAGCAGTTGTTCCATAAGGATAATGCAGGGAAAGAATGAATTAAATCAGAAACTTTAAGGATTTGAAAATGGGTGTCATGTTACTTTAATAGTAGCCGAAAGAATAGGGTATTTTGTACTGTAGGTGACTTACTGGATTCCTTTACATATTTATTTATAGTTTTAGATTGTAGCCATTATGGTAGGAAGTTACTTGCAGATAACTGTATGATCTTGGGCAAGTCATTTGGCCCTTCAGAACTTCAGCTTCTAAAACCACATCAATAATAACTACAATATGGACACCACATTATAGTTTTATGAATGATTTTGCATAAATTACATAACTTACATAAATTATTTCATTTATTCCTTACAACGCTCCAATAAATAAAAGAATTGAGACCTCAGACAAGCCCTTCCCTCTCTTCAGTGGTGGCACGTGCCGACAAACGAGAGGATGAAGTGGCCCCCTCTACAATTGGGGGGCTTTAACTGTTGGAACTTAGTTTGGGGATTATCAGTATAAATTGGAGGTACAAGAAAATCTGTCTATAATTCCTTATTTTGTTCTTATTTTATGTGGATTTTGTTTCTGGCATCTGAAATTCTTATTTCTTTGTAGAGAACTCTTAGCTTCTGAATCGGTGAATTTCTATTAATCAGGTTGTTTAAATAGACCATATTTCTTGACAATTTGTTCGAAATCGTTTAAATCCTTAGTATTTTTTTAAAAGGCAGGTTAAAAGTTAGAGGGAAAGAGAAGTTTTTGCCTTTTCTCAGTATGACTGAAAATAAGATGCTTCCTTCAGTTATTCTTGGATGCATTCTTGAATTGGTGTAGTCAATTCATCATCCCTTTCACAAATGCTGCTGCCCACCATTAAGTCTCTTATCACAGGGCATTTAAAAATGATGCCATAAAATGCATGTTGAGAATCTCTGGATCTCAAATGTATAGAAATCACATCTAAATGTCAATTCCTGAGTTAAGGAACTGACGATAATGGCAATTTCAGTCTCTATTAATGTTTAGTAGACAAGAGATTATGATATTGTAGATTATTCCTTATGTGTCTGTAGACTTAACTACCTGTTGAAAAGGTATTTGTTTTATTGGGGCTGTATATTTCTGCCATTGTACTGATTTGCTTACTTGAATTAAAGTCATTCTTTAATTGTTTTGGGCTGTATCTATAGTTTGAAATTTAGGACTGTCCCCTATGTACTGTGCACCAAAGGTGACTTATTGATGCATTGTTCAATTACTACACAGCTCCTATTTGTCTGTAATGAAGCCATATGGCTGGGTCCATTTATTTCAGTATTAAGTTATTTTATAATAATATCCATATGAATGATGATGAGTAATACATAGAGGCTAAATTTTCCAAATTCATTTGTGTCTCCTCTGGGCATTTCTTTGGGATATGTTCAGATTCATGTTTTTTTTTTGTTGTTTTTTTCCTGATTTTAAAATAATTTTCCTTTGTTATAGGATGAGCAGTTCTTAGGTTTTGGCTCAGATGAAGAAGTCAGAGTACGAAGTCCCACAAGGTCTCCTTCAGGTATGGCCAGTTAAATGCATGGCATCTTTACGTTTTGTTTGTTAAGAGACTGTGACTTCCCCTTGCCTTCTTTGCATGTAAAGGGTGGTCTTAAATACTGGGGTTTTTTGGGTGCATCCTTCCCTTTCCCTCACACTAAGTAGGAAATGGCTTATGAGCTAGACCTCTTTAAGGGACCTCTCTGTCAGGCTGCTTTTGGTTTATCCTTGATAATGCTTGGGGGCTGGGTTTCCATGGAATGCTTGCAAAACCTGGTAGGCAAATTGAAGGTTACCTACTGAGAGCAGCATCCTCACATTTACACATTTTGAATTGTATGGCAGTAAATATGACTTTGGAAATAATTTGGCCATTGTTTTTTACAGATGAAATTTGGTCTACTATTGTCAAAGAACTAAAAACAAAATGTTGGCACTGTATGAAACTATTTTATCTGATCCTTGAAAAACTGTGTTAAAATAAAGAAAATAAAAACGACATGGGTATTTCCATTTATTAGCAATATTTGTCATTGTTCTCAATAAGAATATATCTAGAATGTCTTGAAATTCTAGACTTAACAGCAGTTTCCTGCAAGATGATCCTCAGTGGAAATAACATTTAATGGCTTGCAGAATTGTTCTGTATAGGAGAGGGCTATAGATCTTTTGATGAAAAAAACATTCCCCATCTGTGCTGCCATTCTGACTTCTTGTATGGTTGTCTTTGATTTTATGTGCATAGACAGTCTAGTTAAATATGATGTTGTTAGCTGTGCTTTTGGTCCTTGATGTTGACATAGTTTGTGATGTTTGTTAGCATTTGCATTTCATTTGAGTCATCGTATATTATATAGTAATCTAACTCAAACACATAAGTTGACAATTTTTCCTTTCCCAAGTGGTGGTGGTATTGCCATTCTAGTTGAGAGGACTTAGCCAGTAGTATTCCAGTATCTCTGCCATTTAGACAGTAGCAATATTCTCTTTAAGATGTGATGAAATCTTAAAACTTCGTATCAGGTGATGTTAGAGATTGTCTGGTCTAACCCTTCATTTATAGATAATAAAATGAGGCCCAGAAAAGACATGATGAGCAGTTTACTTCTGACTGATTTGTGAGTTCTTTGAATGTGTTGTGGATTATGGAAGTTAGCAGAGCAGGACTCTTCTCTATTCTGCTTTTTCTACCTGTCCACCAAGAGCTTTTTTTAAAAGATGGATAGAAGAGGTTTTCAGAATTAATAAAGGCCTATGAGTAGCCAGCTTCAAGTCTACCAAGATTGTAAGGAATCTTGTGATGTACTTCTGGGTAGGAGTTTATTTTGTTAATTCACAACCCTCTCTTGATGGTTTCCTCAAGTTTTTTTCTTGGCTGTAAGTGTACCTTAAATGTTGTTTTTTGTTTGTTTTTTTAAACCATCTGTGTATACTTTATTAAGAAATGAAACTGTTTCTCTGCTGTCTTCTAGTCCATTACTTTCGTTGTAATTAGTATATATTGAGAACAGATTTGTGAATCTTAATCTATTAAGAGAAGTTTCAAGTTAATTGGTGAGGAAAGCATTTATATTTAGAAAGCTCAACAATAAGACCTTTGTTGATTTCTGTTCTGTTAGAAAGCTGGTTCCATAGTCTAAAATGTTCATCATAATGGCATAAATCTCTTCTGGTGCCTCTTAGGGGAGGTTTTAATCTCAGAAGAATGTTGAGTCATATAAAACATTGAAAAGTCACGAGAGAAGAGATGATATGATAGAGGAGGCAACTCATAATACATTTAGAAAGTACAGACTATATGTGGTGATCAAGCTGTGGTGTATATAAATCAAATCACTATGTTGTACACCTGGAACTAATATATATTGTATGTCAATTATACTTCAATAACAAAGAATGCATCTTTAAAAAGAAAAGAAAGTACAGACTATACAAAGAATTTTAGGGAGTTCCCAGGTGGTCTAGTGGTTAGGATTCCAGGCTTTCACTGCTTTCAGTGCGGGGCCTGGGTTCAATCCCCGGTCAGGGAACTGAGATCCCACAAGCTGTGCAGCATGGCCAAAAAAGAAGAACAAAAACAAAAAAAGAGAATTTTAGAAAACAGTGGTTTTTCTGAAGTCTCTTGATAAGCAGCAAATTGAGCTGATTGATAAGTTGGCAAATTCCTTTTATTTAGAATAGAAGAAATCTGATTTAAATTGTCAGTTTGCTCTTGACATCAATTATGGTTAAATCTTTTTTGTAATTTGAGACTAGTTCAAGAACCTGTAGGTAGGGGAATAGATTAATGGACATCTCATGTCATTTCACTGATTAGTTCACTACCACTGAGTTCAGTGATCTTATTCTGATGTCTCATGAATGAATGTTTTTCTTTTTCAGTGAAACTTTTTTTTTTGTTTCGGTACGTGGGCCTCTCACTGTTGTGGCCTCTCCCGTTGCGGAGCACAGGCTCCGGACGCTCAGGCTCAGCGGCCATGGCTCACAGGCCCAGCCGCTCCGCGGCATGTGGCATCTTCCCAGACCGGGGCACGAACCCGCGTCCCCTGCATCGGCAGGCAGACTCTCAACCACTGCGCCACCAGGGAAGCCCCAGTGAAACTTTTTAAACTTACTTTGGCAAAGCAGATTGAAAATATAGGAAGCTGAGCTGCCTATAGAAGTTGGTATATTATTGTAGCCTGTAGAAGTTGGTATGTTGTTGACTGAAGAGCATCTTGTTCAGATTTATTAAAGGCAAAATTCTGAGTTTAAAAAATGGGATGACTTACTATAAATATGTTCTCAGATATTAACTCTTGGTGGCTACGATATGGAAAAGCTCATACAGATTTTTTTAAAACACACCTTTTTTTAATTCAGAAAAAACCTTTTTGTTCACCCAAAGTTGTAGGAAAATTAGTTTTATATATTAATTGCTCAGTTGAAAACCTCTTATTATCTTAGTTTTTCTATCAAAAAGGTAGTTAAGTGTTCTTTTAGGTAGGATGTTATTTACTTGATTTCTTTGAGGCAGGTTTTTGGTGAAAAGAAACTAAGCACAATTAAGATGTTTTATTGACTGATTAGACCCAGGTAGAGTTCAGTACAGAATGGCTTGTGCTAAATTATATTCAGCTTAGTTAAGACCTAAACTACAAAGCTAAATATATGCTCTTCATTGTTTAATTTCTATACACAGTTAAAACTAGTCCTCGAAAACCTCGCGGGAGACCTAGAAGTGGCTCTGACCGAAATTCAGCTCTCCTCTCAGACCCATCTGTGTTCTCCCCTCTAAATAAATCAGAGACCAAATCTGGAGATAAGATCAAGAAGAAAGATTCTAAAAGTATAGAAAAGAAGAGAGGAAGACCTCCCACCTTCCCTGGAGTAAAACTCAAAATAACGCATGGAAAGGACATTTCAGAGTTACCAAAGGGAAACAAAGAAGATAGCCTGAAGAAAATGAAACGAACACCTTCTGCTACATTTCAGCAAGCCACAAAGATTAAAAAATTAAGAGCAGGTAAACTCTCTCCTCTCAAGTCAAAGTTTAAGACAGGGAAGCTTCAAATAGGAAGGAAGGGGGTACAGATTGTACGCCGGCGAGGAAGGCCTCCATCAACGGAAAGGATAAAGACCCCTTCAGGTCTCCTCATTAACTCTGAACTGGAAAAGCCCCAGAAGGTCCGGAAAGACAAGGAAGGAACACCTCCACTCACAAAAGAAGATAAGACAGTAGTCAGACAAAGCCCTCGAAGGATTAAGCCGGTTAGGATTATTCCTTCTTCTAAAAGGACAGATGCAACAATTGCTAAGCAGCTCTTGCAGAGGGCAAAAAAGGGGGCTCAAAAGAAAATTGAGAAAGAAGCAGCTCAGCTGCAAGGAAGAAAGGTGAAGACACAGGTCAAAAACATCCGACAGTTCATTATGCCTGTTGTCAGTGCCATCTCCTCGAGGATCATTAAAACTCCTCGGCGGTTCATAGAGGATGAGGATTATGACCCTCCAATTAAAATTGCCCGACTAGAGTCTACACCGAATAGTAGATTCAGTGCCACGTCCTGTGGATCTTCCGAAAAATCAAGTGCAGCTTCTCAGCACTCCTCTCAGATGTCTTCAGACTCCTCCCGGTCCAGTAGCCCCAGTGTTGATACCTCCACAGATTCTCAGGCCTCTGAGGAGATTCAGGTACTTCCTGAAGAGCGGAGCGATACCCCCGAAGTTCACACTCCACTGCCTATTTCCCAGTCCCCAGAAAACGATAGTAATGACAGGAGAAGCAGAAGGTATTCAGTGTCAGAGAGAAGTTTTGGATCTAGAACAACGAAAAAGTTGTCCACCCTACAAAGTGCCCCCCAGCAGCAGACCTCTTCCTCGCCACCTCCACCCCTGCTTACTCCACCGCCCCCGCTGCAGCCAGCCTCCAGTATCTCTGACCACACACCTTGGCTCATGCCTCCAACCATCCCTTTAGCATCACCATTTTTGCCTACTTCTGCCGCTCCCATGCAAGGGAAGCGAAAATCTATTTTGCGAGAACCGACATTTAGGTGGACTTCTTTAAAGCACTCTAGGTCAGAGCCACAGTACTTTTCCTCAGCAAAGTATGCCAAAGAAGGTCTTATTCGCAAACCAATATTTGATAATTTCCGCCCCCCTCCACTGACTCCTGAGGATGTCGGCTTCGCGTCCGGGTTTTCTACATCTGGTACTGCTGCTTCAGCTCGATTGTTTTCGCCACTCCATTCTGGAACAAGGTTTGATATGCACAAAAGGAGCCCTCTTCTGAGAGCTCCACGATTTACTCCAAGTGAGGCTCACTCTAGGATATTTGAGTCTGTAACCTTGCCTAGTAATCGAACTTCTGCTGGAACATCTTCTTCAGGAGTATCTAACAGGAAAAGGAAAAGAAAAGTGTTTAGCCCTATTCGATCAGAACCAAGATCTCCTTCTCACTCCATGAGGACAAGAAGTGGAAGGCTTAGCACTTCTGAGCTGTCACCTCTCACCCCACCGTCTTCTGTCTCTTCCTCGTTAAGCATTTCTGTTAGTCCTCTTGCCACTAGTGCCTTAAACCCGACTTTTACTTTTCCTTCTCACTCCCTGACTCAGTCTGGGGAATCTGCAGAGAAAAACCAGAGACCAAGGAAGCAGACTAGTGCTCCGGCAGAGCCATTTTCGTCCAGTAGTCCCACTCCTCTCTTCCCTTGGTTTACCCCAGGCTCTCAGACTGAGAGAGGGAGAAATAAAGACAAAGCCCCTGAGGAGCTGTCCAAAGAGCGAGATGCTGACAAGAGCATGGAGAAGGACAAGAGTAGAGAGAGAGACCGGGAGAGAGAAAAAGAGAATAAGCGGGAGTCCAGGAAAGAGAAAAGGAAAAAGGGATCAGAAATTCAGAGTAGCTCTGCTTTGTATCCTGTGGGTAGGGTTTCCAAAGAGAAGGTTGTTGGTGAAGATGTGGCCACTTCATCTTCTGCCAAAAAAGCAACCGGGCGGAAGAAGTCTTCATCACTTGATTCTGGGACTGATATTGCTTCTGTGACTCTTGGGGATACAACAGCTGTCAAAACCAAAATACTTATAAAGAAAGGGAGAGGAAATCTGGAAAAAACCAACTTGGACCTCGGCCCAACTGCCCCATCCCTGGAGAAGGAGAAAACCCTCTGCCTTTCCACTCCTTCATCTAGCACTGTTAAACATTCCACTTCCTCCATAGGCTCCATGTTGGCTCAGGCAGACAAGCTTCCAATGACTGACAAGAGGGTTGCCAGCCTCCTAAAAAAGGCCAAAGCCCAGCTCTGCAAGATTGAGAAGAGTAAGAGTCTTAAACAAACTGACCAGCCCAAAGCACAGGTACTCTTTTCCATCTTGCCCATTAAAATCAACAGTTTCTCGAGCCCCGTCTAGGAGCAAGTTTTAGGCTGAGTGTTTCAGTTAGATCCAGGTGTGGGAATCAGGAAAAGATGGTGGCATTCGCAGTGGTCCTTTACGGACGGGTAGGATTTTGATAGGTAGAAAATGATAGGGGAGAACTTTTTAAGGAGAGGAAACAGTGTAGGGTAGAGATAGAAAAGTATAAAGCATACTTGAGGAACGGGGATAGCTGGACTGGTACGTGTAGGAAAGCGGTGAACCAAGACTGAAAGGTACGTGGGGCCACATTACCCTGAATGCTGAGTTGTTTTGTACTTAATGGGTTTGGTGTGATGGAATCTGTGACTTAATTTTGAAGATGCATTTTTGCAGTCCGATTGTTTTACTGTTGCTTCCTGTAGGAAACAGGGACGGGGGGAATCTCTTCCTCTGAGTTGTGAGTGATCAGACCAATAGAAAATAGGTATCTGCAGAATACATATGAGAAGCACTTAGCCTCAAGTTGTGATACAGAAAAGCTGTACAATTCAGTTAGTTAAGATGATGACAAACAGATTTTTGTAAAGAAGAGCTTTTTTTTTTTTTTTTTTAATTAACAAAGCGAGCTACGCACTGGTCTTTTCTGAGAAAACCTGCCAATCTTTAGATTGTTTTTAAACATCGTCATGTAGTAGATGCGTGTTTATACCAACATGTCAAGTTAGGTTAAGATGACCACAAACTTAGGTTTTAATGTTATTCAACGTCGGGCCACATTTACATTTAGTAATTCTGCCAGTTGAGAGGTCTAGCAGGAATATGATGAGACTTATTTCCGACACCATTTTGGATGTTTTTGGTTAACCTCCTAGTGGTAGGAGCCGTGGCTCTTTAAAGTGTGAGACATTTCTGTTTGGAGCCGTGGCCTTTTATACTTCCATTTATAGGTTATTTCCCCCTACTTCTCTGTTGATCAGGGAAATATAAGAAACAGTCTGTGGTTAGATAAGCCCAGTTTACACGAGAATGAGCTTCTTGATAATGCAGACTGGCAGCTTGATTTTTTTTTTGAGGAAAATTTTAAAGAAGTAGTATAATTGGGAATAGAAGCTTAGTTGATTTCTGTTTTTTGATTAGAATCCTTTTCTGCCAATTTTAGAAGTAGGTGATTTCTATATATTGATATGGCATATCAGCTGGGAAAAACTAGAGTTGTATGTGTTGAATCTATAAGTTAATCAACTATACCTTGGCTTCATTCAATTATATTTTCAACGCATATGGTTGTTATTGTTTGTTTTTGGCTTGCCTCCTCCTCAGGGTCAAGAAAGTGACTCATCGGAGACCTCTGTGCGAGGACCCCGGATTAAACACGTCTGCAGAAGAGCTGCTGTTGCCCTTGGCCGAAAACGAGCTGTGTTTCCTGATGACATGCCCACCCTGAGTGCCTTACCTTGGGAAGAACGAGAAAAGATTTTGTCTTCCATGGGAAATGATGGTAGGTCGGGGATGTCAACCTTGAGGTCTAAGCAGACACTGGGTTTGTTTGCTGATCATCCTGGGAGTGCCCAGTAGGCTCTTCATAGCATTATATGTTAGGCTGGGTCCTCCAAAAACCAGATGGCAGGGGGCGGGGGGATTAAATGTGTAAGGGTGTTATTAGAGGAAATGCCTGAGTGAGAAAATGGGGAGGGAGTCAGGAAAGGCTGGGAGAGCTGTCAGACTGCTCTGTAAGTCTGACCCTAGTGAAGGAGAGTGGGAAGGAAGGCTGGGCAGAATCTTCCTGGATGCCGTGCAGTGTGAGAAAGCTCGGCAAGGCTGTCAGGGAGCCCTTGAGCAAACATTGACTGTCCGAGGAGTCTCGTGTCTCCCTGGAACAGGCCTGCCCTAGTATCCCCGCCACGCTTGTCACTGCCTGAGAGCAGCCTCTGTGGTAATTGTGGCCTCTGTACCCCTGGATTTCAGAGCACAGCAGCTGGGGGCCCTGTGGTTTCAGGTCTGTGAGACATGTTCTCATGGGTGACTGCTCAGATGAAATTGAGAGGTTTGGAGAGTCTTCAGAAGCATTCAATTCATATTTTTTTTTTTTTAATGCTTTCTTTACTTTCTTTTTTGTAATCATATTTTCTTTTCTTAAAAACATTAATTAATTATTTTTTGTATTTTGGCCATGCTGCGTGGCTTTCAGGATGTTCCCCAACCAGGGATCGAACCCGGGCCCCTGCAGTGAAAGTGCCAAATCCTAACAACTAGGTCACCAGGGAACTCCCTCAATTCATGTTCTTGACTTTCGGTTACACTGTATTTTGTTTTCATTGTTTGGATTTCTGCTTTCATCAAGCTGCAAGTTATAGGCATTTTTAAACATTTAATTATTTGAAACAGGCTCTGTGTTCTGCATATGAATATTTTTATTGTAACGAATTTGATTTTTGGAGTCTCAGTTAAAACAAGGTTTGAATGTATATACAAACGTCAGTAGATTTTGAGAATCTCCCCTCTGCTCCCAGGAAGGAGCCAGATACTCTGTCAGAGCTAATGCCACATTTCTTTAACAGACAAGTCATCGATTGCTGGCTCGGAAGACGCCGAACCTCTTGCTCCGCCCATCAAACCAATTAAACCCGTCACCAGAAACAAGGCGCCGCAGGAACCTCCAGTAAAGAAGGGGCGGCGGTCAAGGCGGTGTGGACAGTGTCCCGGCTGCCAGGTGCCTGAGGACTGTGGCGTGTGCACTAACTGCTTGGACAAGCCCAAGTTCGGCGGCCGCAACATAAAGAAGCAGTGCTGCAAGTGAGTGTGCGTCTCTCTGGGGGGCTGGTCTCGGCCACCGTCCTGCTTGTCACAGAGAAAATGCGCCCGAACGCCCAGTGTGGCTGTACCAAGTCACCTCAAGTTGCCAGATGAGTTGCACACTTGGATTTTGGGCTGTGCTGGGTTTGGGCTGTGTTTAAATCAGAAATCCTCAGGTGCAGTGCTGTGAATGTCCTGTATCTGCTCAGGTCGGTGTGGTAGCCGTTAGCCATATGGCTGTTTAGCACCTGAAACATGGTTGGTGTGACTGAGGAACTCCATGTAATTTTAAATTCACACAGCCACGTGTGTCTAGAGCTGCCGTATCAGTGCAACTCTGGAGGGTTTCTACTGAATCACCAATGAGTTTAGGCCTGCTCTTTATCAGGTCAACTGAAATTACCTTTATCTTTATGGCATTCAGGAAATATTGGTGATATAAGTCTCTCCACTCTCTAACTCTCAGCATATTTTCATGCCTGTGGAAGTCTTCCCCAACCCCGCATGCCACTTGCGGAATCTTAGTTCTCCAACCCGGGATCGAACCCGGGCCACGGCAGTGAAAGCGCCGAGTCCTAACCACTGGACCGCCAGGGAATTCCCTGGGAGTTTTGATTACTCTACCTTTTTTCCCTTTTTCTAGTCAGTTTGTGGATGCACTTTCTGCTCTCTGGGATAATTTGTTTAAAGTGGATCAAGAGAATTGCATAAATAAATTTTGGTGGTTGAGTATCTCATCAAGTGCCTGGCACCAGGAATGGGTATTATCCGTAGATGTTTGCTGAATGAACGAATAACATGAAAGTGATTTATATAAAACATAATTGGGAGAAATGCTGCATTACTTACTTAAGGGGAGACAGTTTCTAGGAGACACTGAGAAGTTCTGTGCTTTGGTTTAGTCTGGCCTTAAGCAAGAATCTTGTCTCAGTCCCATTAGTGGAAAGAAGTGAGACAATTCACAGAACAGCAAAAAAATGTATATGATAGCAAGATAAAATGGCACTAAATTTAGGGGTTGCAGTGGATTCAGTTCAATATTAAACTTCAAATTAAGTTCTGAGTTTCAATAAACTGAGGATAGAAATATCTCTCAAAGCCCTGAGATAGACCTGTAGCATTGTAGTGGCAGACAAAGGACTCGGGTAATTTTAGTCCATTTTGTATTCAGATTACTATATGAATAATAATCTCATAAGGGAGCAGAACTGATTTGACTGCGAGAAATAACGACTGATCGTTTCGTGTGTGGTGCTAGTCAGTACTGGGTGGCAAGACATTTGAGTCCCATTTCAAAAATAATTTGATATTTGCTCCTTTTAGATCCTCAAGGTAGGTGAAATTGCTGATCAAAGGCTTTAAAGGCTTGAATTTAAATAATGAGCAGTCCTTTTTTCAACTCTCAAAATGAACCTGAGTAAAGGTTCATGGATTCTTTTTTTATTTTTTTAAAATTAATTAATTTATTTATTTTTGGCTGCGTTGGGTCTTTGTTGCTGCGCGCAGGCTTTCTCTAGTTGTGGTGAGTGGGGGCTACTCTGTCACGGTGCAGGGGCTTCTCATTGCAGTGGCTTCTCTTGTTGAGGAGCACAGGCTCTAGGCGCGCGGGCTTCAGTAGTTGTGGTTCGCGGGCTCTAGAGCGCGGGCTCAGTAGTTGTGGTGCTCGGGCTTCGTTGCTCCGCGGCATGTGGGATATTCCCGGACCAGGGCTCTAACGTGTGTCCGCTGCATTGCCAGGTGGGTTCTTAACCGCTGCGTCACCAGGGAAGCCCACGGTTCACGGATTCTTGCAGACGAATTAATACGTGCTTCAATTGCTTCTCTCCTAAATGAAGTTTACTTTATGGTATCCCTTATTATTCTAGGATGAGAAAATGTCAGAATCTACAATGGATGCCTTCCAAAGCCTACCTTCAGAAGCAAGCAAAAGGTAGTGTTGTCAAAAGATCTTCCCCCAAATGCTTCCTGCTTTAATGTCATATAGTTGTGTGCATCTAGTGTAAAGAGAATACGAGCCTTTTTTCAAGTACTGCTGTTTCCCAGGGAGCTGTTGGTTGTTGAAGCTGGGTGATAGGTACATGAGTGTTCATTTTACTCTTCCCTTCACCTTGGAGTATGTTTGAATATTTCCATAAGAAAAATTTTTTTAAATTCATACAAAAAATTACATTATATTTCATTTCCTAGAGTAGTGAGAGTATACCTGTTTCACTTGCCAACTTGGCATTAACTTTCTTGAGTCTTCCAGTGTCAACTTTAGCTGTAGGAAACTGAGACTAAGATTGTTACATTCCTATACTTATATTTTACTTTATTTTTTTTTATTTTTATTTTTTCCTATACTTATATTTTAAATAAAATTTTCTCACTTACAGAAAAATAATCTTGCTTTCCCCCCCCCCACCCCCAGCTGTGAAGAAGAAAGAGAAAAAGTCTAAGACCAGTGAAAAGAAAGAGAGCAAAGAGAGCAGTGTTGTGAAGAGCTTGGCGGACTCTAGTCAGAAGTCTACGCCATCGGCAAGAGAGGATCCCGCCCCCAAGAAAAGCAACAGTGAGCCACCTCCGCGCAAGCCCCCGGAGGACAAGAGTGAGGAAGGGAATGCCTCCACCCCAGGACCTGAGGCCAAACAAGTGGCCACGCCCTCTTCCAGGAAGTCCAGCAAGCAGGTCTCCCAGCCGGCACCAGCCGTCCCCCTACAGCCCCCCAGCACAGCACCACCGAGAAAAGAGGTCCCCAAGACCACTCCTAGCGAGCCCAAGAAAAAGCAGCCTCCACCTCCAGAGTCAGGTGAGTGAGGACAGCAGGAAGAGCTGCCGAACCGGAAGTACCAGCACAGGACACTGACATCTTAAACAGCATTTGGAAACCTGAAATGTATATTTTTAAGTCTTTGGTACAAGAAAACTAGCTCTCTTTTAAATATTTATTTAATTTCTTTTTGGCTGTGCCGGGTCTTAGTTGTGGCCCAAGGGATCTTTTAGTTGCGGCATGCATGCGGGATCTAGTTCCCTGACTGCGGATCAGACCCGGGCCCTCTGCACTGGGAGCGTGGAGTATTAACCACTGGACCACCAGGGAAGTTCCAATTAGCTCTCTTTTAACTGTTATATAATAATAAAGAAATAGAAGCAAAAACCAGTTAAGTTGGAGATACTGTCTTAATTTCCTATTTAAAGCCTAGAGTTTAAATGTTTTTTTGTTTTTTCTAATGCCCCTTTCTTTGCAGGCCAATCAGTGCTAGAGTCATCGTTGCTGTTTAGCATTAACTGTAAATTTAGTGGCATCTGACGGCAGTTTATTTTGAATTCTTTAGGTCCAGAGCAAAGCAAGCAGAAAAAAGTGGCTCCTCGCCCCAGTATTCCTGTAAAACAAAAGCCTAAAGAAAAGGTGAGGAAAGATTTGTTTCCCTGCCATTTGTCAAAGATGTGTTCTATTCTGTAGGGAAATAGCCTTATCCTTGACATTTATGTGATTGAGTGAAACTGCATTTCTGCTTCTGTGTAGATGGCAGTGGAATTTCTTAAAATTAGCAAACTTCAGGTATAGGCTTTAGCTCACTTCCTTTTTTTCTCTTCTTTTCCCCGTTGTTGTTTTCCCCTTCTTTGTAGCCCCACATGCTTATGCTTATGCTGCAGGCTGATGAGTATAATTTTTTTCCCCCTCAACGTCCGTTAGCAGTATTTGTCTATAACAGTCACTCACTATTTTTATTATGTGGAGAGAGAGGTCTTAAAGACTTTTCCAGTTCTTTCTGTGCCCCCCATGGTGGTGTGCATGCACGTCCAGGCTGATGCTCTCGAGAGCATCAGCAATGCTGAAAAGAGAGGCAAATGCCAGGTTCTGACTAAGTCGTGTTCCAGAGTTACTGTCCAGTTTCAAACTGTGATGATGAAGCATGGTTACGTTGGCAAATCTGAAATCACTGACGATCACAGAGCTGGGAAAATTGTTTTGAATCTCATAGGCAGGTTACACAAGTGTGGAGTGATCAGCCCCAGATTTGATGTGTGCAACTCCAAGATCTAGAAAAATGGCAGAATAACCTGCTCCCATCTGGTCAGTGTGGTTTCATTGTACTGACAACCTCAGCTGGCATCGTGGACCACGAGGAAGCAAGATGAAGACACGCAGGAGGGAAAAGCCTGGGATGTGTTTTCTAGGGGTATAAATACATACGTGCCAATAAAATGCTTCAATGGAAAAAAAAATTCTCCTGAAGATTACTTGTCTGTTTCTCTAGGATACTTGTATTGGAAACATGTTTTCCAGATCTATTAAGATTTGTCATTTGCATTATTATCTGTTGCAAGAGTGAAGGCAGGCAGGGTGTGGATTTGTTCTTTATCCATCTTCTATCCCCATAGGAAAAACCACCTCCAGTCAGTAAGCAGGAGAATGCAGGCACTTTGAACATCCTCAGCACTCTCTCCAATGGCAATAGTTCAAAGCAAAAAGTCCCAGCAGATGGAGTCCACAGGATCAGAGTGGACTTTAAGGTAAAAGTGTTCAGTGACCACGGAGTATATTGAGTGTCGTGGACTTTAAATCAAGAAAATGATGTTACCAAAGGTGTTGAAAGAGAGGAAATTCATTCGGGGGGTGGGGCGGACGAATGAAGATCTGCCATTAATAGATGGGTTCAGGTGTGTGAGAACTCCGGTCGGTGTTACCAGGTCAGTCTGTGAACTGACTGAAGTACAGAGGCACGGAGCCAGTCCTGCCCATCCTGAGCTGTAAAGTGCTTTTAGATGAGAACAGTATCTGAGGAAGTGCTTCTTTCACATAGGTATTATCAAACCGTGATGATCGCTTGAATCAGCAAAACTCTAAGGGAAATTCAATCCCAGTAAATCTTTGCATTGTAGTTAACAGGTGAGCCTTTTAAGAGTTTGTGTCTGAGATTTAAAATCTTTAAAGCGGCAGTTACTTTGAACTCATTGAGATGAAATATTCTCGACATTCTGGTGTCACTCTAATTTTATGCTTTTCGTCCTTATTTTCAATGCAGCGTTTTTTCAGTGCAGCGTTGTCGTAAAACTGTCAAAGTTATCTTTTTCTCTCTCTCCGCAGGAGGATTGTGAAGCAGAAAATGTGTGGGAGATGGGAGGCTTAGGAATCTTGACTTCTGTTCCTATAACACCCAGGGTGGTTTGCTTTCTCTGTGCCAGTAGTGGGCATGTAGAGGTAAGATATCCTGCTTCTTGGTACCCCAGACAGTATACTGATAGATTATTTTGCTGTGATGAAAGAAATCATTCTATTCTGTTTTGTTGGTATATAGCAGGCACTATATCCTGTTGAAACCTGCAAATGCAATGCTTTGAAGTTTTTTAGAAATTTCAGGAAGGAGTCTGCTTTTTACTAGAGTAGCAGGTTGGTTTTTGTTTTTAGAGTAGCAGTTATTGAGTGTGAAAAGTTTAATAGTTTCATCTCTTAAATTCACTCATTAGTAGAGTTCTGATTTTTTGCTAGACGTCCAAACATGGAAGAAATAATGTTTCTCTAGAAAAAGAGATATGCTGTTGATAGTTGTTTTATGTTGAATAGCAAAACTTCCTTGTCTATAAAGAGCTCTTAGCAATTAATAAGAAAAAGGAAAACACTCAGTTAAAAAAAAAACAAAAAAACAAAAAAACAAACAAAAAAAAAACAGTCTAAGGGCAGGAGTATATAATTCACAAAACGAGAAGTAAATACATGGTGGGAGGGGAGCGTTAAGCCTTCTGATTACCAAACACTGTAAATTAAAGCATGATAAAAAGGATCAAGTGGAAATGGAGACTTTCTGTTTCTGGAAATCTAAATTAGTTACAGTCTTTCTGAGAAGATTGTTTGGAAGTATGTATTTATCTTTAAAATGGGTATACCCTCTAACCCAGCAATTGCACTCCAGGCATTTATCTTGAGGATATAATTAGATAAATTATATGTGTATGTATGTTTGTATACATGTATGTATATAATAAACCCTTCTAAATGTATAAATATTTGTATATATATAATAAACTGAAGGGTTTATTTCAGTATTTATGATAATAAAAAATTGGAGACAACCCGAAAAGTCATCAATAAGGGGCTGGTACTTCGGTTAAAGTAATTATAGGACTTGCGTATAATGGCACACATGAAGTCCTAAAGATGATAATATAGATTCATATTGACATGGAAAGATGTCCATGACACATCACTGAGTTAAAAGAGCAGGTCACAAAATAGTATGTAAAAAGCATGATCCCATTTTGGTTTGGAAAAATGTTTTTGAAATATATATGTAGAAAGAATTCTGAAGGATTTACACCAGAATCTTAAGAGTGTAGTTGGATTGTGGTTGACTTTTGTTTTTTCTTTATCTTTCTGAGTTTTTTTGCAGTGAGTATGTGCCACCTTTACCATAAGGGGAAGAAAAGGTAGCACAGTTTTAACTAGGAAGCAGTAATTTGTCGTTCATACAGTTCTCAATTCCTGAATACCTCCTTAGGTTATTATTTGTCACATACGTATTCTAAGGTCATAAAGAAAACCCAAAGCCAAGTTGTAATCCAGATGTGGAGCAATCATTGAGACTCACTAACTAAGACATTCAGTCCTGCCCACTTGCTATTTTAAATTACGCATTAGCAAGTGCAGACAATATTGAATAAGAGTTCACCAAAACTGCCTCTGTGATTTAGTTCAATGCAAATCCTTTATGTATGCAGATTATATAATCCGATACGCTATTTTTCTTCTACATCTTTAAGCTTTCTAAATAATTTCAAAAGTAAACTATCAGACATAGAGTAATTTTTCTGCAAAATTATATTCACAAATAACCGTATGCTGAAAGTTATATGTTAAAGAGTGACTTTTTAAATGAAAATGATACCAGTATGTGGATTTTTAAATATGTGAAGAAAAAAGGAGTTTTAATGGGCAAAAATTAGCAGCTTAAATAGTAATGGGATGAACAATAATTTTGAGGTGTAAGTTTTGTTTTCCTTGGGGTTTTTATTATATGGTTGTATCTTAAATATAGATTCAAGAAATTTAGAAAATATATGACATCATTATATGATAAAGTATACGGAGAAATGCAGAATTGTCATTGTAAACGTTCAGCAATATTTTTTTTAAAAATATAGTGATTCAGACATTTAATAAAATAAAATAAAGGCATTAAAAATATAGTGATTCAGACATTTAATAAAATAAAATAAAGGCATTAAAAAAATAAATTACATTAGCAAAATTATTGCCTGGTATTCGCTAAGGAAATATTTTCTTAGTGCCTCTTACGAGCAATATATTGTTCTAAGTGCTGGAGTTGCTTTAGATAGCGTTGAAACTTGAGACTGTTCAGTCTATATAAGTGCTAGGGGTCTACTGTATCTCTTTTCCTACATAATCTTAACTCTCGTTACATCCATACACGTTACCCACAGGAATAACTTATTTTCGTAACACCAGTACTTCAACTTCTGTGTTAAAACAGGTTGTTGTTTTTTTTCCAGAGTGTAATTGCTCTAATTTAAATTGTGTAGCTGTGACAGCAATCCCACAGGATTCCTAAAAACTGAAATTAGAAAATGAATAGCCCACTGCCTGTATTGCACTCCTAAAGCATAACCAGTGCTTGATGAATTTTCCCTCCATTCAGATTTTTTAAAACTTCTTATGTTGACATGATTTCAGATTTACAGAAAAGCTACAAGAGTGGTACAAAGAATTCCCATACACCCTTTACCTGGATTCCCCAAGCATTAATTTTTTTTTTTTTTTTTGGCGGTATGCGAGCCTCTCACTGTTGTGGCCTCTCCCGTTGCGGAGCACAGGCTTCCGACGCGCAGGCTCAGCGGCCATGGCTCAGGAAACTAGCCGCTCCGCGGCATGTGGCATCTTCCTGGACCGGGGCACGAACCCGCGTCCCCTGCATCGGCAGGCTGACTCTCAACCACTGCGCCACCAGGGAAGCCCAATATTTTTTTTATTGGAGTAAAATTGCTTTTAGCATTAATATTTTTAATTTGCTTTATCCTTTTCTCTTTGTATATGTATTGTACAAAATAAGAAATAAAATATGTACACACATTTTATATGTAGACCTTTTTTTCTTAAAATTTGAGAGCAAGTTGCAGACATATGCCCTTTTACCTTTAAATTTTATACTGTGTATTTCCTAAAACCAAGGACATCCTCTTATATAACCACAATATAATTATCAAAATCAGGAAATTAACGTTGGTATATTACAATTATTTAAGTAGACTTTATTTAGTTTTGACCAGTTGTCCCACTGATTCTTTTATGGCAGAAGAAAATTATGAGTCACACTCATTTGAATTTCTGAAAATCTCTTTATCAGTATGAAAATAACTTATTTCTAAAATTAGAGATGGGAAGGACAAACCAGAGCTTACAGTCATTTAGTAGATTATAGAGAGCCTTTAAAACCATCCCTGTTTCCCCTTACTCCACTCTTTTACATTGCCTTAGCTCTTTGTTGATACCTCTTTTATGGCATTTAAGCACATTCTATTAAATCTTAGATTGTATCTATTTAGTTATTTTATAATTCTACTATTATTACTACTTTAGTCCCCTGAAACTCCCCAGTAGTCTCCTTTTTTAACATAGTCATTGCTTAGTGAACATGTTGAATAAAGTACGTACACCACTACTCCTAAAGCTCAAAGTAAGCAGGTAGGATTTGGTTGATATTTCTACGTGCTATTTGAGCGCCTCTGTGTTCCCGTCTTACCCCTAGTTTGTGTATTGCCAAGTCTGTTGTGAGCCCTTCCACAAGTTTTGTTTGGAGGAGCACGAGCGCCCTCTGGAGGACCAGCTGGAAAACTGGTGTTGTCGGCGCTGCAAGTTCTGTCATGTTTGTGGAAGGCAGCACCAGGCCACCAAGGTACGGCGCTGAGTAATGGGGCCACTTACAGTATTACTTTGTATCTCCATTTCTGCCTTTTAATCTAGGATTTCGTATGCATATTTTTCCTCTGTTGGCTTAGCCTGTTTTTACTGTTTAACTGGGTGTAATCGATTGCCTATTGTTGTGTTTTAATTTAATTTTGGGAGTATAGCAGAAAACGTGGCATTGGATAAGGTCCTCAAAATAAATCAAATCTCCTTTATCAGAATGTTCACCACTGAGTGCCTTTGGCAGGACATAAATCCCTATGCCTTGAGAGTAAATAATTTATGAGGAAATTTAAGCCGTCACAGTGATGTGCTGTATTTACTTGAAGATAAGTATGAAATGGGGTACTAAGTGACAGGTGTCCAGTGAAGGTGAGGTGATGCCCACCTTTTTGCCTTCTTATTTTCTTACAGCAGCTGCTGGAGTGTAATAAGTGCCGAAACAGCTATCACCCTGAGTGCCTGGGACCAAATTACCCCACCAAACCCACAAAGAAAAAGAAAGTTTGGGTGAGTTTCTCACACAATGGGCAGTTTCAGAGAGAATTGTCATGGGACTGTCAGGCGTGCACAAATTGTAAGAGGACTGTCCTGCTTGAGGAAGAAAAGCCGTCCCAGTAGAGAAGTCAACTCTAGAAATGGATTGCATTTGAGACCTTCTTAAATAAGAAGAGATATTAAAAATAAGAAGTTCCTATTGAATTTCTTTCATCTCTTCCAGATCTGTACCAAGTGTGTTCGCTGCAAGAGCTGTGGATCCACGACTCCCGGCAAAGGGTGGGATGCACAGTGGTCTCACGATTTCTCACTCTGCCATGATTGTGCCAAACTCTTTGCTAAAGGTACCTCAGAAAAGCCAGTTTTGTCAACTTTTAGAGGTTGTACTTAGTGTTTTGGGAGGTGAACTGGACACTGCAGTGGAATGAAAAGGTCTTACCATTCTTGTCCAGGATGCCATTTAGACAAATTTCCTAAGTTTCTGGTCTTGCTCTTTTCCTTACACAGAGGCTTAGAGCAACTAGGAAGGTTTTGTTATCTTTGGGGGGATGAATCAAGGAGACTTTTTATAGTAACTCACCACAAAGAAATGCTCTAAACCACTATTTCCCAAAGTGAGGTATATATCCATTTGATTGTTTCAGAAATGACTTTAGGTGGTACTGAGTCAAAGATTTGATCTTAATAGTTGTGCTAGAAAAAAGTTTTAGCCAATACATTAAACTGACTTAGGATAATAACGATATAAAGTTCACTACTGAAGTTATTTAAAATAAGCAAATCAATGTTAAGTCTATTAAGTAAAAAATAATAAGAGGTGATACGTGGATAAAACAAATTGATGAAGGGTGTATATTCTTCCGAATTTTGGGAAGCACTGCTCTAAGCTCTAATGTAAAAGCACTAGGAATAAGGGAAAAGTATAAATTAACTGTGTTTTTTTACTCCCATTACCCTCTCCTCTTTCTTAAAAATTTAAACATTTCTTTGGAATGTTTAAGAGAGAAAGTTCTCTCTTCCATTCTTTTTCTATTACGTTGTCTATAAAATCTACCTCATGACCTTTAAAAATGGGTCTAAAGAAGAGAACTAGTGGCATATTCTGAGAGCTCAGAATAATCTTGACACTTTACAGATGTGTAAACATTCCATGGTAGATGCATGCTGGCATTTGTAAGTAGTTTCAGAAGCAGAATATGGTGGCTGGCATTTTACATCACGTTGGCATATGTGAGTCAAGGGCTTTAGAGGCGTTGGTATGTGAACCAGAGCTCTGCTGAAAACTTTGCTTTGCTTTCAGGAAACTTCTGCCCTCTCTGTGATAAGTGTTATGATGACGATGACTACGAGAGTAAGATGATGCAGTGTGGGAAATGTGATCGATGGGTCCATTCCAAATGTGAGAATCTTTCAGGTACAGAAGGTTGGAGTCTTTTTATTACAGTTTCCTTCTTTCTTGGTACAGCTGCATTTACAGCCCCCAAAGTACTATAAACATAAAATTATGGTAGTGTTGTTACTTGAAGTCTTTTTAAATTTATTGTTTAGTCTCTAAAATAAGAACATTGTGTTAAATTTGTGCTCATTTATCTTGAACACATTCTTTAAGATATTTATGTGCTGTCCTTTGTGGATACCATAACCTACTGATTCTCCAGTGACTAAATCCTGAGTTCTTCAGGGGTGTGAGAGTCTTAATACTGTTCGAACATGCAGCTTGATATTAAGTTCAGTGGAATAGCTTTCTCTTTTCCCTGTCTCCCACTCTGCAGAGCACCTCATCATTGTAGGTTTTTATTTCCCCAGATGAGATGTATGAGATCCTGTCTAATCTTCCGGAAAGTGTGGCCTACACTTGTGTGAACTGTACTGAGCGGCACCCTGCGGAGTGGCGACTGGCCCTTGAAAAAGAGCTCCAGATCTCTCTGAAGCAAGTGCTGACAGCCTTGTTGAACTCTCGGACCACCAGCCACTTGCTGCGCTACCGACAGGCAGGCCCACGTCTCATTTTGTATTCCGAATGGTGGTTTGTGCCTAGTCGTGGAATGTGTGCGTTTTTGTGTGTGTGTGCTTTTCAGTTTGTTTTCTTTTGCCTCACTCTTTATTTAGTTTTGTCGAGTTCCTTGTTTTGGCCTTAGGCTATTAAGAAAATTTTTAGCGCCAAGAGTAAAACCCTTCTCTGGGGTAAGAAGAAGGAAGGAGCCATATCTCTTTCAAAGGTCTTGCTGTTGTAATATGAAATTTGGACTTTGTATTCTGAAGGCCATGGGGAGCCCAATGAAGGACTTCACCCAAAAGAGTAACCTGATCAGAGTTGCTTCTTAGAAAAAAATAAAAAAATGATTCTGACTGGAGTGAGAGGAAGGATTGGAGAGGACTGAGCCTACAGGCAGGAGCCGTGGTTAGGAGGCAGTGGTGGTGCTCGAGGCAAGAGGGAGCAGGATGGCGGCCTGATCTGTGAGGGTGGTAGTGGAGCCAGAGACCCTTCGGCTCCAGGAAAGTTCCAGGGCTCCCCAGGACACGATTTGAAAATCACTGCTTCTTGTCCGTTTAAGTCATGAACTATATACATAAAGTAGTCATTGGGAACACAGGTATAATGTTGGAAGAACCACATGGATAGCTTTAACTCAGAGCTAGGCTGCTGCTTTATCTTTTAACAGAGTCTGTTTTTTGAATAGGAAAATTAGCTGTATCTGTGTCTTACTCAAAAGGAATTGGATGGTTTCTGTTTCTTCATACTAGGTTGGGAGTTATCAAGCAAAGCTCCTTCGTGAGCCTAGCCAAGCTATTAGATAGCCAGCTTGTTTTTAACTTTCCTTTTCTCGTATTTGAGAAATCTCTGATTATTTTCAAGTTCTTTAGGTTTTATAATACGCATCATTCAGTACCATCTTTATTCATTTTAGTAGAATCTACATAGGTGCCTCATTTTCAGTGTTAGATAAAAGAAACATATCTTTCCTGACGACAGGCTGCCAAACCTCCGGACTTAAATCCTGAGACAGAGGAGAGTATACCTTCCCGCAGCTCCCCAGAAGGCCCTGATCCACCAGTGCTTACTGAGGTCAGCAAACAGGAAGATCAACAGCCTTTAGATCTGGAAGGAGTCAAGAGGAAAATGGACCAAGGGAACTACACATCTGTGGTATGTCTATACAGCAAACTACCCAAATTTCCAGCTCCAGTTTAGCTTCCTTGGGTCTTTTGGGGGATGAGGCTGGGTGTTAGCATTAAAGGATGGTTTGTATTGTATTTAGAAATGTCATGTGGTTTTAAATACCTAAAAATATGTGAGTCATTTTAGTTCTGTGTTTTGGAAGAGATGGGTTATGATAGGCAAGGTAGTGTCTTTTTATTTGGCTTTCACCTGAGTTCTTCAAGAATTATTTTTATATTAAAATTATTTTTATATTAAAACTGTTTATGGAAAATTACTAATTGCAATTAATTGGTTTGCCCCTTTTGAGATCACATCTGAATAATATGTCCTTTTATGATGGATGTTCACTTCTAGATAGATGCCTTTTAATTTTATGATTTTAAGGAAGTGCAGGAAATGATCATCTGTTATGTCATGGTCCGTGTTTGCTATTCAGTTGTTTATTCATTTCAGTCTAAGTAAGAAATCGTGGCCCTGTTTGGTAACTTACCAGGATACAGCTAATTTATCTGCATTCTTACCTTATTAGCCTGGCATGTCTTGACTGCCACAAGTTAATTATGAACTGAATCCCAAAGGCCTCCACTGAAGAGAACTTGCATTGTATTAGAATGGGGTGTGCGTTTTCTATTGGTTCTCTGTGCTGGATGATTTAGGAGGGAAGAGGAAGTGGTTTTGAGAGCACACTGTTCTATGAATAATTAATGCTTTGTTTTTGTATACAGTTGGAGTTCAGTGATGATATCGTGAAGATCATTCAAGCAGCCATTAACTCAGATGGAGGGCAGCCAGAGATTAAAAAAGCCAACAGCATGGTCAAGTCCTTCTTTATTCGGGTGAATGATATTAATAGTTCATGTCTTTGATGCTTAATCCGTGGGTTGTTACCACATGAACAGAACAGACTTGTTCTCATCTATGTTTTGCTTTGTCATGTGTATAAATCATTTTTCGTTTGATTCGTTCCTCTGATTCTTTGGGAGGAGATTAGTGAGGTTCCGGAGTGGATGGATCTTTCCTTTGGTGGCCTGAAATCATCCTCATATTGACAGAGAAGCTGGTGTGAAGTTGTTGGGTTTTATGTGCTTTCCAAATGAATGGTCACATGCTTACATTTTGTTTGTTTGTTTTTCTGTTAGCAAATGGAACGTGTTTTTCCATGGTTCAGTGTCAAAAAGTCCAGGTTTTGGGAGCCAAATAAAGTATCAAGCAAGTGAGTAAATTCAGTATTACTTTTTTTCGCTTCATCAGCTAGAAATCTGAGCGCTCTTATAGTTTTAGATTGAGGGGTTTTTTTAGACTAGGTTTTAATATTAAAGATTAATCATTTGAAATGCCTTTTTTTAAAAAAATAAATTTATTTATTTATTTGTTTGTGTTTTGGCTGTGTTGGGTCTTCGTTGCTGTGTGTGGGCTTTCTCTAGTTGCATGAGCAACTAGTCGCGCAAGCGGGGGCTACTCTTCGTTGCTTCTCATTGTCATGGCTTCTGTTGCTGCAGAGCACGGGCTCTAGGCGCGTGGGCTCTAGGCGCGCAGGCTTCAGTAGTTGTGGCACGCGGGCTTCAGTAGTTGTGACACTCGGGCTCTAGAGCGCAGGCTCAGTAGTTGCGGTGCATGGGCTTAGTTACTCTGCAGCATGTGGAATCTTCCTGGGCCAGGGATCGAACCCGTGTCCCTTGCATTGGCAGACGGATTCTAAACCACTGCACCACCAGGGAAGCCCTGAAATGCCTTTTTATTGCTGGTTTAGAGACAACACTTAATGTTTATTGCAGTCTGCTGCCCTTTTTTTCTTTATTTATGTATTTGTTGTTTTAGGGAACTTGTGGCATATGTACAATACACGTACTATATATATAGCCCAGTTATAGCTGGGTTCTATCTTATTTAGGAGTTTATTAATTAATTTATTTATTTTTGCTGTGTTGCGTCTTCGTTTCTGTGCGAGGGCTTTCGCTAGTTGTGGCAAGTGGGGGGCCACTCTTAATCGCGGTGAGCGGGCCTCTCACTATGGCGGCCTCTCGTTGCGGAGCACAGGCTCAGTAGTTCTCAACAGTTCTTGATTCTCCGTGTATAACCTTAAATTTTTATTCCAGTAAATCCTTTTGACGCATTGATAAGGTTATCATTTGTTTCTAGATGTTTAACCAAGAGTCACAATACATCGGGATTATATTTTTAAAAATAATAAAGTCCTGTGTAGGCAGTTTTCAAATTCTGTGACTTGTTCTTACAGTCTGTGAAAGGCTTATGCCCAGGCCTGAGACCTGATGATATCAAGAATTTGACTGTTTTGTACAGTTCTGGGTATCTTGTAGGAGTTCAATAAATACTTGTTGAATCAATTATTTCCAGCAGTGGGATGTTACCAAACGCAGTGCTTCCACCTTCACTTGACCATAATTATGCTCAGTGGCAGGAGCGAGAGGAAAACAGCCACACTGAGCAGCCTCCTTTAATGAAGAAAATCATTCCAGCTCCCAAACCTAAAGGGCCTGGAGAGCCAGACTCACCAACTCCTCTGCATCCTCCTACACCACCAATTTTGAGTAAGACACCAAATGAAGACTTGTTATCCATTTCTCTCTGGGTGCAAATGATTGACTTTGTGACTCTAAGTTTAATGTACTTCCGTATTGGAAAAATTTCCCGGTGATCCTTAAATGTAATAAAATCATTATTTTTGCTTCATTTGGAATGTTAACAGAGAATTGATACAAGTAATGTAACGGATAGTAAGGTAGCGTAACTTGGAACACTTTTTGAAAGTGTTGATTTCATAGGCTCTAGGCTATTTAAGCTGAATTGTTTTCTTTTTTCCTGGGTATCAGACATAGTATTGCCAATTTTAACTGTATGTCTTCTGGGTTCCAAGGTACCGATAGGAGTCGAGAAGACAGTCCAGAACTGAACCCACCCCCGGGCATAGAAGATAATAGACAGTGTGCATTGTGTTTGACGTACGGTGACGACAGTGCTAATGTAAGTACCTTGGTGCACTGGGTCCGTCCTGCTTAGTAGACCAGCCAATAACGACCTCTTTGCGTCTAAACTTGGTGACCAGTGCCGTTTATTCAGTGAATATTTGTCGCTTAGTTTGTGGCATTTGGGGGTTATTTTTCTATAACTGATTTAATTGATTTAAAAGATGAGTTGCCTTAAATTAACGTGCTGATATCTTGTAATTTCTATTGGCAGTTCCTCAAAAAAAGATTCTATGAAAGCGAATAAAACAGAAGTTGCGCATTAAATAGCTTGTGTTTCATGTAGTTGTTAGCAGTGTGGTTAAGGTCCCCGGGTCTGGCGGTTTGCCTGGATTCATTGCTGTGCTTTGCCGCCTACTTGTTGACCGTGGCAGAGAGTTTACCTCTCTGACCCTCAGTTTCATTTTTAAAATGAGGATAATAATACTCTTACCTCAGAATGGTTATGAGGATTAAAGGAAATAATGTATGTAAAGCCTTATTTGGGTCCTGGCACTTAGTAAGCTTACAGTTTTTTTAAAAAAGGTTTTTAAGGCAAGCTGAGAGAACTGGCTTTGAAATATGGCATTAAAGAAGTCAGTGGGCACTTCTGTAAACCTAACACATATTGCTTGTTCTTTAATCCTTTATGATTATAAAATATTTCCAGCCTGTGGAAAAGGTAATCGAAAAAGGTGAGAAGTGAAAACAAAGAAACTTCGAATTGTGATTTTTGTGTGCACCCCTAAGTTAAAGAATTAGGCTTGATTTACTGAAGTTATCCTGAATGAGGGAAAGCTAATACCAAGGAAAACCCTATTTGACATTATATTCTTCAAAGAAAAAAGGAAATCTCTTGTTTCGTAGGATGCTGGCCGTTTGCTCTACATTGGCCAAAACGAATGGACACATGTAAATTGTGCTTTGTGGTCGGCAGAAGTGTTTGAAGATGATGATGGGTCACTGAAGAATGTGCATATGGCTGTGATCAGGGGCAAGCAGCTGGTAAGAACCTGTGGGTGAATGTTACGGAAGAGACTCCGTCTCAGTGTCCAGATGTTCTTTCTGGGGCTAAATGCTGCCTCGCTGGTGTTTCTCGTAGCTCCTTCAGAATGGTTAGCCAGCAGCAAATATTGGTGTACCCTGTAGGCAGATTGCTGGTCTGACCCTTGGAGGATGGGTACAAAAGAAATGGAAAACAAAGTCTTATCCAGTTGGGGAGATAATTCAGATGCCCAAGAAAGGTATTAATTTATTAAGTGATTTAGACAAAATGACCTCAGAGGTTCCAGTTGAATCAGCACTCTGAGGCCCCATAGGATAAACCCACAAAATACATACACGGAGATGTAGAAAGCGATTGGTAGCAGCTTAGAGTAATCAGAAAAGGCTATGAAGGAGTAAAATTTTTAAAGCTATATTTTGATGGGGGGAGAAAATGAAGGATTATCGGGAAGAAACAAAAAATAGCACATGCATAAGAAACATAAGTAAAATGTGCAGGGAGCACAAATAAAAAGTCTTCCCTGGAGAGGAGCCCAGACTGTGACTGTGACAGAATGAGGTAGTAACATATAGCCTAGTTGAAGGAAATCTTTGAATCACATAAATTCATCAGTTAAGCCTAGTAATTAAGAACTGTTAACGTCTCTGACTAGTATAATCTTACCAGAACTGAGTTCTTTTGGATATAACAGCTTTCTACCAAGATGATGTTTTTAACATCGATCTTAAAAGTTTCATCTTCTCTAAATCAATTGTGCATCCTAGAAAAAACTGTTTTGATTCAAGTTCTAAACCAAATTGTAGTATTTAAATTTAATAATCATAGGCCGCATGGGCCCTAGGAAAGAAAGGATTTGTAGAGGAGGCTTCATGGCTCGTATCACTTCTCTGTAATTCAGCAGATTAGCAATAGCGAAATGAATTGTGGGAAACCCGGAATGGGGTGACTCTCTAGGGGAGATGGAAAATGGCTAAAACTTCTGAAAGTCTGACTTGGACTCTGTTCTTTCTGGGTTGTTAGAGATGTGAATTCTGCCAAAAGCCAGGAGCCACTGTGGGTTGCTGCCTCACATCCTGCACCAGCAACTATCATTTCATGTGTTCCCGAGCCAAGAACTGTGTGTTTCTGGATGATAAAAAAGTATATTGCCAACGACATCGGGATTTGATCAAAGGCGAGGTGAGACAGCTTTAGCTGCTTTTTGAATTCTCTAGGAAAAGAGGCTGAAAATAGCAAGATGGTAAACTGTATTTCACCATCCTCCTAGGTGTTCCTAGTAGGTGATTCTAGGTATTCCTAGAATCACCTCCTCTTAGGAGGAATAACAGAGGCACTGCTAGTGAAACAGAAGGGTGATTTTGAGATATGCTCTGCACTTTCCCTCTGAGTCAGTGTCGTGAGTATGGTGTGTAAAAGGGATAGCCTAATAGCTCCCCTGGCTTTTCATTTAAGGTGGTTCCTGAGAATGGATTTGAAGTTTTTAGAAGAGTGTTTGTGGACTTTGAAGGAATCAGCTTGAGAAGGAAGTTTCTCAACGGCTTAGAACCAGAAAACATCCACATGATGATTGGTATGACCTGGGCCTTGGTTGTCGGGGAAGGCTGGCTGTGGCACTGGGGTACTTCCTAGTGTTCAGTTAGAAAGTGGGCCTTCTCATGATTGCCTCTGATCGGTTCTTCTTTTCTTACTCAGGCTCCATGACAATTGACTGCTTAGGGATTCTGAACGATCTCTCTGACTGTGAGGATAAGCTCTTTCCTATTGGATATCAGTAAGTAGCTCTGTAGAGAGAAGACAGCAGCCCCACCCCCTGAGCACCCTGAAGCAGTGAGTAGGTCATTAAAGGTAGAGCCATACTTGTTAGCGACTTTTAACTAATTCCTTTTTTTTTTTTTTTTGCAACTTCTCGTAGATTGGGACTAAAGTATCATTTTATGTCAGCTAGATCCAGTTGTAGGAGGAAAGTATTGTTGACATAATTTCAGAATCATTTCCAAATAAAACCTAGGTAGAACACCAGGCCAGTCCCTTTAAGATTCCACTAAATTCTGTTCACTTCAGTTCAGAAGTCCAGTTTGTTGTCAGGGATCAAACACCTCATGCCTCTGTCCTCATTTTACATTTTATAGGTCCTTCTAAAAATAACCCCTATGATAACAATCAAATAGTCCAGTAAGAATTTGTAATCTTTCCCACATGAAGCAAATTGTTTAAACTTCTAGCAAACTGACGATATAAATTTAAAATTCGCTTCCTCTCTCTTCCCCTTTGGAGTCTCCCTTTTGTTCTATATACTCTGATTTATTCTGCATTTCAATTGTGAAAACACAGTCTCTACTCCACATTTAGCTGGCAGCTCTTAAAGAGCTAGGCTCCATCAGCATCCAGCAGATTTGAAGCAGTTCCATTTCTCTTGTCTCGGGGGGCTTTTCTCCCAAAGGAAACATGCCAGGTTTGTTCTTTCCTCACTTTGTACACATGGTGGGGCAGTTATCCCTTCCTGAAGGCCAATAACTATTTCTTGTAGTATCAATAGTTAGTTCTTTTTTTTTTCTCTTTGCATTTTAGGCTGTTTTACTAATTTTGTCCCCTGCTTACAACACAATAAAAAAGGATTTGATGCTGTTTTCTGAGAGGCCAGGAAAAACCAAGGACTTCAAAAAACTTGGAGGACCCTAACCAGGAGACCCTCTAATAAGAATCCATGAAATAAAGCTAAATTTTGTAAAGCAAGGAGGCCAGGGAACCTAGGCTGAGAAGAGGTTTTGACAAATGTCAGTCTCTGCTTCTGTCCTCGCACTCACGGTGATCGTTACCATCTGCGTGCAGGTGTTCTCGGGTGTACTGGAGCACCACGGATGCTCGCAAACGCTGCGTGTACACGTGCAAGATAGTGGAATGCCGTCCTCCGGTTGTAGAGCCAGATATCAACAGCACTGTTGAACATGATGAAAACAGGACCATTGCTCACAGTCCAACATCTTTTGCAGGTTAGTCTTTAATCAAGGTGGGACTTGAATTAGATTTGGGGGAATATTGTGATTGACGGGTGGGAAAAAGGCATTGCTTTGGGAGGTCACATTTGCTTCTGTTTTGGTACTTACCTGACAGCTGGCTTTTTCTTGGTTCATTTGTTTGATATCTTAATTAAACTTTTTTAGTAAGAGGTTTTATTTCCTGCCACAGAAATTTCACCTAAAGAAAGTCAAAAGACAGCTGAAATTGTAAGTCCTCCATCACCAGATCGACCTCCTCATTCACAAACCTCTGGTTCCTGTTTCTATCACGTCATCTCAAAGGTCCCTAGGATTCGAACACCCAGCTATTCTCCAACACAGAGATCCCCTGGCTGTCGGCCACTGCCTTCTGCAGGTAAAGGACTTCACTGACCTACCCGACCCAAGGAGGTCAGCTCAAAGATTAGTTTGTAATGCTGTCAGGCACCTTTATCCTGGTGACTTCTGCCAATGGAAAATGTTGATTTTCCGTTAGCTGTAAACATACCTAGCCAAGTCATTGAAACCAGTGGTATAGCACATGTGTCCGATCTGTAATGGGCTTTATTACTTTCTCTCTCGTTTAGGAAGCCCTACCCCAACCACTCATGAGATAGTCACAGTGGGTGACCCTTTACTCTCCTCTGGACTTCGAAGCATTGGCTCCAGGCGTCACAGTACTTCTTCCCTGTCACCCCAGCGGTCTAAACTCCGGATAATGTCTCCAATGAGAACTGGGAGCGCTTACTCCAGGAACAGTGTTTCCTCAGCCGCCACCGTAGGGACCGCTGCAGATCTCGAGTCAAGTGCCAAAGCGGTTGATCATGTCTTAGGGCCACTGAATTCTAACACTAATTTAGGGCAGAACACTCCCACCTCTTCACATCTGCAAAGGACGGTAGTTACTATGGGCACTAAAACCAGTCACTTGGATGGCTCTTCATCTTCAGAAATGAAGCATTCTAGTGCTTCAGACTCAACATCCAAGAGCTCCTCTTCGAAGGGAGAGAAGACCAAAATGCCGAGTTCCAAGAACTCAGAGGGATCGGCACATAATGTGGCTTACCCTGGCCTTCCGAAACTGGCCCCACAGGTTCATAATGCAACAGCTGGAGAATTAAATGTTAGTAAAACGGGCACTTTTGCTGAACTGTCTTCAGTGCCATTTTCTTCTAAAGAGGCCCTCCCGTTCCCGCCACTCCATTTGAGAGGGCAGAGGAACGATCGAGACCAACAGACAGATTCCAACCAGTCAGCAAACTCCCCTCCCGATGAAGATACTGAAGTCAAAACCTTGAAGCTATCTGGAGTGAGCAACAGATCGTCCATCATCAACGAACATGTGGGATCCAGCTCCAGAGACAGGAGACAGAAAGGGAAAAAATCTTGTAAAGAAATGTTCAAAGAAAAGCATTCCAGTAAATCTTTTTTGGAACCTGGTCAGGTGGCAACTGGTGAGGAAGGAAACCTAAAGCCAGAGTTTGTTGATGAAGTTTTGCCTCCTGAGTTCATGGGGCAACGACCATGTAATAATGTTTCCTCTGATAAGATTGGGGACAAAGTCCATTCTATTCCAGGAGTCCCCAAAGCTCCATCCATGCAAGTAGAAGGGTCTGCCAAGGAATTACAGACACCCCGGAAACGCACAGTCAAAGTAACACTGACACCTCTAAAAATGGAGGGTGAGAGTCAGTCCAAGAATACCCTAAAAGAAAGTAGTCCTCTTTCCCCTTTGCAGATAGAGTCAGCATCTCCAACAGAACCAGTTTCCACTTCCGAAGGTCCAGGGGATGGTCCAGTCGCCCAAGCAAGCCCGAATAATACCTCATCCCAGGATTCTCAAAGTAATAACTATCAGAATCTTCCAGTACAGGACAGAAACCTGATGCTTCCAGATGGCCCCAAACCTCAGGAGGATGGCTCTTTCAAGAGGAGATATCCCCGTCGCAGTGCCCGGGCACGTTCTAACATGTTCTTTGGGCTCACCCCACTCTATGGAGTAAGGTCCTATGGCGAAGAAGACATTCCGTTTTACAGCAGCTCAACTGGGAAGAAGCGAGGCAAGAGATCCGCCGAAGGACAGGTGGACGGGGCCGATGACTTGAGCACTTCCGACGAAGACGATTTATACTATTACAATTTCACTAGGACAGTGATTTCTTCAGGGGGAGAGGAACGGCTGACACCCCATAATTTATTTCGGGAGGAGGAGCAATGTGATCTCCCAAAAATCTCACAGTTGGATGGTGTTGACGATGGGACAGAGAGTGATACTAGCGTCACAGCCACAACGAGGAAAGGCAGCCAGATCCCAAAAAGAAACAGTAAAGAAAACGGAACAGAGAACTTGAAGATGGATCGGCCTGAAGACACTGGTGAGAAAGAGCACGTCATTAAGAGCTCTGTGGGCCACAAAAATGAGCCAAAGATGGAGAACTGCCACGCTGTGAGCAGAGCGAAAGCACAGGGACAGGATTCCTTGGAAGCTCAGCTCAGCTCATTGGAGTCAGGCCGCAGGGTCCACACAAGCACCCCCTCAGACAAAAACTTACTGGACACCTATAATACTGAGCTCCTGAAATCGGATTCAGACAACAACAACAGTGACGACTGTGGGAACATCCTGCCCTCGGACATTATGGACTTTGTACTGAAGAATACTCCGTCCATGCAGGCTTTGGGTGAGAGCCCAGAGTCCTCTTCGTCGGAACTCCTGAATCTTGGTGAAGGTTTGGGTCTTGATAGTAATCGTGAAAAAGACATGGGTCTTTTCGAAGTGTTTTCTCAGCAGTTGCCGACGACGGAAGCCGTGGACAGCAGTGTCTCTTCCTCCATCTCAGCAGAGGAGCAGTTCGAGTTGCCACTAGAGCTGCCATCAGACCTCTCTGTCCTGACCACCCGGAGTCCCACTGTCCCAAGCCAGAACCCCAGTAGGCTAGCTGTAATCTCAGACTCAGGAGAGAAGAGAGGAACCATCCCAGAAAAATCTGTGGCCTCCTCTGAAGGTGACTCCTCCCTGCTGAGTCCAGGAGTAGATCCCAGCCCTGAAGGCCACATGACTCCTGACCACTTTATCCAAGGTCACATGGATGCAGACCACATCTCCAGCCCTCCTTGTGGTTCGGTGGAGCAAGGTCATGGCAACAATCAGGATTTAACTAGAAATAGTAGCACCCCTGGCCTTCAGGTACCTGTTTCCCCTACCGTTCCTATCCAGAACCAGAAATACGTGCCCAACTCTACCGATAGCCCTGGCCCGTCTCAGATTTCTAATGCCGCTGTCCAGACCACTCCGCCCCACCTGAAACCAGCCACCGAGAAACTCATTGTCGTTAACCAGAACATGCAGCCACTTTACGTTCTCCAGACTCTTCCGAACGGAGTGACCCAAAAAATCCAGCTGACCTCTTCTGTTAGTTCTGCACCCAGTGTGATGGAGACAAGCACGTCAGTATTGGGGCCCATGGGAAGTGGTCTCACCTTAACCACAGGACTCAGTCCAAGCCTGCCGACTTCCCAGGCTTTATTCCCTCCTGCTAGCAAAGGATTGCTCCCCATGCCTCATCACCAGCACTTACATTCCTTCCCTGCAGCTACTCAGAGTAGCTTCCCACCAAACATCAACAGTCCACCTTCAGGCCTGCTTATCGGGGTCCAGCCTCCTCCAGATCCCCAGCTTTTGGTCTCAGAAGCCAGCCAGAGGACAGATCTCAGTACCACAGTGGCCACTCCATCCTCTGGACTCAAGAAAAGACCCATATCTCGCCTGCAGACCCGAAAGAATAAAAAACTCGCTCCCTCTAGTACCCCTTCAAATATCGCCCCTTCCGACGTGGTTTCCAACATGACATTGATTAACTTCACACCCTCCCAGCTTCCAAATCATCCCAATCTGTTAGACTTGGGGTCACTTAATACTTCATCTCACCGAACTGTCCCCAACATCATAAAAAGGTCTAAGTCCGGCATCATGTATTTTGAACAGGCGCCCCTGTTACCGCAGAGTGTGGGAGGAGCTGCTGCCCCGGCGGCGGGTGCAGCCACCATGAGCCAGGATACCGGCCACCTCACGTCAGGGCCTGTGTCTGGCTTGGCCTCCGGTTCCTCCGTCTTGAACGTTGTATCCATGCAAACTACAACCGCCCCTACAAGTAGCGCGTCCGTTCCAGGGCATGTCGCGTTAACCAACCCGAGGTTGCTTGGTAGCCCGGATATCGGCTCCATAAGCAATCTTTTAATCAAAGCCAGCCAGCAGAGCCTGGGGATTCAAGACCAGCCTGTGGCTTTACCGCCAAGTTCAGGAATGTTTCCACAACTGGGGACGTCACAGACTCCCGCTACTGCTGCAATGACGGCAGCATCTAGCATCTGTGTGCTCCCCTCGACTCAGACTGCGGGCATAACAGCTGCTTCGCCTTCAGGGGAAGCGGAAGAACACTATCAGCTCCAGCATGTGAACCAGCTCCTCGCCAGCAAAACCGGGATTCTCTCTTCCCAGCGGGATCTTGATTCTGCTCCAGGGACCCAGGGCTCCAACTTTACCCAGACAGTAGATGCTCCTAATAGCATGGGGCTGGAGCAGAATAAGGCTTTATCCTCAGCTATGCAAGCCGGCTCCACCTCTCCTGGGGGCTCTCCGTCCTCTGGACAGCAGTCAGCAAGTCCCTCAGTGCCGGGGCCCATGAAACCCAAACCAAAAATCAAACGGATTCAGCTGCCCTTGGACAAAGGGAGTGGCAAGAAGCACAAAGTTTCCCACTTGCGGACCAGTTCTTCTGAAGCACACATTCCAGACCAAGAAGCCAACACGACACCCCTGACCTCAGTCACAGGGTGAGAGATGCAGACCTTGGCTCTGCTGGGTCTGAGGGGTTTCATGCTCTGGATTAGAGGCTGTTGAAGTGGTCTTCTGGGAGGGACACACCTCTGCCCACGTTGTATTACTTGGGTTTTCTGGGCTTTGATTTGATTTTCTTTTTGTTTTTTTCCCTCACAGTGCTGATTTATAGAGTAAAATTTAGTTCCATCTGTTGGCAGTTGGTCCCTTGGATAGAACCACATCTTTTTTTTTTTTTTTTTTTTTTTTTTTTTTTTTTC
>NW_020173774.1:4183718-4184694 GCF_003031525.2 Neophocaena asiaeorientalis asiaeorientalis
GCTCCGCGGCATGTGGGATCCTCCCGGACCGGGGCACGAACCCGTGTCCCCCGCATCGGCAGGCGGACTCTCAACCACTGCGCCACCGGGGAAGCCCAGAACCACGTCTTTCATTGCTCTTTGCTCTGACTTAGAACAGTGCTGCTGTTTGCGCCTGTTTCTTTTTCGCTGAGGCTTAGTTAGGATACTAAGGGATGATTATTCCTGTCTGGAGGGCAAAACCACCTGTTGTAGATCTCATGGTGTCCTTTTCTGAAACATTTTCATTAAAATATACATAAAGTACACAAAGTGAATTTTTACCTAGGTATGCATCCATGTAGCTGCCATTCAGATCATAACATAAAAGATTTCTAGTCTTCCAGAAGGCTCCTGGTGCCCTCTCTTAGTCAGTACCCCCCAAGGTAACCACTGTCTAACCCGTATCACCACAGGTTACTTTTTTCAGCCCATAAATTTTATCAGATCCTGTTAGAGTCTTCTTTAGACTGACCTCCTTGTTGGGTACATATTTACTGTTGTTTTTCTTGAAAAGATAACAAATGATTCTGTTCCAGGGCTCCAGGAGCAGAGGCTGAGCAGCAGGATATAGCTAACGTGGAGCAGTCACCACAGAAAGAGTGTGGGCAGCCTGCAGGGTAAGTGTAAGACTTAGTTCCCTGAGGTGAAGCACTCAGTTCTGTCCACCTCATTTGGAAAATAGTCCTTCCTGATTTGTGTTGATTTTTTTTTTTTTTTGGGCCAAAGTTTTTTTAATGGAATTAATACATACTTGTAAAGAGAAAAAAAAAAAAGAATTATTTAAATAATGGGTAACGGTTCCACGTTCTTCCTGCCTACCCTGTTCCCAATTTATTGCCTAGAGGTAATTGTGGCTTGTAATTTCTTTTCGTTCATACCAACATTTCTATGCATACAGATATGCCTGGTGTACATTTGAATATGTATATACCTTTTTTTTTTTTTTTTTTTTTTG
>NW_020173774.1:4185146-4185659 GCF_003031525.2 Neophocaena asiaeorientalis asiaeorientalis
TACGCGGGCCTCTCACTGTCGTGGCCTCTCCCGCTGCGGAGCACAGGCTCCGGACGCGCAGGCTCAGCGGCCATGGCTCAAGGTCCCAGCCGCGCCGCGGCATGTGGGATCCTCCCGACCGGGGCACGAACCCGTGTCCCCTGCGTCGGCAGGCGGACTCCCAACCACTGCGCCACTAGGGAAGCCCCCGTATATACCTTTTACATAAAATAAACAATGCCGTACATACTGAGCCCCCGTATATACCTTTTACATAAAATAAACAATGCCGTACATACTGAGCCCCCGTATATACCTTTTACATAAAATAAACAATGCCGTACATACTGAGCCCCCGTATATACCTTTTACATAAAATAAACAATGCCGTACATACTGAGCCCCCGTATATACCTTTTACATAAAATAAACAATGCCGTACATACTGTTCTATACTTTTTTTCCAGCTGTTGTATTCTGCACATATCTCTATGCCACTTCATTTTTTTTTTTTTTTTTTTTTTTTTTTTTTCT
>NW_020173774.1:4185683-4195956 GCF_003031525.2 Neophocaena asiaeorientalis asiaeorientalis
CTTCATTTTTTAATGGCTGCCTCCAGTTCTGTTGTGTAGACCTACAGTAATTTATTTAACTGGTTCCCTCTTGATCTGCATCTGAATTGTTTGCAGGATTTATTTAATTGTAAAAGGTGAAAATAGGTTTGATTTACTAGTTCATCATGCAGGCTGGTTTTTTTTTTTTTTTTTTTTTTTTTTTTTGGCGGTACGCGAGCCTCTCACTGCTGTGGCCTCTGCCGTTGTGGGAGCACAGGCTCCAGACGTGCAGGCTCAGCGGCCATGGCTCACGGGCCCAGCCACTCCGCAGCATGTGGGATCTTCCCGGACCAGGGCACGAACCTGCGTCCCCTGCATCAGCAGGCGGATTCTCAACCACTGCGCCACCAGGGAAGCCCAGCTTTTGTTTTTAATTAAACCAGCTAATTCATTTAAGGAACTCCGGAACTGCTTCTAACAAGCGTCCTTTTATTTTTTTCTAACGGTTAAGGGTATGAGAAGAATTTTAAGGACACAGTCTACAACTCCAAAAGCAGAAACTTCATGTCAAATGTTTGGGAGAGAATCTCACAGAAGATAGTTGATGTTATGTATCTTACAGTAGTGTGGTGGTGTGTTCATTCAACAGGTTGTTCACACAGCATCTTGTGGTTCACGTCTAGTGGTTTTATGATTGATACAGCTGTATGGTAGATTGCGGACAGTTTTTATCTTTGAATTGAAGAACTAGCTGGTGTTACATCTCACATTTGGTTTTCTTTTCATGTAGACAAGTGGCTGTTCTTCCTGAGATTCAGACAACACAGAATCCAGCAGATGAACAAGAAAATTCAGGTATGTGGGTGGGTAACGGGTTAGAATCAGAATTTCCAAGCCAGAAGTACTGTAAAAGTCACCTTCTCTACCTACTGATTTTCTAGATTAAAAAAAAAAAAAAAAAAAAAGTCGAAGCGCTAAAGATGTTAAGTGATTGGCCAAAGGACACGAAACTAAAACCTATAAATACTCTTCTGCTCTGTTTGCTGTAACAGCAGTGTGACTGAAATAGCTCACAATAAGCTGTCTTCATCCTTTAGTTGTCACTAGTGAAGACCAAGAACCATTTTTATTATATAATATAGCCAGATTTAGGTTATGGCTCCAGATACATCTCCATAGCACTTCTGTCCTGATGAATTTCATCAGTAAATAACTAGTCACTTCGAGACTAGAGAACTCTGGATATAAGACTTTGTCCTTTTCCGTTGAGGGGATTCCCAGAAGAAGACCAGGCAGAGAAAATGCTTAGCCATACGATTTGGGATGCAGTCACATTCTGCTGATTTTGCTGATTCCTGGAGAGGATTGATACGTCTCTGTAAGAAGGCAGTGTGAGGGGTGGTGGCTGAGAGTACAGACTCTGCAGTCAAATAGGTTGAAATCCCAGCTTTACCACTTCCTAGCTCTATGAACATGGGCTGCCTAACCTCTCTCTGCCTCAGTTTTCTCACCTTTAAAGTTTAGATCATTTCTCACTTACCTCATTGGATTGTTGTGAGGTTTATCTGAGTTAATACAGGAAGTTCCTAGAAGAGTGCCTCATATGTAGTGTTTCATACATGTTAACTATCGTTATTTTTTAGCTTTGACTCTGTTGAGGGCAATTACTTATTGGAAAACTGTCAGATTGTCATACCAGAAACTACCAGAGAGACAGCATAACTTCACATAAAAAAAAAAAAAAATTCTAGTTTTGGTCACTTCCTAGCTGTAACCTCAGGCAAGCTGCTCTACCTCTTTGAACCTCAGGTTTGTTATCTGTAAATGGGAGTAATAAAACCAGCTGTGTAATGTTGTTAGGCTTGGAGATAAAACGTGCATAAAGTCCTCAGTAAGTGTTTGCTGTGGCATCCACTTTGGCCCCTATCTATTTTCTCCCTCACAGAACCTAAGACGGCGGAAGAAGAAGACAGTAATTTCAGCTCTCCACTGATGCTTTGGCTCCAGCAAGAACAGAAGCGGAAGGAAAGCATTGCTGAGAAAAAGCCCAAAAAAGGACTTGTTTTTGAAATTTCAAGTGACGATGGCTTTCAGATCTGTGCGGAAAGTATCGAAGGTGAGTGGATTAAATTAGGTCAGCCCAACAGCACAGGCTCTGCTCAGCTAGGCCTGCAGTAGTACCATTTATGTGAGCAGCTGCATATGAGATAGATTGAGTTGGAGACACTAGAAGGCAAGAGGCCACTAGTGAGAGTATTACTGCAATAGAGATGTCAGGTAATAAAGCCCACTTCCAGTAGAAGAAGAAAGGAAAGGAGAGAAGAACAGACACATTCATGACTGCTTGGATATAGAGGGTAGAGAGAGAGGACTCAAAGATGGCTCTGAAGATTCCGGCCTGGGTGACTGAAAAAAAAAAACATATGTGAGGAGAACAAAAAAATAACTAGTTTGAGTGTACACATTCCGCATAAGATGTATTGAGTGTGGAGTGTGGGAAAAATCCAACAGATAGGAAGAGATCGTAGACTCTTAGGTTAGAGCTGGAAGGGATTGTAAAGGTTTTCTAGTTACACCCCTTAATTGTAAGGAACTGAGAGGTTGTGATCTCCTTCCCCCAGTCCTGGTTAACCGTTAGTGCTGGTATTGTTTTGGTTAGCAGTACAGGGAGTAGAGTTAATACCACACATTCAGGTTTGGGACCTGGACTACCCTCAGGGGAAGTGAGTGCTTTGAGGATGCAGGGGTCATTTTCAGAAGGTGGGAACCTCCTCACCGCTTCTGTATCCTTTGTAACAGAAAGGAGCACAGTTGGGTGGGGCACCTTCCCAGCTTCTTTCTTATTCACTGAACTGATTTAAACTAAGAAAACAACAAAAAGCTGTTCTAGCAGGGGATCTTTTCACATCATTGGTATTAAGAGATGTTTGACTGAATTATCTTATTTCCTCACAGATGCCTGGAAGTCGTTGACAGACAAAGTCCAGGAGGCTCGGTCAAACGCCCGCCTAAAGCAGCTTTCATTTGCAGGTAATGCTGCAGCGGTCATTTTACTCCTGTCTCAGTATCCTCTGGTAACTTGTGGGTCTAAGCTACAGGGTTGATTTCACCAAAAAAAAAAAAAAAAATCAACCTTTTTTTAAAAAAAAAAATCATTTTTCACAGATTTATTGAGATATAAACCTTATACTACACAGTTTACCCATTTAAAGCATACAAATCGATGGCTGTTAGTGTATTCACAGAGTTGTGTAAACCATCACTGCTGTGTAATTGCAGAACATTTTCATAATTCCTTAAAGAAGCCCCATACCCACTAGCAGTCATTCCTCAGCCCTAGCCCCTGGCAGCCACTAATCTATTCTCTGTCTCTCTGGATGTACCTGTTCTGTACATTTCCTACAGAAATGAATCATATAATACGTGGCCTTTTGTGACTGGCTTGTTTCATTTAACATGATGCTTTCAAGATTTCTCTCTACTGTAACATTGTCTCAGTACTTCATTCGTTTTTTTTCTTTTACAGATGAATATCTTTTATTGTGGTAAAATACACATAACATAAAAGTTACTGTCTTAATTATTCTTTTATTTTTTTCGCATCTTTATTGGAGTATAATTGCTTTACAATGGTGTGTTAGTTTCTGCTGTATAACAAAGTGAATCAGCTATACATGTACATACATCCCCATATCTCATCTTAATTATTTTTAAGTATACAGTTCAGTGGTGTTAAATACATCCACCTTGTTGTGCAGCCATCACCACCATCCATCCCCATAATTTTTCATCTTGTAAAACTGAAACTCTGTATCCATTAAACAATGACTCCCCATTCTCCTCTTCCCCCAGCTTCTGGTAACCACCATTATTCTTTCTGTCTTTGTGATTTTTAACTATTTTAAGTACCTCATATAAGTGGAATCATACAGTGTTTGTCCTCTTGTGACTGGCTTAGTACACTCAGCATAATGTCCTCAAGGTGCATCCTTGCTGTAGCATGTTGCAGAACTTACTTCCTTTTTCAGGCTGAATAATATTCCATTGTATGTATGTATCACGTTTACTTTATCAGTTGATCCATCTGTGGGCACTTGGATTGCTTCCAAGTTTTTGTGTTTTTTTTTTTTTTTTAATAATTCTGCTGTGAACATGGGTGTACAGAGATCTCTTTAAGACTTTGCTTTCAATTCTTTTGGGTATATACCCAGAAGTGAAATTGCTGGATCATATGGTGATGCTATTTTTAATTTTTTGAGAAACCACCATACTGTTTTCTCCAGTGGCTGTACCATTTTACGTTCCTACGAATGGTACACCAGAATTCCGATTTCTCCGTATCCTCACCAGTACTTATTGTTTTCTGTACATATCCCTAATGACTTGAGATGTTGAGCATCTTTTCATGTGCTTATTGGCCATTATATATCTTCTTTAGAGAAATGTTTATTCAAAGTCCTTTGTCTATATTTTCATCAGGTAGGTTGTTTTTTTGTTGTTGAGTTTTAGAAGTTCTATGTATTCTGGATATTAATTCCTTATCAGATACATGATTTGCAAATATTTGCTGCTATTCTGTGGGCTGCCTCCATTTTTACTCTGGATAGTGTCTTTTTTGCTTTTTGTTTTTTTTAGATTGGTGAGGGAGATACTTTGCGGGCAGGAAAATATGGTTCATCGGTCCTGCTCTGTCCAACGGTGGCAGTCATTGGGTGAACTATAATTAAATTTGTACATGGCCTCTCCCAGGAGTCACTCTGAAATGATTACTGATAATATGTGTAAGATTCTGCTCCTGGAGGAAACCAGCATCCCAAGCTCAGTGTTCTCAGTCTCAAATTGAGTAGCTCAGCCCTTTTTGCCAACGGCATAAAGATTGCTTTCATTTATCCATGTCTTTTGCTGCCCCATGGAATGGTGGTTAGAAACCATGAACTCTGGAGACAGAAACTGAGTTCAAGTCCTATTTCTGCCCTTTTGCTATCAGTATTATTTCAGGTGCAAGCTAATTTACTTCTTCAAGGCTTAATCTCCTTAAGTGGGAATATTAATGCAACCTTCAAAATTTGTTGTGAGGATTAATTAAAATAACGAACCTGGGAATTCCCTGGCAGTCCAGTGGTTAGGACTCTGTTCTTACTGCCGAGGGCCCAGGTTCAGTCCCTCATCGGGGAACTAAGATCCCACAAGCCGTGTGGTGCAGCCAAAAATTAAAAAATAAAAATAAAGTAATGAACCTGACACGATTTATTTAAGTACCCTAATATGCCAAATTAAGATCATTATCCCGACTGAAGGGATTTGAGATAGAATTCAGAGAAATCACTGAATACTAGCTTTTTTAAATAGTATCGATGCATGAAATTTTTTAATCATCATGAAGTCCAATTTGTCTGTTTTTCCTTTCGTTACCTGTGCCTTTGATGTCATATCTGAGAAATCATTGCTAAATTCAGTGTCGTGAAGATTTTGTCCTGTGTTTTCTGCTAAGAGTTTTATAGTTTTAGGTCTTACGTTTAGGTCCTTGACTCATTTTGAGTTAATTTTTATGTATGGTATTAGGTAAGGGTCCAAGGGTTCTGTGACATTAAAGCTGAGACCTGGGCTTCCCTGGTGGCGCAGTGGTTAAGAATCCGCCTGCCAACGCAGGGGACATGGGTTTGAGCCCTGGTCCGGGAAGATCCCACATGCCGCAGAACAACTAAACCCATGCACCACAACTGCTGAGCCTGCGCTCTAGAGCCCGTGAGCCACAACTACTGAGCCCACGTGCCACAACTACTTAGCCTGTGCACTAGAGCCCACGAGCCACAGGTACTGAAGCCCATGTGCCTAGAGCCCATGCTCCGCAACAAGAGAAGCCACCGCAATGAGAAACCCGTGCACCGCAACGAAGAGTAGCCCCCGCTCACTGCAACTAGAGAAAGCCCGCGCACAGCAACAAAGACCCAACTCAGCCAAAAATAAATATATAAATTTATTTTTTTAAAAAAAATCTGAGACCTTTCTGTCTCGGGTACTTTCTGTCTTGTTCACCTTTGTTTTCCCAAGATTCTGTCCGGCACAGTGGAGAGATGGAAAGAATGCGGGAGATATAGTAGGTGCTCAGTAAATATTTGTTGGGTGAACAAGTGAATGGCCCACACGAGAATAGATTGTTCCCTGTTGTAGTACTTTATACTACACCTTTATCTGGTTGCTTTCACATTGCAAGGTCTGTGTTCATATCTGCCTCACTCTGCCAAGGGCTCCTTGAGAACAGGGGCCATGTGTAACTCATCTTTCTTTTCCCATTATTGACACAGTGTCCAATCTCATTGTAAGCCCTCCAGTGGAGGTTGAACACTCAGCCTAAACATTAAAATGAATTTTGTGAAAATACACTTAAGTATGTTTTTTAATGGCTTTTTCTACCTAGGAATCCACAGCAATCTAAAACTCCTAGGAAGGAATTCTTAGGGAAAATCAGTGTTGTATAGAAAAAAAAAAAATGTTTGCCGTTGTCTTATATGACTTCAATCTCTTATATTGTCGACTTGTGTTTTATACTTTTATAGGTTGAGTTCTAATCGGAACAACGATTGTGATCATAAGAATGTTGCTTATCTGGAGACTTAACTTTCTGCTTGCCACTAAAACCAAATTATATCCCTTAGAGATTCTTGTAAGTGAAGTGGAAATTAGGCACCTGATAATAACTTTCCCCTCTTTTAAAAAATTATACAAGATGTAGAATTCTAAAATTTGGAGAAGCTGATCACCACAATAACGAATTGGTGGACGGGGCCTCACCTCCTAGAAGTAATCGTGAACATTAAACACGGATATCCTTCCAGCCATAGCATATGGCTCCAGGCTACACTGGGGTTACATCTCTATAAATATGCTTTATAACACAAACTGGGGGTCTGTTGGAATTGCATGTGTGATCCTAACACAGTTATGCCTATGAAATAGTATCTTGTCCACAATAGATGCCATTATTATTTTGGTATCTGTTAATACCAAAAACAATAATTGTAAGTGATATACTATTTATTTAACTAGCTATTTGCTAGTGTTAAAAAGAGGTGTGGCAATTACTACTATGTCCCATCCTTTAAGGAAAGAAGCCAATCGTTTAATTTTTTTATTATTATTTTTTAAAATATTTATTTATTTATTCGGTTGCGCCGGGTCTTAGTCACAGCACGTGGGCTCCTTAGTTGCGGCAGGCGGGCTCCTTAGTTGTGGCATGCAAACTTTCAGTTGTGGCATGCATGTTGAATCTAGTTTCCTGACCAGGGATTGAACCTGGGTGCCCTGCGTTGGGAACACAAGAGTCTTAACCACTGCACCACCAGGGAAGTCCTGAAGCCAGTCGTTTTAGAAAGCCTTTCACCATCTATGCCAGCAGACTTACGTAAATGTCTTTTTTTAAATAATAAGAAATGCTCATTAATGGAATAAGACTAAGTGAGTAAAACAAAGTGGCTATTGAGTGTATTTCTCCATAAGCTCACTGTAACAGCACGGAAGAGAGTTCTGTGTTTGGGGTTCACTAACATTCCTTATAAATTTTAGTGAGGTGCCTGTGTGTGTGTGAGCTTATTACTCCATTACCTGTAAACAAAAATGGGATCATAGTTCGAGTTATACAGACCAAGGTTCAAATCCTGTCACAGTAGCTATGTGTGACCTTGGGTGTGAGCCTAGGTTTACTTACCTTGAGATGAAGCTGGCGCTTCCTGCCTGTTGTGGTCATTATGCCATGAAATGAAATAACACATATAGCATTTCTGTGTACGTAGAGAACATAGAAAATAGTCCATAGATTGGTGGCATGCTTTTTTCACTTAATCTATCATGAGTGTTTTCCATATTGATGGATCTGTATGCGCATCATTTTAGCGGCTATCTAAGGTTAATTTCCAGCTTGTCTTTAGTGTAATTCACCCTTGAGCAGCCTCTGGCAGAGTGATTCCCTGGCTTAGGCATTTCTGTGGTTGTATGTGGCTTCCTATTGGCTGGGCTCCTCACTACCCTGGTGCCTTTGATCCTGCAGGTGTGAACGGTTTGAGGATGCTGGGGATTCTCCACGATGCAGTTGTGTTCCTGATTGAGCAACTCTCTGGTGCCAAGCACTGTAGGAATTACAAATTCCGTTTCCACAAACCAGAGGAGGCCAATGAACCTCCACTGAACCCTCATGGCTCGGCCAGGGCAGAAGTCCACCTGAGGCAAGTTCTCTTCCTTTCCATAAGCAGTTTGAGGTCTTGATTTTATGATCTAACGATATAATTATTTTCCCACTTAACCTTTGAGATTTCCAGTGTTAACACTGTCCTTCACTGGTTCTATTAAAGTATTTCTCTAAGTATATTTTCATCTTTTGGCTCCAGGAAGTCAGCATTTGACATGTTTAACTTCCTGGCTTCTAAGCACCGGCAGCCTCCTGAATACAACCCCAATGATGAGGAAGAGGAGGAGGTGCAGCTGAAGTCAGCTCGGTAAGTCTGGAGTGGAGAGCGGTCCTAAGAAACGCTCTCTACGAGTGAAATGCCATTTGCGGCAACATGGAAGGACCTAGAGATTATCCTACTAAGTGAAGTGAGTCAGAGAAAGACAAATACCATATCATATCACTTATATGTGGAATCAAAAATATGCTACAGATGAACTTGTTTACAAAACAGAAACAGACACAGAAAACAAACTTTGGTTACCAAAGGGGAAAGGTGATAGGGATAAATTAGGAGTTTGGGATTAGCAGGTACAAACTACTGTATATAAAATAGGTAAACAACAAGGTGCTACTGTATAGCACAGGGAACCATATTCAATATCCTGTAATAAACCATAAAGGAAAAGAATGTGAAAAACAATATACGTATAGGGCTATCCCTGGTGGCGCAGTGGTTGAGAGTCCGCCTGCCGAAGCAGGGGACACGGGTTCGTGCCCCGGTCCGGGAAGATCCCACATGCCATGGAGTGGCTGGGCCCGTGAGCCATGGCCACTGGGCCTGCGCGTCCGGAGCCTGTGCTCCGCAAAGAATATACGTATAACTGAATCACTTTGCTATACACCAGAAACTAACACAACATTGTAAATCAACTATACTTAAATAAAAAATTTAAAAATAAAATAAAAGAAAGAAATACTCTTTGCTTCCCTCTGTTGCAGTTTTGCTTAGATCACAATTTCCCAGATAACATTTAAGAAGACTGAAATAGAGTTTGTGTTGAAGTAACAGTAGCTGGCTGGCAAAGAGAGAGGAATGTGTTTTAGAGGAGAAATTCAAATAACTGTAAGATGTATATTTTATTTTCTTTAACTGTAGTGTACTCTGTCAGCTTTGCATGTACCACCACAGACTTCATATATAACATACTATATTTTAGGCCTAATTTTATAAGGCATTTGTTATGCTTGGGATTGAACACACAGAATAGTGTAGTCATACGTTCTAGGAACCTTTGATCCAAGACTCAAAACTGATGATTTCCTGAAGAGAATTCATTAATAACGAACCGTCTCTCTTTAGGAGGGCAACTAGTATGGATCTGCCAATGCCCATGCGTTTCCGGCACTTAAAAAAGACTTCTAAGGAGGCAGTTGGTGTCTACAGGTATGGCTAAAATTGTAGAAAGAATTATAGAAAACTAATGAAGTTTTCCAAAATCAAAGTGGATCAAATGCTGGAGTGACCTCCTTCATTCAGTAAGTGAGGTTTTTATCGATATTTCTAATTTAACCTGATGTCCTGGGACCCTGCAACTCCTTGTGTTGAACGAGGAACTTAACACAGTAAGCTTTAAAGTATTGCTGCTTCTGGTGGGCTTTGGAACGGAGAAATCTTTAATCCTTGGCTGTTTGTTAGAGCGATTAATACCCTCAAATCAGGTGGGTCCAGATTCTTTCCAAGTCTCTGTCTCTCCTGGGGAACTAATAGGCCAGGAGATTTTATTCATTTATTCATGTATTCACACATTTAATCTTATTTGCAAAATCCGCAGCTGTCTTTTCCATCTTTATGTCCTAGGTCTCCCATCCATGGCCGGGGTCTTTTTTGTAAGAGAAACATCGATGCAGGTGAGATGGTGATTGAGTACGCTGGTAATGTCATCCGTTCCATACAGACTGACAAGCGAGAGAAGTACTATGACAGCAAGGTGAGCTCCACACTTTCATTCCCCAGTTCTTTCGTTATAGAAAGGGGCCATCAACTATAAAGATGATCCCTAAAAAAAAAGATGATCCCTAGATTGCAGAAGAATTAGTATATTCTAATTAGACTTTTTTTTTTTTTTTTTTTTTTTTTTTTTTTTTTTT
>NW_020173774.1:4196105-4199635 GCF_003031525.2 Neophocaena asiaeorientalis asiaeorientalis
TTTTTTTTTTTTTTTTACATTTTAACATCACTGAATTTGTAGTTGGCCCAGTCCACTCTCGGGATTAGCACACAAAGGTACTCTTTGAAGGTTTGTCTGAATGGATCCCAGGATCACAAGCACACAGTTCTCTTGCCTGTGGAGACATTAAGAAACCTCTAGTCTAGTGCCTGTAATCTAGGAATTTGTCATGGAAGCATCCTGAAAGATGGGAGAAATCCAGAAATTTTACCAGAAGAACCTGTTCATCAGTGGCTAAGGTCACATCAGAAAAAGGTTGGGAAATGTTGTCAAGCCTGCGCTGTAATAAAAGGTTCTTCTCCGCTTCCTGTAGGGCATCGGCTGCTACATGTTCCGGATCGATGACTCCGAGGTGGTAGATGCCACCATGCACGGAAACGCTGCCCGCTTCATCAATCACTCATGTGAGCCTAACTGCTACTCTCGGGTTATTAACATCGACGGGCAGAAGCACATTGTCATCTTTGCCATGCGCAAAATCTACCGAGGGGAGGAACTCACTTACGACTATAAGTTCCCCATTGAGGATGCCAGCAACAAGCTACCCTGCAACTGTGGTGCCAAGAAATGCCGGAAGTTCCTAAACTAAAGCTGCTCTTCTCCCCACTGTTGGAGCACTAGGACCCAGGGCCTCCAAAACAGTGCCGAAGGCCTTTGCCAGCAGCCAGGAGTTCCAGGATTGAGTGGGCACAGTTGAGGGGCCTCCGTGATGGCTGGGCTCCCTTAGGTCCCATATTCACATTATACATGTGATCATAGTCCTGGAGAGAGATGAGGTCTCGAAGAAAAGATCCGCGATCGGCTTTCTGCTGGGGCCCCTCTGATTGTGTGCCGTTAAAAAGTGGGAAACGGGTCCCTAGCAGACTTGCCTAGAAGGAGCCTATAGAGGGTTAGTTATGTTGGGAGATCGGGCCTGAGCACCTCCTCAGAGAGAAGTTGCCATCCTTGCCTTGGCCTTTCCAGAGCACTGTAAGCAAGGGGTCAGGCACAGCCCCGGTGCGGGCGGGGTTGGTTGCCAGCCGGGCCCAGCCTGTAGCCGTGTGTTGAACAAAGACGGTCTGGTGGTTTTCCCTACGATGCTCCCACTTGAGAGTTCCCTTCTGGTTGGGAGACAGGATTTCTTAGCACCTTTGGTGTCAAAGGCTGTCTTGGGGTTGTGCCAGTTCATTACCAGACGTTGAGCCTGTGGGCTGTAAGTGGGAGTGTTACCCCCATGAGCCTTATCTCAGACAGTCACCTTCCTAGACAATAGGAGCGGCTTCCCTCTCATTCCTTCTCTTCACTCCACTTTTCTCGTCCCCCGTTCTGCATCCCACTGCTTTCCCGTGCTCTCTGGGTGGTAGGGGAGAGTGACTCCCTGCTCGAGGACACTCCCTGTTGGGCATAGGATGTGCCTACAAAACGTTCCCTGAGCCTGTAAGCACTCCCAGTGGGGAAGTGGACAGGAGCCATTGGCCATAACCAGACAGAATTTGGAGACGTTTTCATAAAACTCCACTGAGAGTTTTAAAGAAATATATGTAGCATGATTTTTTAGAAGAGGAAGATTATTTAAATAGTTGAATCATGCAACAACCAGAGTATCACAACCAGGGTAACCCCTGGGCCCCATTCCTAGGACGTGATAACTTTATTTTCCCCTTGTTAAGACATAGGAAGACTTAATTTTTAAATGGTCAGTGTCCAGTTGAAGGCAGAACACTAATCAGATTTCAAGGCCCAAAACTTGGGGACTAGACCACCTTGTACCGAGGGAACTCTGCCACCTGCACAAAATCTATGGATAAAGTAATGAAATGACACTACTGCCCTGATTACTCCCTAGGATGTGGTCAAAACAGCATCAAATGTTTCTTCTCTTCCTTTCCCCAAGACAGTGTCCTGAACCTGTTAAATTAAGTCATTGGATTTTACTCTGTTCTGTTTACAGTTTACTATTTAAGGTTTTATAAATGTAAATATATTTTGTATATTTTTCTATGAGAAGCACTTCATAGGGAGAAGCACTTATGACAAGGCTATTTTTTAAACCGCGGTATTGTCCTAATTTAAAAGAAGATCGGTTTTTAATAATTTTTTATTTTCATAGGATGAAGTTAGAGAAAATATTCAGCTGAACACACAAAGTCTGGTTTTTCCTGCCCAACTTCCCCCTGGAAGGTGTACTTTTTGTTGTTTAATGTGTAGCTTGTTTGTGCCCTGTTGACATAAACGTTTCCTGGGTTTGCTCTTTGACAATAAATGGCAAAGGAAGGTCCCCCCAACTCCATCGGGCCACTCCCCTCCTTCCCAAATCGAAGCTCCTGAAAAGGCTGCGGTAGGATCTCGACACAGCAGTTTCTTCTCCTCTTTCCTGCCCTGTCTCTCTCCTTTCTGGCGCAGCTCAGTGCTGAGAGGTGGGAACCTACACTTCCCTCGTCTTTCCTCCTTCAGAGCTAGCAACCAAGCGGAACGGCAACCTGACATTTTCCATCACCATCTGCCTCATAGGTCACCTCGTTCCCTCTCCCTCTGCCCACCAAGTCCTCATGCCTGCAAAGACCCCCCTGCCCACCCCGGATCCCCCTGGGCCCTCTTTTGGGGCAGCCCGTTGAAACTGAAGCACAGTCTGACCACTCACGATAAAACAGATTCTCCTCTGCCTCTGTCAGCTGCAAGGTTTCAGAGCAGTGTAGTCCAGTGGAGGGCGAGGCACCTTTTCTCGCCTCGAGAAGCCTGTTTCTACGGAAGGAAGTCTAGCGAAGCAATACGACTCAGCCCAGCGCTCTCTGCCCCGGGACTCGTGGCTCTGCTGTGCCTTCCATCCTGGGCTCCCTGTTCTTCCGTGACCTTAATTAAGAACTTTGGTGGCTCTGCTGGAACATGGTCACTGTTTTCACTGTCATGCAAGGAGCCCAGCACTGTGGCCAGGAAGGCAGAGACTCCCTGTCATTGTGGAGAAGCGCCAGCAGGGGACTGGGGAAAAGCACTCTACCCAGACCTCACCTCCCTTCCTCCTTTTGCCCGTGACAAGATACAGTGGCCCAAGGGGTTCCACTAGTGTCTGGTTTCCTTTATTATTGCACTGTGTGAGGTTTTTTTGTAAATCCTTTTATTCCTATTTTTTTTTAAAGAAAAATACCTTAAGCTGCATTTGTTACTGAAATGATTAATGCACTGATGGGTCACGAATTCATCTTGAGAAAGACCCAAAGGCCAGTCGGGGGTGGGGGAAACTCAGCTAAATAGACCTAGTTACTGCCCTGCTAGGCCGTGCTGTACTGTGAGCCCCTCCTCAGCTCTTTCTACCAGTCCCAAACCCTGAGGCCAGGGGAGGAACCCCCAGCTCTCCTTCTCCTGCCAGCTGCAGATGGTTTGCCTTGCCTTTCCACTCCCTGTCAACCGCGGAAATGAGGAATTCCTCTTAGAGCGCAGCCTTGAGTCCATTGCCAAAATTCAGCGTACCTGCCAGCAACTTGGGGAATAAGCTAAGGTTTCCCTACAAGAGGGAAAGAAGGCAAAAAAAAAAA
>NW_020173774.1:4199648-4200208 GCF_003031525.2 Neophocaena asiaeorientalis asiaeorientalis
AAATGGCATAGCTATCTACAAAACACCTCCGAGTTTCTTTTGAAAGTGACCAAGGGAATCTCCGCACAAAAGTGCAGACTGAGGAACTGTGGTGGGTCATTCCCAAGAATCCCCTAAGGGGCATCCCGAAGGGAGTAACAGCTGCAAACCTGGTCAGTTCTCAGTGACAGAGCCAGCTCACAGCTTCGCTGCTAGAACCTGTCGTGGCTGCATTTCCTGGTGGCCAGTGACAACTGTGTAACCAGAATAGCTGCATGGCGCTGACCCTTTGGCCGGAACTTGGTCCCTTGGCTCCCTCCATTACCGTCCGCCACCTCCAGCCCGGCCCCTCCTGTTTTTAGACCAATGACAAGAATCAAGGGGGAAGCCCTGGCAGCTACATATACGTTTTCAACCAGACTCCTTTGCCGGGATCCACTCCACCACCCCGCTTGCCTCTGTCAAACCCCCGGCCAATGCCGTGAGCACCATGCAGCTCCCTTGATTTAAAAAAAAAAAAAAAAAAAAAAAAAAAAAAAAAAAAAAAAAAAAAAAAAAAAAAAACTTTTAAAAAATGTTTT
>NW_020173774.1:4200254-4245099 GCF_003031525.2 Neophocaena asiaeorientalis asiaeorientalis
CACCATGCAGACTCCTGTATTTAAAAAAAAAAAAAAAAAAAAAAAAAAAAAAACAACAACAAAAAAACAAAAAAAAACCTTTTAATGAATGTATCTTTCTAAAGGACTGTCGTTCAATCAAATATCTGAAAATACTAAAGGTCAAAACCTTGTCAGATGTTAAGTTTGATTTGGGATTTTTTAAAATAGAAATCAAGTTGTGGTTTTTTTGGGTTTTTTTTTTTTAAAGGAAAAGCGGGTCATTGCAAAGGGCTGGGTGTAATTTTATGTTTCATTTCCTTCGTTTTAAAGCAATACAAGGTTATCTAGCAGATGGTTTTGTGCCGAATCACGAATACCAGTCAAGTCTCACACTCTGAAAACTTGCAACTTTTTTGTTTTGGTTTTCAAACAAATATAAATATGATATATATAGGAACTAATATAGTAATGCACCATGTAACAAAGCCTAGTTCAGTCCATGGCTTTTAATTCTCTTAACACTATAGATAAGGATTGTGTTACAGTTGCTAGTAGTGGCAGGAAAATGTCAGTCTGGCGCTCCTCTGATTTCCCCCCCCAATGGGGTGGGGACCCATCCTAAGGGGATGGCGGAACAGTCCATTTCTGGGACCAGAGAGAAATGCAGAAATGGTGTCACCTGGATTTTTTCTGCCTGTGAATGTTGCCAGTCAGTACCTGTACTCCTTGTTTCTCTACTTTTGGTTATGAATGTTGGGGTTACCACCTGCATTTAGGGGAAAATTGTGTTCTGTGCTTTCCTGGTATCTTGTTCCGAGGTACTCTAGTTCTGTCTTTCAACCAAGAAAATAGACTTGTGGTGTTTCTTTTATTGAACTTTTAACAGTCTCTTTAGTAAATACAGGTAGTTGAATAATTGTTTCAAAAGCTCAACAGATGACAAGCTTCTTTTCTAGAAATAAGACATTTCTTGACAACTTTATCATGTATAACAGATCTTTCGGGTTTTTTTTCCTTGTGTTCTTCCAAGCTTCTGGTTAGAGAAAAAGAAAAATAAAGGAAAAAAAATGTGTCTAAAGTCCATCAGTGTTAACTCCCTGTGACAGGGATGAAGGAAAATACTTTAATAGTTCAAAAAATAATAATGCTGAAAGCTGTCTACGAAAGACTGAATGTAAAAGTAAAAAGTGTACATAGTTGTAAAAAAAAAAAGGAGTTTTTAAACATGTTTATTTTCTATGCACTTTTTTTTATTTAAGTGATAGTTTAATTAATAAACATGTCAAGTTTATTGCTGCACATGGTTGAACCTTCTTTTGGCTTTGGCTGAGGTGGACTAATGGGAGGGGCGTGGCCCGTGACCTGATTACAAAGTCCCTTCCACAGTCCTTTCTTTTAAGGTGGAATCGTGAAATCATTTCCCACTCTACACTCAGGCCCCACTCTACACTGTCTCTCTTAACCATATTTTCTCCCCTCATTCATCAGTAGTGTATGTTCAGGACCTAATGAACTCTGGATATGAGGAAGGGTCAAGAGGACAAAGGAATAGTTCCTTTACTTCGTACATATCCCCCTTCTTCATCCACGGGTGGTCAAGCGTTGGCTTCTAACGAGTTCCTCCCAATCTATGAATATAATAAAATGAAAGCATTTCAGGGAGAGCCTGGGCAGTACCCTCTCTTTGCTCCACTCCACCTTAAAGCTGAAATGCAATTTATTTACTCTGTTTCTCCCTAGGACTGGGGTGGGGGTAGGGAGGCAGTTGAGAAATGTTTGTAAATATATTCTGCCAAGCCAGGGTCACTATCCCCGGGTTAAAGGGGGCTGAGTTTACACTGCAGCCAAGGAATGGTCAACACTCCTCCTCATGTGGGCTGGTCCTCAGACGGACCTCCTCCCTCTGGATCAGCTGGCTGGAGCCTCGGCCCTCACCCCTTTCTCCTCCCTCTCACGGGGAGTCACCTTTTTGGATTTTGGAGTTGAGTACCATGGGGACTCCAAACGATCAGGCAGTGTTGCAGGCCATCTTCAACCCCGACACTCCGTTTGGAGACATTGTTGGGTTGGACCTGGGAGAGGAAGCAGAGAAGGAAGGAGATGAAGGTCAGTATTCGACCCTGGAGTATAGCTCTCCACATTGGCTGGTCTGCTGCCTCGCTGGGGTGGCAGAGGTAGGTGGTCTTACGAGGGCCCTTGTTCCACGACCCTTGGATGATGATTGCTGATCCTCAGTGCACTGACGGGGTCTTGGCAAGAGTCACTGTGCCCAGAGGAGAAAGCCGGGTTTCTCCTCCACCACCCCCCTCTGAACTTACCTCCCCGCTCAGTTCACCCCATGGTCCAAGCTTAACTGTGCTGATGGGGAGAGGGGCCATGTGAAAAGCTCACGTCTTTGTCACAACAGAGTATGTCACCCTCCACAGCAGGGAAGAAAGAAACAGGGCAGGGGGTGGCTCAGCTAAACGTCTCCAACCTAAGCAAGTATTCAGTGTCACACACCTTACAAGCCAAGCCCTGAGCTAATTCTTCCAGAGCGAGTGCGCTCACTGGCTTTTCCACCAGCCCCTAAGGGGGCCTGCTTTCCGCGTCAGGGGTTTTTGATGCCTTTTGTTTCTAAAGGAGTGAAACCTAAGCCTTAATGAAACTTCAGGCTGAAAAGCTGAGATAAACACTGGAAATGGTTTTCATGACTCGGGTATGTCATGGAGGCCTTCCTGTTGGAAGCAGTGGAGTAGAACAAAACAGAGACAGGCTGAAGAGCCAGAAAGACCTGGGTTCAAATCCAAGCTGTGCAGCTTATGGACGGTGTGACCTTGAGGAAATCATTTAGCTACAGGCTAAGGAGTTTGGGTTTCATTCTCTTGGCAGTGGGGAGCCAACCAAGGCCCCTTTCCCAGGTCCCTTTGGAACTTTAAGCAGTGCTAGCTCTCTGCCTTGCTGACCTCAGTTCCCCCTGCCCCAAACACTGCATCTGACTCCTGCTGTGACCTACACCCCTGCCCAGTCAGCCCTGGCTCGTGTCCCAGGTTTCCAAAGCCCCAGGTGGCTTTTGCTTCCTGCTCCCAACTGCACACCTGTCCCCTCCTGGCTCCCTCCCCGGCACAGATGGAGTTTTCCCTCGAGCACAGCTGGAGCAGGCCAAGGCCCTGGAGCTGCAAGGGGTGATGGCAGCAGAGGCTGGCGACCTCAGCACAGCCCTGGAGAAGTTTGGCCAAGCCATCAACCTGCTGCCTGAGAGGGCCTCGGCTTACAGCAACCGAGCCCAGGCCCGGCGACTCCAGGGAGACGTGGCAGGTGAGGGGAGAGTCCCTGGAGCCTGTGCAGAGGGGCCGGGGAGGGCACAGACCAGAGACGGTGTGTCTGTGGGGCTTGGGCATGGGGTGTGGGAAGTCACTAAGCCCCTCTGGAACCTATGTCTCTACCCATAAGAGGCATACTGTGGGCTCGGGGATATTGTGAGAGTCAGGGGGACTGCATTCCATTTACTTACTGATAAAAATTTAATGAGAGCCTCTACCATCCTAGCAGTGGGCTAGGTGCTGAGGACTATAGCGCCTACAGCAACTACTGTGCGCCAGGCACTCAGCACTTCACATGTGAGCTGTAGTCATTCGTATCATCCTCACAACAACCCTGAAAAGTACGTGCTATCGTTATCTCCATTTTACAGATGAAGAAACTGAGGCATGGAGGTTAAGTAGCTTCCTACTCACACAGCTGAGAAGCGGCAGAGCTGGGATCCGGTCCAGGTGGCAGGGCTCCAGAGCCTGTGCTCTTAATCCCCACATGACACTGCTTCTCAAGAAGCTCACAGCCTAGAGGGTAGAACAGACACATAAATATAATAGCAGCATAACAAGCTGACAGGGTTCAGCGTGGGATCTGTTCCTGAGGGGTGAGTTTTGAAGGATGAGTAGGCGTTAGCTGGACGGAGGGCAGGGAGTGGGAGAAGGCACGGCCTGTAGAGGTCCTGAAGTCGTGGACAGGTACAGGGAATCTGGCTGGAAAAGGGAGTGCTGGAAGAATGGAGCCTCTCCAGAGCCTGGAGAGGTAAACAGGGGCCAGAGAGTGAACAACTGCAAACATTAGGCCGAGATCGGACTTTGTCTTGAAAACACCGGGAATCACTAACGGGTTTCAACTAAAGGGTAAACCACAGAAGCCTAGTTGGGAACTACTAGACTTATCGAGACCCGTGGTGGTAGAGGTGTTCCTGGGGCCAGGAATGCCAGGCTGAGGAGTTTGGACTCCATTCTGGGAATATTGGGGGACTCTGAGGGCCTTTCCCAGGCTTGTCCGCCACCTGGCTTTGGCAGAGCAGGGCCATAAAGGCCGCTGGGACAGCCTGCAGACCAAAACCCCAGACAGCATCAGAGGGGATTCTGCCTGGAGAAGGCCTTCAATTCCTCCTGACCAGCTCCTCTGAGGGAAACCAAGGAATGCTGTGATTAGAAAGCTTCTCAACCGACCAGTCAGGATGGGGAGCAGAGCCTCTGCTGAGTTCCGGGGACCAGAACACACAGAGAGAGGGCAGGGAAGATCAGCCTTGCTGTAGGATGCTGCTGGCGCTCCCCCAGCGCCCTGCCCCGCCAGGCGCTATAGACTAGAGAACTTGAGTGAATTGAAGCAGATCCCAGAAGAAATGCAGCTCGGTACCCTACAGTGGATACCAGCTGGCTGCCTGAGGTTGAGTTCACAGCTCTGATGCCTAATAAGCCAAGTATTTATGAGGATGATAAAAACAAAATGCTGCAGGTCAGCTCTGGCTCCAAGACCTCTTTCAAAGAAAATTAGATACAAAATAATGAAGACCATGGAAATAAAGAATGAGAAGAGGCAGGCAGTAGAGAACACAGGTGAGAGAAGCGGTTTTAAGGCATCAATGGAAAAGAGGAGAGAAATGTCTTCAAAAGTTAGAGAGGGACTTCCTTGGGGGTCCAGTGGTTAAGAATCTGCGCTTTCACTGCAGGGTCACAGGTTCAATCCCTGGTCGGCGAATTAAGATTCCGCATGCCCCGCGGTGCGGCAAAAAAAAAAAGAGAGAGAAAAAAAGGACTTTATTGTATAAGACATGGTTGTCAGTTAATTCTAATGTTTTTGGACTCTGGGATTCGGAGTCAGTCACCTGGCACATGGTAGATGGATGGTTAATAACGTATGCGTGCCTGGCAACAGGGCCAGATTCATAATATAGTGACCCTCCGTCCGTGTTTTGATGTATCAGATGGTGGAAAATAACACGGACAAGGCGAGACCTGGACTTCAGTCCCAGCTCTGCCACTAATGCCTGTGCAGCCCAGGCCGAGTCTTGCCAACTCTTCCAGTCTTCATCTGCGTAAAGGGAATAACGATACCGATCTCTAGGGTCAAGTCTAGGCGGGATGTAAACGGCCGAACCCCAGAGCCTCCACTCGGGGCCGGATCGCTTGCTGGCCGCGGCCCTGACCCCCGCCTGTCCGTCGGTCCCGCAGGCGCCCTGGAGGACCTGGAGCGCGCGCTGGCGCTGAGCGGCGGCCGGGGTCGCGCCGCCCGCCAGAGCTTCGTGCAGCGCGGGCTCGTGGCGCGACTGCAGGGCCGGGACGACGACGCCCGCGGGGACTTCGAGCGGGCGGCGCGGCTGGGCAGCCCGTTCGCTCGGCGCCAGCTGGTGCTGCTCAACCCTTACGCGGCGCTGTGCAACCGCATGCTGGCCGACATGATGGGGCAGCTGCGCGGGCCCCGCGACCGGCGCTGAGCCGCCGGCGGGCGGGCGTGGGGGAAGGGGGGCGCCCACAACCAATAAACCTGCCGGCTCTCCCAGCCACCGCCTGTGTCTGCATCCTCCGCCGTCCCCGCAGGGAAGGGCGCTCAAGTATCCCCCGCGCGCGAGGCCGTCTGCGAGGCCCGGGACGTGGTCCCGGAGCCGCCGCCCTGGGGGAAGGGGTCCTTCGGGCCGAGGTCGGGCATCGATTGGCCCTGCCTGGCGCAGCCCGAGCCCCTGCGGATGACTGCAGTGCTCATCAGACCTGAGCAGTCGCTCCGGCTGCTCTCGGGGAGTGAGCCAGGTGAGCCGCACCGGAAGGCGGGGCGAGGCAGGGGCGGGCATGCTTCGCGACCCCCGCGTCCCGGATCCTCTCTTCTTCGGCCCAAATCCGGAGGAGGGGAGAAGGGGCGTAGGTGGGTGAGGGAAGCGGGCAGGAGAGAGCCGGGGTCGGGAGAAGGACGGTCCCTTTGGGGGAGGGGCACGTGTACCCGAGTGTTTACGCGCGCGCGCGCGCGTGTTTCTGGGCCTGGGGCGGGCTGCGCGGTTGCAGGTTGCTTCTATGTACCTGCGAGCGTGTGCCTGTTTGTCCCGTGGAGTCGGCGCTCAGTTCTGTGCCCGCAAGGTGTACAGGTACGTGCTGGCTGGGTTTGGACCTTTGGGCTCGACCATTTGCGTCCTTGTCTTCACTACTGTGGACCGTTCTACATTTGTGTTTCCGTGCATGGTTTATTTTTGTTTCTGGAAATTCCTGGAGCAGTTATTAAGCTTGTCTGCTCTCACCTGGCTAACATCGAGGCCTGACCCCTTCTCTCGGCAGCCTGGGGCCCAGACCGGGGCCACCATGGCGCTGCCTCCAGGGCCAGCTACCCTCCCGCACACACTTCTGCTCCTGCCGGCCCTTCTGAGCTCAGGTACACCCCTGTTCATCCCTTGGCCATGCATTTGTGCGGTCAAGTCCCCCTCTGTCCCCTCCTTGCCTGCATCTTCAGTTTGGGTACCCGTTCCAGGCACCAGAGTTGGGTTCCCTTCATCCACCTCCCCAAGGTCCAGCCGTCCCTGGTTAGAGAACCCAGGTGCTCTGTCTCTTGGCCTGCTGCCCTTCTGTAACTGGACCTCATCCCGGTCACAGAACAGTACTAAGCCTCCACCAGCTCTCCACAAAATCCCCTGTGTTCCAGGTTGGGGGGAGTTGGCGCCACAAATTGATGGTCATACCTGGGCAGAGCGGGCACTTCGAGAGAATGAACGCCACGCCTTCACCTGCTGGGTGGCAGGGGGGCCTGGCACCCCCCGATTGGCCTGGTACCTGGATGGACAGCTACAGAAGGCCAGCACCTCAAGACTGCTGAGCGTGGGCAGGGAGGCCTTCTCTGGAGGCACCAGCACTTTCACTGTCACTGCCCAGCGGGCCCAGCATGAGCTCAACTGCTCCCTGCAAGACCCAGACAGTGGCCGGTCAGCCAACGCCTCCGTCCTCCTCAATGTGCAATGTGAGTGCTCCTCAGGTGGACAGAGACAGAGGTTCTCTGCCCAGGGACCCCCAGCAGCCACCAGGCAAGTGGTCTGGTAGGACATTTAAAAAACACTTAAGCACTCTGCAAGTACGAACTCACTTTATCCTCACAATAATCCTATGAGGTAGTTACTGTTGTTGTCCCTATTTTACAAACAACAAAACTAAAGCACAGAGAGGTTAAGCAATCTGCCTAGGGTCATACAGCTGGTAAGCAGCAGAGCCAGGATTCGAATCTTGACGTTTTGGTTCTAGTGTTTATACTCTTAATCTTCATTTGTACGAAATGCTGCCTCTCTGGCAGACCCAGCCATCCCGTTTCCCAGTGCCCGCTAAGGAGAGGTCCAGACCCCTGGCTCCCTTCTGGGTTTGGGAAGAAGGGGAAGGCGTGCAAGGGGCTGTGGTGGGAACATACTGCTCTCTGCTTTGCACCAGTTAAGCCGGAGATTGCCCAGGTTGGGGCCAAGTACCAGGAAGCTCAAGGCCCGGGCCTCCTGGTCGTCCTTTTTGCCCTGGTGCGTGCGAACCCGCCTGCCAACGTGACCTGGATCGACCAGGATGGGCCGGTGACTGTCAACGCCTCTGACTTCCTGGTGCTGGATGCCCAGAACTACCCCTGGCTCACCAAACACACCGTACAACTGCAGCTCCGCAGCCTGCCACACAACCTCTCCGTGGTGGCCACCAACGACGTGGGTGTCACCAGCGCCTCGCTTCCGGCCCCAGGTGAGCACTGCCAGCCACGGGCCCAGCAAAGCCTCGGATGGGTGTGGGATCGTGGTGCAGAAACAGGAAGGCTTGTTGCCTTTTGAGCGAGTCTGGTGAAAGCTGTCCCTGGCCACCTGGGGCAAGGAGGACAGAGTAGTGACCTGTGGCATCTCAGAGTTGGGGGGCCCTGCCCGCTTGGAACCTAACCAGAGAATGACCTGCAGGGCTCCTGGCCACCCGGGTGGAAGTGCCAATGCTGGGGATCGTTGTGGCTGGAGGGCTTGCCTTGGGCACCCTGGTGGGGTTCAGCACCTTGGTGGCCTGTCTGGTCTGCAGGAAAGCGAAGAAGACCAAAGGTAGGGCCAAAGCAGGGCGGGGGCAGAGGGTGGCTGGGGAAGGGGAGGCGAGGTCAGGGGGTGGGCAGCAAGGCCATGGGGAGAACGTCTCTGACAAGTGGTAGGACAGGTCTTCCTGGGCATGGCCGTGATTTAGACCACATGCATCCCAGGTAGCAGGGCCAGGCACTGGGAAGTCAGTCTGGGCATCTGAGAGACCCCTTGCCTGAGGGTTCTGGGCCTGAAGAGAGCAGGGGGCAGAGCCCAGAGCAGGTGGGCACACTGAGACACTGCTGTGGTTTCTTTCTCCTCAGGCCCCTCCCGGCGCCCATCCCTGATTTCTAGGTAACTCTCCCTGGGGCTGTGTGGATGGGCCAAATAGAGAGGCAGCATGGGGACAGGGGGGATCCTGGGCTTTCTGGTAGTTCGGGAACGGGCCGCAAGCAGGAGTCTGTGCCCGCTGGTGCCAGGGCCCATCCAAGGCTTTTTCTGCCCTGTAGTGACTCCAACAACCTGAAACTCAACAACGTGCGCCTGCCGCGGGAGAACATGTCCCTCCCGTCCCACCTGCAGCTCAACGACCTCACTCCTGACTCCAGAGGTACATCCAGGACCCTCTGTTGGCCCCAGCTTTATCTGTGGAGGTGCTTCTGAGAAAAAGAGAGACCCTGGGCCTTAGGAGGGTCTAGACCCCGCTGGGCACACACCTCATCCCGGGCACCATGCCCTTTGTCACCCCACAGGGAAACCAGTGGACCAGCAGATGGCTCAGGACAACAGCCAGCCAGAGCTTCTGGATCCGGAGCCCGGCGGCCTCCTCACCAGCCGAGGTATGGGAAAGGGGCCTGCTGCCCTGCTCCCCGGCCCTTTTGCTTGTGCCAAAGGCCTCTGAATCCCCAAGGGGCAGAGAGTGGTCTCCCAACTTCCAAGGAATGAGGGTGACTGAGTCTCCTGGGATCTCTGGCCCGCAGGTTTCATCCGTCTCCCGATGCTGGGCTACATTTATCGGGTGTCCAGTGTGAGCAGTGATGAGATCTGGCTCTGAGCTGAGGCCAAGACAGAGGGTGCATTCTTGGCCCCTGGGCACCCTCCCGGTCCTCCTCCAAGGCCTGGCCACATTGCCAACGGGAAGAGGCCATGCCACTGCCACTTTTGCTTGTCCTCTGGGTCACTGGTATCCTTGGCAAGGCTGCCAGGTGGACCTAAGCCCTTGTTCCAACTCTGGTTGAGGGCCTGCATGATTGCCTGTGCCCAGGCGGATGGGGCTGTCTGTCCAGGTGTGCCTGGAGGTCATCCAGCATCTAAGCGTGGCATGGCATGATCCTGTCGGCTTGGGGCAGCTCTGCCCCACACCGGTGCTCCTCAGCACCGTGTACAGCAGGCATGGGGCAAGCCTGGTTGGGAGGGCCCTGCACGTCCTGGATCTCCTTCCCATGCTATGCAGCTTTGTTCCCTCAGGGAAAATTTAGGACCCTGCTAGCTGTAGAGAACCAACCTGCCCTTGGCACAGGAACTCACCTCTGGCCCAGCAGCGCTGGCCAAGCACAAACCAGTACCCTTTGCTGCGTACCTCTCTGCCCCAGCCCCCCTTGGGCATCATAGGTTATACATTGGACCTTCTCCACTTCTTCACTTGGCACTAGACTTCCCCTCTGGCCTGGGCCCTGGTGGTGCCAGCACCTGGTGTTAGCACAAGAAAGGGGAAAAATGGGAGGTGAGAAGTCTGGTGCGTCCAGGCCTGCATGCAGCTATGCCTTGTTTTCTTATAGTGTTAGCACTTTAAGCACGTCTTCCGGGGGGGGGGTGAGCAAGGGCCCCAGGGCCCCGTCTGGGGCTTCCCCAAGTCTGGCCTTTTTATGATTCACTGTGAGTGCCCTGAGCCCTCGAGGTTGACGGGTTCCCGCTCAAAATATCCACCCCGCTATGGGACCCCAGCCCTGACTACCCCATCAGCAGGAAGCTGTTCTTGCTGTCCCATCCTCTGTTCTTTAGGGGATGGCCGTAGTGGCACATAACTTGACAGTGCTGGAAACCTTAGGGGAACATGGAAAAAGCAGGGAGATCACATATCCCCAAACGACCCAAGAACACTTTGGAAAAGCAACGTGGAAAAGATGGCAGATTAACAGAGTGCAAAGTGTATTTTTCCCTCGATATCTTGTTTTGTAATTTTTCTCACGTTACTGCCGAGGACAGTGCTGAGCACGTGGTAGATTCTCAATAAACTTGACTGAGTGAATGCTTTATATCTGTTTCATTCCCTCAAATATGTTTGTTTTTATAACTGAAGTATAATTGACTTACAAAGGTGTGTTAGTTTCAGGTGTACAGCAGCGTGATTCACACACACACACACACACACACACACACACGCACATATGCTTTTTCAGATTCTTTTCCATTATAGGTTATTACAAAATATTGACTACAGTTCCCTGTGCTATACAGCAGGTCCTGCCTGTTTATCTGTTTTATATATAGCAGTGTGATATTCTACTCTTTAGTCTTTTAAATCTGGAAAAATTAAAAGACACAAGAAGAATTTATAGTGCATCGAGGTAAACATTTTTTAACACCATGTGGTCTGTTCTAATTGAAAGAATTACTACTTATCGCTATATACAGCAGTGTGTATCTTTTTTTTTTTTTGCGGTACGCGGGCCTCTCACTGCCGCGGCCTCTCCCGCCGCGGAGCACAGGCTCCGGACGCGCAGGCTCAGCGGCCACGGCCCACGGGCCCAGCCGCTCCGCGGCACGCGGGATCCTCCCAGACCGGGGCACGAACCCGCGTCTCCTGCATCAGCAGGCGGACTCCCAACCACTGCGCCACCAGGGAAGCCCAGTGTGTATCTTTTAATCCCCAACTCCTAATTCTATTTTATGGATGAGAAATACTCCATTGTGTGTGTGTGTGTGTGTGTGTGTGTGTGTGTGTGTGTATCATCCTCTTTATCCATTAGTGTTTGTGTGTGTATCATCCTCTTTATCCATTCATCTGTTGATGGACACTTAGGTTACTTTCAAGTCTTGGCTATTGTAAATTGTGCTGCTATAAACACTGGGGTGCATGTAACTTTTAGAATTAGAGTTTTTGTCTTTTCCGGATATGTGCCCAGGAGTGGGACTGCTGGATCATACGGTAGCTCTCTTTTTAGTTTTTTGAGGAACCTCCGTACTGTATTCCATAGTGGCTGCACCAATTTACATTCCTACCAACAGTCTAGGAGGGTTCCTTTTTCTCTATACCCTCTCCAGCGTGCTGAAGTGTTTAAGGGGGAAGTGTACTGATGTCTGCAACTTACTTGAAATGTATCAAAAAATAAGGTAGACTGACGAATGGATAGGGAGGTATGGACGTGTGATAAAGCAAAATGTTAATTGTAGGATTTAGTTGGTGAGTATTCAGAATTCACTACAATTCTTCCAAAGTTCTTTTATTTAACAGTTTTCATAATAAAATATCGGGGGGGGATCCCTGATCTAGTTACTTCTCTGATATTTCTGAAATCTTTTTGATCTAAGGATCGTGGAATTTTCAAGCATTACTAATACCCTTAACATGACAGTTCAATCTTTCCTGGGAAAGAAGACCAATTTTTATTTTTGGCTGCACCGTACAGCTTGCGGGATCTTAGTTCCCCAACCAGGGATTGAACCCAGGCCCTCAGCAGTGAAAGCGTGGCGTCCTAACCACTGGACCGCCAGGGAATTTCCCAATTTTTATATACTTTACTCACCTAATCTTTAATCTTTACTCTCCAATAATAGGCAGGTCACTAGTTACCTTTAGCTGGAACATACAACAGTCCAACATTTTGTGCAGGCACAGCTCAGGCTGCATTTTCCCACCTGGACTATGTTTTACTGAATTCCTCCAGACACAATAGACTATTTAATCAAGACTTGTAAAAATTAATGTTCAACTTTGTGCATTGCTGGTGGGAATGTACATGGTGCAGCCACTATGGAAGCTAGTATGGCAGTTCCTCAAAAAGTTAAATATAGGGCTTCCCTGGTGGCGCAGTGGTTGAGAGTCCGCCCGCCGATGCAGGGGACGCGGGTTCGTGCCCCGGCCCGGGAAGATGCCACATGCCGCGGAGCAGCTGGGCCTGTGGGCCATGGCCACTGAGCCTGCGCCTCTGGAGCCTGTGCTCCGTAATGGGAGAGGCCACAACAGTGAGAGCCCCGCGTACCGCCAAAAAAAAAAAAAAAAAAGTTAAATATAGAATTACCCTATAGATCCAGCAATTCCACTTCTAGGTTTATTCCCCAAAGAACTGAAAGCAGGGACTCTAACAGTTATTTGTACACCAATATTAACGGCAGTGTTATTTGCAGCAGCCAAAAGGTGGAAATGCAAATGTCCATTAACAGATCAGTGGATAAAGGAAATGTGGTATATACACACGATGGAATATTATTCAGCTTTTTAAAAAGGGAGGCCATTCTGACACATGCTGCAACATGGATCAACCTTGAAAACATTATGCTACGTGCAGTAAGCCAGATACAAAAGGAAAAATTGTGTATGATTCAGTTTATGTGGTACCTGGACTAGGCAAATCCATAGAGACAGAAAATAGAAGTTACTGGGGACTGAGGGAGGGAAAGGAAGGAATCGTTGTTTAATGGGTCCAGAGTTTCAGTTGGGGATGATGAAAAGGTTCATAAGCTGGACAGTGGTGATGGTTGCCCAACAATGTGAATGCCCCTGGATTGTATACTTAAAAATAGTTAAAATGGTAAATTTCATGTTTTGTGTATTTTACTTTGATTTTTAAAAAATTTTTGATTACTGATTCAATCTTCTAATTATAGGTCTTACAAATTTTCTTTTTCAGTATTGGTAAGTTTTGTGTTTCTAGGAATTTGTCCATTTCATCTAGGCTATCCAGTTTGTTGGCATACAACTGTTCATAGTACCCTCTGCTCTTTTTCACTTCCGTAGGATTGGTAGTAATGCCCCCACTTCCATTACTGGCTGGAGTTATTTGAGTCTCTCTTTCTTAGACAATTGGCTAAAGGCTTTTCAGTTCTGTTAATCTTTTTGAAGAACCAACTTTTGGTTTTGTTGATTTTCTCTATTGTTTTTCTATTCTCTATTTCATTTATCTCTGCTCTAATCTTTATCATTTGCTTCCTTCTGCTAGCTTCTTTTTTTTTTTTTTGGCTGCGCCATGTGGCAAGTAGGATCTTAGTTTCCTGACCAGGGATTGAACCCACGCCCCCTGCGTTGGAAGCGCGGAGTCTTAACCACTGGACTGCCAGGGAAGTCCCCCTTCCGCTAGCTTTGAGTTTAGTTTGTTCTTTTTCTAGTTCCTCAGGTTGTAAAGTCAGATTGCTTATTTGAGATCTTCCTTTTTTAATGTAAGCAATTACAGCTATAAATTGCCTCTGAGCACTGCTTTTGCTGTAGCCCGTAAGTTTTGGAATGCTGTGTTTTTGTTTTCATTTATCTCTAAGTATTTTCTAATTTTCCTTGTGATTTCTTCTTTGCCCCATTGGTTGAGAGTATTGTTTAATTTACACAAAATTTTTCAGTTCTCCTTATTGTTTTCTAACTTCATTCCATTGTGGTCTGAGAAATTACTTTGTTATTTACCTTTTTATTTTTATTATTTATTTATTTATTTAAAAATAAATGTATGTTTTTTTTTGTTTTTTTTGCGGTATGCGGGCCTCTCACTGTTGTGGCCTCTCCCATTGCGGAGCACAGGCTCCGGACGCGCAGGCTCAGCGGCCATGGCTCACGGGCCCAGCCGCTCCGCGGCATGTGGGATCTTCCTGGACCGGGGCACGAACCCGCGTCCCCTGCATCGGCAGGCGGACTCTCAACCACTGCGCCACCAGGGAAGCCCATGTATGTATTTATTTTAAAATAAATGTAGGTATGTATTTATTTTTGGCTGTGTTGGGTCTTCTTTGCTGCACGCAGGCTTTCACTAGTTGCAGCAAGCGGGGGCTACTCTTCGTTGTGGTGCGCAGGCTTCTCATTGCGGTGGCTTCTCATTTTGGAGCACGGGCTTTAGGCACGTGGGCTTCAGTAGTTGTGGCACATGGGCTCAGTAGTTGTGGCTTGCAGGCTATAGAGCTCAGGCTCAGTAGTTGTGGTGCACGGCCTTTGTTGCTCCACGGCATGTGGGATCTTCCTGGCCCAGGGCTTGAACCCAGGTCCCCTGCATTGGCAGGCAAATTCTTAACCACTGCGCCACCAGGGAAGTCCCAAAAAATAATTATATATATATATATATATATATATATATCCAGGTGATTCTAACATGCAACCAAACTTGAGAACTACTGCTCTATGAATATTATAGTTAAAAAATTTTTTTTCATATCTTGCCTGCTTTGCTTCTCTGATATCCTTTGTTCTGTTTTTGTCTTTTTCTGGCTTTCTTCAAATGCCTGGTGAAGGTACATTCACATTTAAGAATGAGAGTTGCAAGCATGCCTGCACACACATACACACACACACATGCACAAGAATGAGATACCCGCAAGCTGAATGGAAGTTGATGGTAGGTAGGGGGTACCAAGTAAGTCTATAAGCTTGAAGACTCTCTGTCAGTATCTTTAGGTCTTTTCTCTTTGGCTGATCAGTTTCCCAAGGGAGGACTCCTCCGATATTGTGCTTTGGAGGGATAAGCCAGAAGAGGGCTGAGGGTCTCATTGCTCATTCCTCTATTTTGTCCTCTTATTTTAAATATGGCCCCTTATTCCTGTCCTCAGAATTGCTTGGTGTTCTCATGTCCAGAGGCGCCTTGGTTTAAAGGGGACTATGTTCTGCCAGGGTAAGGAGGTGGGCAGCACAGATAGGGAAGTTTCTGGGGATCCCATCTTTCTACAAACCTTCAGCCAATCCTCCTGTCTGCAGCCCCTCCCTGCACACATGCCATCAGAAATATCTGACATTTTCGATTCCTGATCCTTTCCAGGATTCTGCAGTGTCAAATGGCTTACTTCTTATTGGTTTCTCTGTCCCTCTCCTCTACTGGAAATCAAGTATCAGGTTTTTTCCCCTCCCCCTGCCCACTAAATCTGTTACCACTTGTCCATCTTTCAAAATTGTATTGCTCTCTGGTCTATAGTCATTTTCTTTCCTATTATCTGTCCTTGCTGGTTTATACCTTTTAAAAAAAATTCCTATACTGTCATTTTTAGGAAGGTTAAAGGAGGGAATGCAAATGTAAATACTTGTGTTCAAGTTTTATTTATTTAGAAATGTAGAGAGCCTGGGATAGCAGAGGGGAGGGACACTTCAAGCCAGGAAAATAGACTGCATAAAGGTTTAGTTAGAAGAGGGAACTCATGAATCATGTGTAGAGCATGGCAAGCAGGCTGGTTTTGCGGTTTTCGCTGGGGAATTAGAAAAATGAGAATCTCGGGCAGGGAGAGAATAGCCAAATGGAAAGTCTAAAAGGCCAAGTGAAAAATTTGTACTTAGTAACATAATTATTAGATCTTACATTTTGTGGCATTTAATCTTTTCACGTATTTTCACCCGTAGGACAAGCCTAGGAGTTAAGTTAGTGTTTATTATAACTGTTCCATAGCTAGAGTAACTGAGGCATAGAAGTTAACTTATTTTTCTAGGGCCACAGATCAAGTAGCCAAAAGAGAGTAACCTCAGATTGTGGAGGAGGAGGAGCCCACGACAGAAACAGTGTCTGAAGTGCTCACTGGACAGGTCAGTGGACATGCTCGGGTAGGGAGACAGGCTAACATTACAGGCCTGCGCGTTAGCCAGTTACTGAGGCAGCTGATCCTCATTATTTGCAGATTCTGTATTTGCGAATTCACTTACTAAAATGTATCTGTAATCCTAAAATCGATACTTGCAGTGTTTTTACAATCGTTTGCAAACATGCTTAGAGCAGTGAAAAATGTGAGTCGCCTGACACGTACCTTCCCAGCTGAGGCTGAACAAGGCGACATCCTGCCTCCTGGTTTCGGCTCTCACACTCTAAATGAGTGCCCTATCCAAGGTGTACCTAATGCCTCATTTCTTGCTTGTTGGTGGTGGTTTCAGTTTTTAAAATGCCCCCCCCGGACTTCCCTGATGGTCCAGTGGCTAAGACTCCATGCTCCCGATGCAGGGAGCCTGGGTTCGATCCCTGGTCAGGGAACTAGATCCCACATGCCACAACTGAAAAAAAAAAAAAAAAGATCCCCCGTGCCACAACTAAGACATGTGCAGCCAAATAAATACAATAAATATTTGAAAATAAATAAATTAAATGGCCCCTACCCGCATAGTGCTGAGGTGCTGGCTAGAGTTAACTAAGTGTAGTAAGGCTGTCACGTGCCTTACAGAGAGAGTGCGTTAGATACGCTTCATCATGGCATGACTTACAGTGCTGGTGGCCGTGAGTTCAGTGAATCAATGGTTGTTGACGACAGTGTTATGACAGAGGCACACGGGAACCTTACCTTATATTTCCCCCAGGAGCAGTGGTTCAGTATTTGCTAATTGTGTCTGCGGTGCCTCGATAGAACATAGCTACTGTGAATAACGAGAGTCGACTGTACTTACTAGAGCTAAGTCTCAGTTCTAGCCAAAGAAGGCAGTCTGATTGTTCCCTGAAAACCTGATGGAGAATCTGAGTTCCTATCATGTTTTTGCCTCTCTTTTTCCTTGAGTGAAATGTGAGCATTAATGGCATCCATCTGAGAGCAGAGCACCTGGTCCCAATATGGTGTCAAAGTGAGGCCTGAGCTCAGATGTTCCTGCTCAAGTTCAAGCATGAGATGAACATCAGAGTTGGCTTAAGGGTCTGTAGGAAATGATGCCCTTCCTGTCTCGTGTTTCTCGGGTATGTATTAGGCTGTAGCATCTTACTGTAATTTTCCCCTCCGATCAGTTCTTGCCCCGTATATCAGTACTTGGCTCCATTACCCGCCCAGCTGCTCAAGCCAGAGAACCTGGGAGTCGCCCTTTCTTCTCTTCCCTCCCCCACATTCACTCTATCACTAAGTTCTGTTGGTTCCACCTCTCCTGGTTGCTTATCTGTTGTCTCGTACCCCACACCTTCCCTTCTATACTTTATGCTGCTCGATTTTCCAGATTCCCTTGCCAGCTGTTAATTTCTGCCAGTGGGAGGCACCAGCAAGCCAGGAGAGGGTGGGATAGAGGAGGCAGCAGCGCTTGCCCAGGGTGGCTGTAGTAGGGGTGAGGGTCTCGGACCTGCTCAGCCATCCCAGCCACTGTGGCAGCTCTTCTGTTTCCAGCAGTGGACACTCCCCTTTAGCCTCTTGTTCCTTCAGCACTCTCCATTCTCCCTTTTGTTTCTTCAGCCCTTCCAACACTTTTGTAACCAACTGCCCATACTTAAATTAACATCCTTTGTTAGAAATAACTAGTATGGTTTCTGACTGGAGCTTAGCTGATAAAACCTCCAAAATATTTCCTGAATCTGTCCATCTCTACCACTACCACCCAGTCCAGGACACCATCATCTCTCACCTGGGTGACTGCAATAGCTAGGCTCCCTAAGACCACAACCAGACAGGTCTGGAGCTAGACAGGCAGGTAGCCTGTAAGGCAGGTAGCACTACCTGGTGGGAGACCCCCAGAAAAAATAAGTTCTGGGAGAAAAAAGTTTCCCCTCTATCGCCAACCTTGGAGGACTGGGGTTTGATTTTATTTCACAAAGTTGATTTGCTTAAACTGCTATTCACTTAATGCCTATTCCTAGGCCAAGTTCCTTATCTCTGCCTATGCTCAGTCTGCCTTCTCTCTTTCATATTTCAAGGAGAGCAGGATAACCTGAAAGATAAGAGTATTTTATTTGTAAAATCTTTGCCAACTAACTTTAAGAATGAAAGAGAATAATTCTATTGCTATCTCAAAAGAACATCTTTTAAGCCTTCCTCCCAACCTGAGCATCCTGGGATCCCAGGAATTCCAGTGATTCTAACTCACATCCCCACAGTAGTGTAAATGCATAATTAATTTCCATGGGAAGGAACTCTGACACAGGCATTAGCCATTTAATGACCATGGGCAGTGCTTTCTGGCAGAGAGGGCAGTAAGACGTGCGCTGTCTCCGAATCAAGCTGTGAGGCAGGCAAGGCCGCCAAGTGGCTGACAGTGATCCCTCCTTCTCAGATGGGGCAGAGAAGCCAGCTCAGCCTTGAAACAGAGTGACATGGGAGGTGTCTCAGCTGAAGGTTAATGTCTCTGCATCTCCTGCTTGGGAGGTGGAGTTGGATGGAGGGGTGAATGCTTTCTTGCCTTCAGCTAGAGCTTTAAAATGCTGTGAGGAGAGAGAGGGAACATGAAGGATTGAGGACATACTAGTTACTACATTTTAGCAAGAACTAACCTTGCTTCCTGCTTCCATTCATTAGGCCACTTGGTTCTCCTGTAAAAATGAGTGTCCACTGTAGATCCTTACCTAGCCTTGTCTAAGGCCCACATTGCTTCTACTTCCCCTTCCTTTACAAGCCCCACCCCTGCCTGCTTTGCAGCTCCCTTCGTTATGGGGAAGGGTGATGGTAACTCCAGGCAGAGACATTCTCCACTGTCACAGGACAGAATCACAGCAGACCCAAAATAGTGGCGACAGCAGCAATCCTCACTACAGCTTAAGTCAGTGGCGACAGCAGCAGTCCTCACTACAGCTTAAGTCAATCTCCAATGCTGGTCTTACCTGCGAGTTCTTGAATTCCGAGTAGAGGGAAAAGAGCAGGTGGAGGGACTGAATCCGACTCTTGTAGATGGGGATGTCTAGGATGGCTGAAATCAAGAACTCCCGTGAGCAGAAATAAACAAAAATCCGGAAGCTATGGGGCATTTCCGTTTAGGATGGCCAGTCCCCTCCCAGACGGGATGTGTGACTATAACTCGGGGGGTTAAATACCCAGCAGGTAGTCACATAAACCCAAATACCACCCTCGCGTGCTGCCAAATAGCACAACGGGCTTAAAGTAAAGGCTGCAACTCAGAGTGAACCAGCCTTTTCAACAGCCCACAATGACTTTATCCAGAGATGGGGGTCAAGGAAGGGATGGAAGGGCTCACCACAGATCATGTCTATGTACTGTGCCAGGCTGCAGTCAGTCTCTGCTGTGGGCAGGCTCACCTAGGAGGGGCACGGGATGGACCCGAGTCAAAAGGCTGAAATTTCAGTGGTCCTAGCATCACTCACTCTCTCTGAAGCAAAAGAGCTCCGAGCATAAGGGGTGACATGGGCTGAATTGTGTTCCCCCAAAATTCATGTGTTTTAAGTCCTAACCTCTAAGTGCCTCAGATCATGTGCCTATATTTGCAGATATGGTCGTAAAAAAGAGAAGTTAAAATGAGGTCATTAGGGTGAATCCTAATCCAGTATGACTGGAATCCTTATAAGAAGAGGAAATTAGAACCGAGACACATACAGAGGGAAGACCATGTGAAGACACAGGGAGGAGACAGCCAAAGAGAAAGGGTCTAAAAGGAATCAACTCTGCTGACAATTTGATCTCCAACTTCTAGCTTCCAGAGTGTGAAAAAATAAATTTCTGTTGCTTAAGCCACCCAGTCTGTGGCACTTTGTTATGGCAGCCCTAGCAAATAATACAACGTGCCTTTTCTTTTCCCCCGATCAGTAAAATGGTTAAACTCATTAACCACCAAAGTAGCATATGATATAACAGGACCAAAATATTTTATAAATAAAGTAAAATATACTGCCATGCAGTCTTCCTGTGTGTATTTGTGAAGAAGAAACTGGACCCAAGTTATGGCCAAGTATTTATAGTTACTTGGTGTTAGAAGGCCTAACGGTCCTTGGACACCACAGGAACAGAAAAAAATGACATGACATCTCAGCAGGCTCCAGATCTAAACTAATATTGTAAGTTTAAAAACCACTGGCTTCTTAAAAATTTTTTGTTCTCTTTTTACAAAAATCAGAGTAGATGGTTCTGCAATTTCCTTTTTCCATGTAACAACATGTCATTGGTATTTCTCTGTATCAGAGCAAAATAAGGCCAAACAATACTCCATTGTGTATTTCACTGAATGGATGTACTACAATCTATCTATTCAATTCCCTAATCAAACAGTTTTCTTCAGCTATAGCTTTAAAATGCTGTGAGAAAAGAGATTGTTTTCAAATTTTTTGCTTTTACAACAATTTCTCAATAAACATGTACCGAAAACTCTGTCTTCCTGGAGCTTATATTTTAGTAGGGAGAAACAAAAGACAAAATTAGTAAGGTATACAATATGTTAGAAGGTAAGTAGCATGGAGAAAAAGCAGGGAAAGAGCTTGGGGAATGTGGTGAAGCAATTTTAAGCAACATGGCCAGGAAGGACCTGTTATCATCTTTGCTCAGTTTTCTTTTCTTGATATGTAAGAGCTTTTTGCTTGGACAGTAATATCACATATATATGTAAGTAACTTTTTTTCTTCTTGGCCGCACCACGTGGCATGCGGGATCTTAGTTCCACGATCAGGGCTCGAACCCGTGTCCCCTGCATTGAGAGCGTGGAGTCTTAACCATTGGACCGCCAGGCAAGTCCTGTATAGTTTTATTTTTAACTGTTTAATTCATTTGGAATTCCTATATGCATATGGTTGAGGTTTAGATCTATTTAATTTTTCTCAAATGGCTGGTCAATCATCTCATCACAACCCATCCTATCTCTAATCATTTAATTCCCAACTAGTTTTTTTTTTTTTTTTTTCTTTTGGCCACGCAGCACCTGGGATATTAGTTCCCGGACCAGGGATCGAAGCCACGCCCCCTGCATTGGAAGTGCGGAATCTTAACCACTGGACTGCCAGGGAAGTCCCTCTAATCATTTAAAATAACCATCTTTCTTATACAACAAATTTCTGCATTTACATGGGTTTGTTTCTGGATTGTTATGTGCTGCTGATCTATTTCTGTTCCTAACCAGTACATTATTGTTTTATTTACTACAGCTTTATAATGTGTTTCTAATGTCTGACAGGGCAAATCCTCATTTTTTCCCTAAAATTTTCATGATTAGTCTTAAAAATTGATTCTCTCAGATAAACTTTGTTACCGAATTTTCAGTTTCTAAAACAATGCAGTTAAAATCCTAATTGAAACGGCCTTCCATTTCCACGGTGAACTGGGGAGGACTGACAGTGCTGAGCGATTGACCCCTCCCTTCCAGGAACATGGCTTGACTCCTCATCCACTCAGAGCTTGTGTCTACCCTTCACTAAAGTTTTATAATTGGTTTTCAAAAAAGTCTTGACCATTTCTTATTAAATATATTCCTGGGCACTTTTTAAAAATTTAGGATCATTATGAATAGGACTTCAGCTTCTTAGAATAGCATATATACCTCTGTGGAAAAGGTGGAGTCTAAAGTGATAATACAAAATGTACATCAAAAGGTATGTACTCATAGTAGTAGGACAATAATATTACAGAGTAATTTGTAATATCCCCAAACTGGAAACTACCCAAATGGCTATCATAGAATGGATATATTCAAACAATGGAATACCATACAGTTGTGAGAACAAATATATAACCATGATGTATGAACAATATGGATGACTCTCCATATGGATGAACAATATAGATGAGCAAATAAGACACAAAGGAACATGATTATATTTAGATAAAATACAAAACTGACAAACCTAGGGAGTTCCCTGGTGGCCTAGTGGTTAGGATGCCGGGCTTTCACTGATTCCAGGTTCAATATCTGGTCGGGGAACTGAGATCCCACAAGCCATGTGGCATGGCCAAAAAACAAACAAACAAACAAAACAAAAAACCAGGCAGACCTAATCTGTGCTATTAGAAGTCAGGAAAATAGTCCCGTTGGGAGGTGGAAGCCTGAGGGGCTTCCAGGATGCCAGAGATGTTCTGTTTTTTTGATCTGATGTGTTGGTTACACAAAGGTGTTCAGTTGGTGAAAGTTAACCAACACTTATATGTATGTTTCTGATTTTGTATTATATTTCAATTTAAAAGTTAATGATAATAGTAATACAAGAAGAGAGAAAACACTGGGCCCTAGAATGAATGCCACACTTTCTGAGCTCCTGCTACCTTCCACTCACCTTTCCCAAAAGCTCTTCAAACTCTGGAGACCATTCCTGCATCAGCATGTCAATATCGGGCATAGGCCTACAAGTACAGAGGTAAATGTGAATAGAGGACATGGGCAGGTATCAGAAGTCTCTGCATCAGGATATTCTAGACTGAAGGGAGATTCTCAGTCTGGCACATTAGGATTTCAGGAGAACATAGACTGGGTGGGCCAAACCTACCCAGCACCTGGGGTTTGGAGAAGCTGGCTAAGTAATAATACCAGATAAATCATAATCTTCATGTCTGTACTCTTAGCCAGTAGCAGCCAGGATCCATAGATCCTCAGGTTGATATATCTCAAATATGTCCCAGCCTTGGGACCCCCTTCTCAGAAGCAATGGCTTCCCAGGTGGTGAAAGTTACCATGGGTTACTACAGTAAAGAATGTACTATTTCTTACCTGGTGTAGTGCACAGTCGCAGGGGGCTTGGAGCGGTGTAATTCAGAGATGCTCTCAATCCATGTGTCAATGGCTTTGGGATTCTTTTCTGCATCTTCCAGGCTCTTTACTTTCATATGTTGCTAGAAAAATAAGGGGAAAGCCTGGCTGATGGCACTGAAGGATATTCTTTATTTGTTTTTCTAGAATTTTTAAAAAAATAAATTTATTTATTTATTTTTGGCTGTGTTGGGTCTTTGTTGCTGTGCGTGGGCTTTCTCTAGTTGCGGCAAGTGGAGGCTACTCTTTTGTTGCGGTGCACAGGTTTCTCATTGCGTTGGCTTCTCTTGTTGCAGAGCATGGGCTCTAGGCACGTGGGCTTTAGCAGTTGTGGCACACGGGCTCAGCAGTTGTGGCTCACGTGTTCTAGAGGACAGGCTCAGTAGTTGTGGCACACGGGCTTAGTTGCTCCGCGGCATCTAGCATCTTCCCGGACCGGGGCTTGAGCCCGTGTCCCCTGCATTGGCAGGTGGATTCTTAACCACTGTGCCACCAGGGAAGCCCCTGAAGGATGTTTTTTCTGTTGTTGTTGTTGTTGTTTTTGCAGTACGCGGGCCCCTCACTATTGTGGCCTCTCCCGTTGCGAAGCACAGGCTCCGGATGTGCAGGCTCTGAACGCGCAGGCTCAGCGGCCATGGCTCACGGGCCCAGCCGCTCCGCGGCATGTGGGATCTTCCCGGACCGGGGCACAAACCCGTGTCCCCTACATCGGCAGGCGGACTCTCAACCACTGCGCCCCCAGGGAAGTCCTGAAGGATGTTTCTACTCTTGTTTTTACAGAGTGCCTCATCATATGCTGCTATTTCGTATTCAAGGTAACTGCTGAAAAGTGAAGCCTGCCAGGAGCCAAATGAAGATTATAGGAAACCCTGATAAAATCTTCTGGAGCCAGGGGAAGGGGGCAGGTCAATAGGACAGGAATGACCACAATAAGATACCATTTCACACCTACTAGGATGGCTAGAATAAAAAAGACAGACAATACCAAGTGTTGGCGAGGATGTGGAAAAATTGGAACTCTAATTCATTGCTGGTGGGATTGTAAAATGATTCAGCCACTCTGGAAAACAGTTTGGCAGTTCCTCAAAATATTAAACAGTTTCCATATGGCTCAGCAATCCTACTCCTACCTATATACGCAAGACAACAATATATGTGCATGCAACAACTTGTATACATTCATAGATGCAGAATTAATAGACATGGAAACAACTGGTAAATGGATAGACAAAATATGGTATGTCCACACAATGGAATATTATTCAACCATAAAAAAGGAATGAAGTAGTGACCAGGGTTTAAGAGCAGGGGGAATGAGGAGAGGAGTGACTACTAATGGGTATGGGGTTTCTCTTTGTTTTGTTTAGGTTTTTGGCCCCACCTCACAGCTTGTGGGATCTTAGTTCCCCCATCAGGGATTGAACCCGGGCTCACCACTGTGAAAGTGCTGAGTCCTAACCACTGGACCACCAGGGAATTCCCAAGGGGGTTCTTTTTGGAATAATGAAAATGTTCTTAAATAGTAGTGATGGTTGTACAGCTCTGTGAATATACTAAAAGTCACTGAATTGTACAATTTAAAAGGGTGAATTTCATGGTAGGTAAATTATATCTTAATACAATTGTTACTGAAAAAAACAGGGCTGGTTGAAACCATAGCCATCCCTTTTAATAGGCAGTAAGTCAACTGTTCAAATACTAGCAAGGCTTCTACTCTCGGCCCCCTGGAGCTGGGGCCTGTGCTAGGCTAGTATCTTACTGTGACATTGTGCTGTTTGGAATTCTCTGTTAACCAAAGTGAGAGCACTGTAGGGTCCGACTGCTTTGTAGAAGGCTCATCCAATACCAGTAGGCCAAGGCTGTCAGGCTTTCCATCAGGACGTGGAACCTGGTTAGGAGAAAGGTAAGAAAGCAGAGAAAAAAAACATGGGAGGGATCTAAAAAGGTATACTTGCTTCCAATAAGCTGAAGAGGAAGAACTCTTCTGGTTCATCATTATTTCTAGTATTAAAAAGCATGCCTGTATATCATGCTGTACTAAAGTACTACCTAGAAAAAAAAATACATGATCTATAGGACCTTAGATATAAAGCTGAAGTCATGGATAACCCCAGGAGGCAGATATATGACAAATTTTAACACCTAGTGAGATAATCAATTATTACCTAATAGCAATAAGTATAATTTGGAGTTGAGAGCAAGTTAAGAACTCCAGTGAAATGAAGAATATATATTAAGGTAGCTATTGGTAGTCAGGGAAATTAGTGGAACTGTTAGAGTGATAGAGGGGTCAGAAGAAACACCTAAGGAGTCAGTTTTAGGATGTTCTGACTGTACCTTTAAGAATGCATCAATATCCCCGACAGCTGGGATAAAATCAGGAATGAAAGGTTTCAGTTTGTGGTCCAGGTCAATCAACTGAGGTGTATACCTAGGAGATATTGCCACGGGAAGGTGGAAACTGTCAGAGAAACTTACTTTATTATTCAGGCTGAAAAAACCTAAGGGGAATGGCCATGTTTCAGACTAGAGGAAGGAAAGGGCAAGGCAGGGCTGGGGATTATGGTGGGAGGGCCTGGTACTCACCTACTGATGTACTGGAAGAGTTCCTTAATCTCAGCAGAAACTGGCAAATGCTCATAATCTGCAGGATCATAGGCACTGGGGAAAGGAAAATGTGGTTCAAGGTAGCCAGAGAAGAGCAGGGGTTGCTGAGCCCTGGTTCAGCCCGGGTGTTACTCTGGCCACAGGGCATATGACTCTGGACCTAGTTTCTGCTCCACCCACATCTGCCTTTTCTGAGCAGCTTGCAAGGTAACTTTAAAAATGATTATAATTAGCTCTCAGCTGTCTCTGACAATGAAGAACAGAGCTACAGAAAATCCAAAACATAATTTTAAAAAATTTTAGAATGTAGCAGAAATTGTTTTCCCTTTTTTTTTTGAATGAAGGGGATGAAGAGAAAAGATGGAATGAGATCTTAATTTCTGACATGAAAATGGTTTACCCCAAGAAAAAAAGGAATTTTTACAAAGATGTTTTTCAGTGTTATTTATAAAAGTAAAAAATTAGAAACAAAATGTCCAACACTTGAGAGATGGTTAGATATGTCAAGATGAATACCGCAGTTATTAAAAATATTTGTATTAATACATGAAATGTATACAGTAAAAAAGAAGTAGAGTACATATCAATGACTATAATTAAGTAAAATGTAATGAATTGACAAAGTATATAAGTGACTAGGAAAGTTACTTAAGGTTCTTCTGGGAAGAGTTGCTTAACAAAAAAACGAAATAGTTTATATTTCCCCAGATTATAATTTATGGAAGCAGAATCATGAAGTAAACTGGGAAGCATGAAAAGTCAGTCTGGTATTAAACATTTGCCTAATTTACTTAGTGTCTACCTTCAGGTGGATAATTCAAAGGTAACTTTTTATTTTTATTAAACTACTTCATTGAATAAAGTATGCATGCACACGACAGGAAATAAAAGGCACAAAATGTATTCAGTGGAAAGTTATGTCCCCTTCCACCCCTGTTCCTTTGCCACCAAGTTCCCCTCCCAAGAGTAATCAGTGTTATTAGTTCCTAGGGCAGCCTAGAGATGGCTTATGTAACATCTGTTTTATACACATGGTAGCACAGCATAAAGACTTCTATACCTTTTCAAAACGTAACAGTGTCCCTTGGAGACTGTTCTTTACAGTGCATAGAGTGCTGCCTCACACTTTTTAACGCTAGAAAGAATTCTACTGATTGGCTACACCAGTTAATTGTATTTTAAATGAATGGGCTTTAGAATCTACTTTGATTAAAACCTACAGGGGTGGGTCATGGTTAATCTAGCACCAGAGCTGGAATATGGTGAGGAGAATTTTTACTGAAGCACCATGCAGGAACATTTTGCCTCAATACAGGGTTCCGGATGCACCTATTCTCTACCCGTCCTAAAAGGGTCTGAGCCTAAAATAGAAATGTTCCTGTGCATGCATGTTTTCCTTGCTAGATAGAAATGCTTTGGTATGTGTATAAATTTATCTTCTCTTCCCTAGAATGTGAACTCCTTGAAGTCAGAGACCATCAGTTAAGCTGACTCAGCAAATCCTCATGAAATCCCTGAGCCCACAAGTGTTTCCAATAGTGCAAGTGACATCACAGGATGCGGGCAGTAGAGCCGAAAAAGAAGGAAAACTCATTACACTGGGTTTCTGAGCATCTGATAATCCTAAATAGAGGAGATCAAAAGAGCTGCTGGAATTTCACTTCTCACTGACGTCCTCCTGTCCAGTGTTTTGAAGGAGGCGTTTTCCTCCTTGGCAAGGGAGCTTTTCCTACCCTTCCAGAGGGGCCCCGTGCTCTTCATCATCATCGTCGTCATCAGAATCAGTTTCAGATGAGTCATCATCGTCGTCGTCATCGTTTTCACTAAAGCCCCGCTGAGGAGTGGGCTGCGAGGTCTTCTTTTTCTCCTGAGATAGGGCAGGAGATAGAAAGGTCCAGGTAAGGAGAAATTTAGTATACCTTTACCCAGTTCTCTCCTAGTACTCTAACCAGAACCCTCCCGCCTGACACCAATTCACTGGAAAGAGAAGGAAGCACTCCCAAGAAGGGCCTCGAGAACCTTCTTCTGCTCCTCCTTAGCTACTGAGTCCCCACTTTCTATAACCATGGTCTCTTCCTCTGCTCGAGGCTTGGGTATAAATTTTATCCAATACATATCTCTCTTACCTATTACTTAGGAGATTCTGAGAACTCTGCATAAACTTTACCCAGTCAGCTTCAACTCTAAAACTGAGGGACTTCTGAAGAAGAAAGCAACTCTAAATATAATAGTTATTTTGGGAAGAAATGGGGGAAGATGAAGTAGGGAAGACACACTTTAGGGAATCTTAATACTCACAGAGATCACAGGGAGGAAATCTAGTATTTAATTTGCAAGACTGCCCAGGGTAAGCTGCTTGTAACTATCAAAAGAAGAAAGTTCATAATCAACCCCGGGCCTGGATTCTGACCAGCAGTTCCGGAGACTGTGTGTTTTCCATTTCCATTCAATGGGTATCTGACCTATGCATGGTTCCCCTCCCTTCCCCCGTAAGTTAAATGCAATGACTGTACATTATATCTCAAGATAAGAGACTCTTCTGTCCTTGGCATTACGACCTACCTTTCTGGGTTCTAGATGCACCACCCCACCCTCAAGCTGACGAGAAGGGGTAAGGTGGTGCTTGGGCTTGCCGGGGCAGCTGGGACAGGGTCCATGTCTTTGACTTTAGGGCCTGGAGCCTGTGGCATGCCCTCACTTAGGACCTAAAGGGTGGCCAATTGGCCCCCTTTAAAAATAGGTTTTTCAAGCTTGGTTTCCATATGCCATATGGCTTACACTGAGGTTAAGAGATGATTGGTTCTAGTTTTTTTAATTATTTAATGTTTCTTTTACATTAAAGCAGCTACTGACATATAAAACTGTGACACATTACAGGACATCAAAAACTTCTTTGGGTTACATTCTCCTCTAAGCCTAACACAGATTTATTACACATAGATAAAAATATATTTTAACTAATCTGTAACATGTGAGACTGATGACACAGTTGCAGAATATGCCTTATTGGTATACAATTGGTAAGAATCTCCCACAGTGTTCTTTCCTAATTCAAAATCTGCCCAAATTATTCTTGGTCACATGGGAAGCAGTCTGGCAAGGAGAGATTTTTAAGAATATCGTCAGCTCAAAGATTATTCAAAAGTGGATCCTATCTGCTGATTCTGGGTGCATATTAAATTGGAAAGAAAATGAGCCTTGAATATTGACTACATCATGATGAAAACTAGAAAAATTTAGGGCGAATATACAAAATTAGGAGGTCAATTTAGGAAAATTGCTCACTTTTCTTTTGTCTGCTTCTTCAAAGTAGTGCTTTGCAAAATCTCTGACCTATGGGAGAAGACTTTATATACCACAGACAAGATGCCAAAAAATGACTTTGTAGGTAAGATGTCAAACAGCACACTAGTCACAAAGTGGGGCTATCTTAAAACATGACCTTTAAGACTTTCTATGAAATCCGTCTCTGTTGCTACAGCTTTCTGCATTACTTCAAATATTCTCCTTCACCTGAGTTTTCAAAACGCCTGTTCTTGGAGGACGATTAAAACATAACCATTGGACCATGTGCTAAGCCTAAACACGGGCTGTTAGACAGTGCACGTGTGCAAATTGAAGGCGTCTTCTCATCCCACTTCCAGAAACGGTGATTCTCTTGGTTCACAGAATAACAGCAAAGTGACATCTGGGCCTTAAGACTTCAAAACTAAAGTCTCTTTCACAAAATACTAGAAGTATCACAACTGTTGACAGTGAACCAATGCCAGATGAATCATTCCAAACTTTCTTTATCATAAGAATGACTTGGAGTGCTTGCTCAAAATATACATTTGCAGGCTTTTACCTTCAGGATTCTGATTAGGCAGTTCTGGGTGGGGACTGGAAATGTTTTTCTAAATTTTTTTTTTATTATTTATTTATTTATTGGCCGTGCCACGTGGCATGTGAGATCTTAGTTCCCCGACCAGGGGATCGAACCCGTGCCCCCTGCAGTGGAAGCACAGAGTTCTAACCACTGGACCACCAGGGAATTCCTATCTGTTTTTTTTTTTAAATAAGTACCCCAGTTGATTATTATGACTAGAAAAGTTTGTGAAACATGGGCCTGTGTTATATGAAATTTCTCACCAAAACATCAGCTATAACAGTAAGCTTTATTCCAGAAGGAGAGTCAAAATCTTAATGCTCTTGGCTCGTGACTGTCCTCCACGAGCTCAAAGGAACCCAATCACTGGAGGTGAGTATTTAAGAAATGTTTGCTACTGAACTAGTGTCATTTCAAACTAACTACTAAAACTTCAAAGCAGAAATTTCACAAGAAGCTGTGGGTTATACTGCACCTTGTTATTTTCCTCTTCGTACTCATCACTGCTGTTGTCAGCCATAGTCTTGTTAGGAAGATGGGCGGAACGACGAAGTCCTTGGAAGAAAAGTTTTCCCTTTAGGTTATTGTTTTTTGGGGTTTTTTAAAAATATTTATTTGGTTGCGCTGTGTCTTAGTTGTGGCAGGTGGGCTCCTTAGTTGTGGCATGCAAACTCTTAGTGGCGACATGCATGTGGGATCTAGTTCCCTGACCAGGGATCGAACCCAGGCCCCCTGCATTGGGAGCGTGGAGTCTTAACCACTCTGCCACCAGGGAAGTCCCTAGGTTATCGTTAAAATGATTTTCAAAGACAGATATTTTTCATTTATAATATTTTATGCTCTAACCATTTTATGAAACGGGGTTTATAAGAATATCTAGCTGAAAGACAGGAAACTGAATTCTAGTCATGGCTCTGTCAATTCAATTTGAGATATACTTACTAAGTATTAGTATGCTTAAGGCATTAGGTTAGACATTATACTAACTGATTATCTGCCATTACATAAATAGCATAAAATCTGCCCTTAGTTTACATATTGGTGAAATGAGGTTAGTAATTAGTTAGTAATTAGTAAAGCAAAAGGAGTGCTGGATTTATAGTCAGAAGACTGGGTTTATAGGACAACTCTATCAGGTGGACAAAATGACTTAACCTCCCTGAGTCTCAGTATTCCCACTTCTAAATGGGGTCAGTAATATTTCTCAGTCAGGATTGTTGTAAGGATCAATTGAAAACAACTTTATGTGGAAGGAAATGACCTACTTCCTGGCAAATAGTAGTCACAAATATGAATCTGAATCACTGTCTATAAGATAAAAGCAATAAAATATTCTGAACAATTAAAAGCATAACCAGATGTAAGATATTATTAACTGGCATGAAAACATGTTCAATGATTTCTAAGTCAAATGAATGCCCACTAAACACCATTTTTCTGCCTTTTAAATTGCCTAAACTGAAAACAAATTATAATGTCCACAGCTGGCAAGATTATAAATGTGCTCAAGTCAAAAACCTGGGTGTCAGGGGACTCCCCTGGTGGTCCAGTGGGGAAGACTCCGAGCTCCCAGTACACAGGGCCCAAGTTCAACGCCCGGTCAGGGAACTAGATCCCGCGTGCTGCAACTAAGAAGCCTGCGTGCAGCAGCTAAAAGTTCACATGCTGCAACTAAGACCCAGCACAGCCAAAACAAATAAATAACTAAATATTAAAAAACAAAAACAAAAAACCTGGGTGTCAGATAACTAACAAGGACCTACTATATAGCACAGGGAACTATACTCAGTATTTTCTAATAACCTATAAGGGAAAAGAATCTGAAAAAGAATATATGAATAAATATAACTGAATTACTGTGCAATACATCTGAAAGTAACACAACATTGTAAATCAACTATACTTCAATAAATAAATATGCATGACAGGCATTAAAAAATTAAAAATTTAAAACAAAAAAATAAGTAGGTCAATGACCTGGTTAAAAAAAAAAAAAACACCTGAGCGTCTAGGTATACATACACCAAAAGACTGCAAGCAGGGACTCAAACACATACTTGTACACCAATGTTCATAGCAGCATATTCACAACTGCCAGAAGGTGGAAACCACCCAAGTGTCCATCGACAGACAAATGGATAAACAAAATGTGGTTATACAAACAATGGAATATTATTCAGCCATAAAAAGGAAGGAAATTCTAACACATGCTACAGCATGAATGAACCTTGAAAACATTAAGCTATGTGAAATAAGCCAGACAGGAAAGGACAAACACTGTATGATTCTGCTTATGCAGTACCTACAATAGGTAAATTCATAGAGGCAAGGTAGAATAGAGGTTACCAGCAGCTGGGGGGTGGGGGGGAAGGGAGGGGAATGGAGAGTTATTGTTTAATAATAACTGTTCAAGATGATGAAAAAGTTCTGGAAATAGTAGAGATACTTACGCAACAACACGAATGTACTTAATGTTACTGAATTGTCACACTTGGACATGGTTAAAATGGTAAATTTTATATTAGGCAAGTTTACCACAATAAACAACCCTGGATGTCATCCTTGATTCCTAACTCAAGAGCTAAATCCAATCCATCAGCAAGTCTTAGTGATTCTACTACAACAATACCTCTAGCGTTTGCCAATTCTCTCTATTCTCAACTTCCTCCCCACATCCAAGCCACTGTCACACCTCAACTCAGCCATGGCGACAGTCCTTCTAACTGGCTCCTTGCTTTCACCTTTGCACCCTTCAATCCATGCCATGCATAACAGCAGTATGGCCTCTAAAGCCCTGCTTGTTATACCTCCTGACTACCTCTGAGGTTACTCTCTCCTACCATATGCTGGTCTCTTTCAAGTCCTCAAAGTAACCCAAGTTCTTTCTGGCCTCAGTTCCTTTTCACATTTCACTAGCGGCTCCCTCTTCCTGGCCTACTTTTCCTCTGTGTCTAAATCCTTCTCACCTTTCAGTTTCAACCATCACCTCCTTAGGTCTTCCCTGACCCCTCCATCAAAAGTAGATCCCACTCCTCACCAGTATTCTCCATAACATCAAACTCTTTGCTTCCATCAATGCACTTAACACATTTGTAATTGTGTTTCTTTATTCATTTGGCTATCTGTCTCCCATAATTACAGGCATCAGGATGGCAGGGTCAATGTCTCTTTTAATACTGTATACCTGGGAATTCCCTGGCGGTCCAGTGGTTAGAACTCTGAGCTCTCCCTGCCGAAGACCTGGGTTCAATCCCTGGTCGGGAAACTCAAATCCCACAAGCCACGCGGCATGGCCAAAACAAAGAAACAAACAAAAACTGTATACGTAGTGCCAAGCATAAGGCTGACAGATAATAGGCATTCAAAAAATGTTTGCTGAACAAATGATGGTGTCAAGTCCTCTAAAAATATTCTGTTGAGGTTTCAATTGGAATTGCAGGTTAAGGATAGGTAACTGAAGCATCTTCAGAACTGAGCAAAAGAGTTTTGATAAATTAAACAAACAAACATGAACCCCCGGCAGACTGTGGGCAGAACAGTATCATGAAGTAAATGGCGATGGGGAACAGTGGTTAGGTTGATGGAAGATCCTGCAATCTGGGTGGCTGTGTTTTCTCCCCCCTTAACTATTTGGAAAACAGGAGCAATGGCAAGTAACTTGACTCTGAAAGCCAACATCTGCTAATAGAAAATAGAAAATTCTTGGGGACAATCAGGAATCCATCCGGCAACCCTCAAGGCGGTACCTACCAGGGTCAAACATATTCTCCATGTGGTAATAGACAATTGTTTTGTTCCTGTTTCTAAGAAAGTATGGCTAAGTTCTAAGCTACATGTCATTCTAAGCTACATGTCATTCTAAGCTACATGTCATTCATGTGAGATCAACAGTTTTGATCCTCATGGTTTATTTGGAGTTTTTTTTTTACAAATTTTGGTTTGTTTTTAGTAACCGCTGACTTACAATTGCAAAACAAACAAAACAAAAAACAACCATTTCTTTCTTTCCTCTTCATGCCTCTCTTACCTTTGTGTCTTGTGGTTGGAGCATAAATACTCGCAACCTCTTCAGGGTCGTTAATCTCTAGACGCTCATCATATGTCTGGTTTTCAACGGTCTTGGTCTAAGCAAAAGGAAATATGATTACAGAGCTCCTATCATGGGACATTAAGCACTCTGTGGGGAGGTGGATTCCAAACCAGCATTGGTTCCTCTTCCTTACCCAAGACACCAGTTTTACCTGAAACCTTCACCATACCCCCCCATTTAAACTTTCCTTAAGGCTTCTTGGCCCCAGGTCAAGCAGTTAAGTCATTCTGTTGCAGCCCTTATTTAGGAACTGCTGGCAGGCTGGCTGAGGAACGAGGGAATCGTGGAGAGAAACGACAGCCAACTTCTGAAGCAGCTCCCCAAAGCTGTAAGATACCCGCGCAAGGGCAAAACAGTTGTCTGTGGATAATGGCTGTCTCCTCCGGTTCGATCAGTTTCGCAAGGCGGCCGGAGCTTCTCTGGGGAGGCTGTAGAGGCTCTAGAAAGAGCTCTGTCTCTGGGGTTACCTGGGAAGGAGGGGCGTTCCCCGAAGACAGGGTAAACTCCAGCCTCTTGGTCCCACCCAATAATCCCGAAAGCATCACCCCACCACACCACCCCCGTCTTGTATATCGGATCCCACTTAAGTTTCTTGGGGAGTAAAGGAAGCAGGATGGTTGGTGATGGCGTGAAGGAAGGAGGGAAAGAACAGTTGTCAAGAAGATGGGAAGAGGTGGAGGGGAGAAGGGGAGAGGGAAGGGGAGTCCTTTCTATTCCTCTACGGTGGGAGAAAGAGAGATCTCTTTCTGCTAGGGTGAGTACGAATTACCTGTAGCCCCTCTGAATCCGTCTCCTCTATGTGGAAAGAACCCCAGCCTAGGGCTGGGGTCTCACTCCAATCTCAGGCCAGGCCACTTCTACTTGGAAGAAGGCCAAGCGCTTCTACTCGGAGCAACCGGCCTGTTGTCAGTCGCTAAGCAAAAAAAAAAAAAAAAAAAGGGAGAGAAAGAAAAAATCGCGATACTTTCTTTCACTCTCGTGAGACCTCCACTCGCGCGTTACGTCTCTTCCAGCATTGAAGGATCCTGGGAGGATCTAGAGGGGCTCGGATCCTGTTTGTCTAGGGTTTCAATAAATTTGTCTGTGGCGGCATCTAGCGGCCGGGGGCGGCAAAGCTGACGGATGAATTTCGGTTCGCATAGAGTTAGCCTTCCAATCCGGAAATACGGTGTGCCTGTCTCCCCCAGGACAAGGAGCACTGGGTATGCAATTCCTACTAAGTCAGTCCAATCAGACTTTAGGCAAACTCGGAAGTTTAGCTAAATTCCCAGGACACTTTGTACGACCTTTTATAGTATTTATATTACATTATAGTCCTTCCCCTCCACTGTGTCTCATTGCATGGGACATAACTTATAGTACTATCAAATTATTCATTATCTGAGATTCAGGTTTAACCCATTCTCCTGCATTTTTTAAAAACATCTTTATTGGAGTATAGCTGCTTTACAATGGTGTGTTAATTTCTGCTTTATAACAAAGTGAATCAGCTATACATATATCCCCCATATCTCCTCACTCTTGAGTCTCCCTCCCACCCTCCCTATCCTGCCCCTCTAGGTGGTCACAAAGCACCGAGCTGATCTCCCACTGCATCGGCAGGCGGACTCTCAACCACTGCGCCACCGGGGAAGCCCTCTCCTGCGTTTTTATTTGCTAAAGAAGACTGTGGGCTTCTTTAGGGCAGGGTCTGTGTCTAATTAGTTTTATAAGCTTTTCACAGATCAGTGCATTGCATAAATCAGGCACTTTCAAAATGCTCATTGTGTGGAGGAATGAAGGAATGAATGAATGAAGATATAAGGAACAAATATTTCAAAACTACAGACATACTTAATTTGGGGAGTCAGAGGGAGAGAAACAAAGAAAAGAATTTTGGAAATTTGATCATGAAAACCTGCCAGAGGTAAGTGAAAATTGGCTTTAAAAAAGGAAATAAGAGACACCTCTTCTGAGACACTTCTGGTTAAAAGGGAAATGCAAAACGTTAAGAAATGTTTTGTCATGTTATTGCTAACAATAATGGATATGTATTGTGAGCCTTTAGTATGTAGGAGCACTTAGAGTAGATAATCTTATTTATTAATATGTAATCTAACTTCGTAACTTTATGAGATAGATGTTACTGCCAATATACAGATTAGGTAATTGAGGTTTAGGAGAGTTAAAGTAACTTGCCTAAAGTCACCCAGGCAGTAAGTGCAGAAAATGGGAGTCACACACAGGTCAGTCTAATTCCCAAGTTTCTGCTTTTAACCACTGTGACATACTGCCTCTAAGGCACTCCTCATGAAGCATGCTTGCAGAGGTGCTTTTCTTCTGCAGTTTAATTCAGCTAATTTCATATTTCCAAAGAATCAGTATCAGTTGGTCCTTGCTGAACTTTGGTGGTCCATATTGAAGGCCCCTGGAAGTTGCCATAATAAAGCAATAATTCCAGGCAGAATTTTTACTTTTTTAAATTAAGAATTTGTTCATTTTTTTAGACTCACAGACATAGAGAACAGACTTGTGGTTGCCAAGGGGGAGGAGGGTAGAGGAGGGATGGATTGGGAGTTTGGGATTAGCAGATGCAAACTATTATATATAGAATGAAGAAACAACAAGGTCCTACTTACAACACAGGGAACTATATTCAATATCTTGTAATAAACCACAATAGAAAAGAATATGAAAAAGAATATATATATATACACATATATATAACTGAATCACTTTGTTGTACACCAGAATATCTAAGCTCTTTATGGGCCTTTGATTTATTAATATTATAATTTCTAATTTATACCCATTTTAAAGTTTTAAAGAAAAGATTTTTGGTCTTTGTTTCTTTTCTTTTTAAAATAGAAAAAAAAGTTTGCGAGCTTTGTAAAGATTCTACTAGAAAGCCACTGGAAATGGAATTGAAATGAGTAAGAGAGAGAATTCTATAATGCAGTGCTCAAGGGTACAGGTTGTGAAGTTGAGCAGCCTTTGTTTGAATCCTGGCTTTGCTACCTTCTAGCCCTGACACCTGTGGTAAAATGGTTTTCCTCTCTGTACCCTGGTTTCCCCACCTGCAAAAGGGAGGTATTAATGGTACTTAGAGAATTCTTGTGAGGATTAAGTAAAATAATCTGGGGAACTTCCCTGGTGGCGCAGTGGATAAGACTCTGTGCTCCCAATGCAGGGGGCCCGGCTTCGACCCCTGGTCAGGGAACTAGATCCCACATGCCTGCTGCAACTAAGACCCTGTGCAACCAAAAAAAAAAAAGTAAAATAATCTGTGTGAAGAATTTGAAGTAACACCTGGTACATTGTAAGTGTTCAATAAACATTAAGGAGTACACAGGAGATATAGAGAGGCAGTGTGACATGATGAGAAAAGCTGAGTTTGCATCTTGGCTTTACCACTTGCTGGCTGTATGAATTTGGGCAAATGCTTAACTTTTTTGATCCTCAGTGTCCTTATCTGAATTGCTGTGTATAAGGATTAGAGATAATACATGTAAAGTACCTGACATAAAATAAACACTAAATAAAAGATTGCTGTTTATCCATTATTGCAGCAATAATGGATAAACAGTTGAGCCACTAACATGGCATAAAATAATGTGGGGAAGAACTGCTGAATCAATTATAATCTGAAAAGTCTGACATTTGGCATGGAAGACTACCCATACAATCAGAAGACCAGATTTGAATCTTGTTTCCATTATAGAACTAGAAGTTTGGGTACATTTCTTAAACTTGTCATCATTTTCTTCATTTACAAAATGGACATAAGCACAGTAACTGCCCTGCTTCCTACACATTTTTTTGAAGAAAAGATATAATTTACCATAAAAAGCTACCCTTTTAAAGCGTACAATTCAGTGGTTTTTAGTATTTCACGAGGTTGTGTAACCACCACTTCTATCTAATTCCAGAACATTTTCATCACTCCAAAAACCAAAACTCATTCCTTATTTCTCCCCTCCCCCAGTCCCTTGCAGCCCTACTTCTTGTCTCAATGGATTTGTCTACTCCAGATGTTTCATATAAATGGAGTCATACAAAGTGTGGTCTTCTGTGACCAGCATTTTTCACTTAACGTAATATTTTCAAGGTTCATCCATGTTGTATCATATATCAATACTTTATTCCTTTTTGTGACTAATAGTTCATTATGTAGATATACTACATTTTGTTATGGACACTTGGAATGTTTCCATTTTTTGGCCATTATGAATAATGCTTGTATGAACATTAGTGTACAAATCTCTGTGTGAATGTATGCTTTTAATTTTCTTGGGTATACACCTAGGAGTAGAATTGCTGGGTCACATGGTAACTCCATGTTTAACTTTTTGAGGAACTGCCAAACTGCTTCCCAAAGCAGCTGCACTAGTTCACGATCCCACCAACAGTGTATGAGGGTTCTAATTTCTCCACATTCTCACCAACACTTATTATTACAGCCATCCTAGTGGGTATGAAGCAGGGTTTTGATTTGCAGTTCCCTAAGGATTAAAGATGTTGATCATCTTTTTATGTGCTTATTATTCATTTGTATATCTTCTTTAGAGAAATGGCTATTTTGGCCATTTTAAAATTGGATCTTTTGTCTTTCCATTGTTGAATTTTAAGAGTTCTTTATATATTCTGGCTACTAGTCCCTTATGAACAACAGTTATTTTGTATATCAAATGATAGAGTGGCTGTGAGAGCTTTGTAAACTGCAAGAGACGCCGCAAATTAAACGAAGGCACTGACGAACAGGGAAAGGACAGAAGCCACCGGTTCCACGCTGGTGGTCGAGTCCGGAGGCCTCCCTGACACAACCAGCGTCTCAGCCTGCGCGCACAGTCTTCCCACCCCACGGCGCCCCGCCCCCCGCCCTTTGACCCGTGCCGTTTCCGGTTGGAGACGTGGCTCGAGGCCGCCATCTTGGCAAGAGGCGAAGCGCCCGGTACTCCTGTCAGGGGATTAGTAGGTCCGGAGCGGTCGGTGCTCCCCTTCCCCCGACCCCAGCCCTAGCTGCAGTGGCGCCGGAGCTCGGGTGCGACCCACCACCGCTGTCGCCATGGTAAGACCCGGGCCGGGCCCAACTCCCGGGTCCCGGCCTTGCTCGACCGCTCTCCCTGCTGCCGGCCTGTGCTGGGGCCAGAGGAGCCCCGCCCCGAGGGCCCGGAGCTGGGCGCTTCCCCCGGGCTCTGGGAGCAGGGTGGCCTTCCGCACCCTGTGCCCGACCTCCCGGGAGATCCGAGGGACCTGACTCCAGTTCCTCTGTGGTCGCACCCACACCCCTCCCCCGCAACCAGCTGGGCACCCTCCTCTGCCGGGACCCGGGCCCTAAAACGGGCCCAGGGTTGTTGCTCTGCAAGAACCTCTTAGTGATGTCCCTTGGACCCCACGCTGTGGACCTGGGCGCTAGTGTCCAGCAGGTTCCGTGGGCACCTAGGCGCAGCAAGCTGGGCCTCTCGAGGGTTCTCTTCCTTTTGTAAAAAGCTCACCTCTCATCCCCGGTGTTCCGTAGGCCGTTGAAGTTTGAAATCTAAACCCATTAGTGTTCAGGACTTTTTCTTTAGTTTATTTGAAAAGGACAAATAGAGGAAAGTTCGAAAGGAGGCATAGAACAGGAAGGAATAACTTCTGACACTAATTTGTCCCTAATTTGTAGGACCCAAGTGTCCCAGAAACCTGCCACCTACTTCTGTAGATCTTAAGTGGGTCCATTGGTCAGTGTGATTGAGTGTACACTGTGTATAAGAGCATTGGGAAAATGTGAGCCGAGTTATCGATATCACAGGCTTTCTGCCTTCAGGGAGCTTGTCGTTCTGGTGAGGTGAAATGTGAATGTGGCATATCGTAATCAGATATCTCACAGGAGGGAGGAGGGGTTTATACTCCGGGACCTGTCACTTGCCTTCAGTTGCATTATCTTTGTGTTCTCATCTATTGTTAAAATTAATGTGGGTGCGAGATGGGTCACAGCAGTGCTCACTCCACTGCCTCTTTCTTTCTCACGTCGATTTGTGGATATTTATGAAGTAGGAGAAATTTTTTGGTTCCAAACAAGCTAGTAATTTTTTTAAGTGCACTTTATGCCCTTCAGTCTTTTGAAGGACATTCTTTTTTTTAATTCTCTTTTTGTCAATAGATTATTAATTTGATTTAAAGCATCTTCCTACACACTTCAGAGATGACAGTATAATTTGGTGCCAATCATTAAGTTCTGTTCACGACCTTTTTAGATGAGAACTTGGTTTGGTGGGGGGGGGATTCATGCTTGGGCTTTAAACCACTGAAAGGTTTTCTTCCGCTTCAGGCATATAAATTGCATCAGGTAGGTTTACCTCATAAAACTTTTATGTTGGACGTAAAATTTCCCAAAACTCCTTTCTTCGTTTCCACTAGGAGGCTTAGTATTTGGGTAGTGATTTTTAAACTACTTCCTTTATACATCCTGGATGTACCTATAGTGCATTTCAGAGTATATTGTAATATTAAAAGCAAAATTAAAGTCTTGTATTATATAAACGAAATATAGATTAATTTTTACAAAAACCTTGTTTGTTGAAAAGTTCTTGGAACCTCATACTATTTTTTTTCCTAGTACGATTTTTAATTCATAGATAACCAGAGGGATGGTAGAGCCCTAGGTGTTGAGTGGTAAATATAAATTTTGCATGTTATTTGGACATGTGTGCATATACATACAGTTGTGTCATGTTTAAATATGCATATTTATCTGAATTACTTGGGACTTGGCATGATCCAGATACCTACAGATTTGTGTACTCTGGATAACAGCTTATCTCAGTACATTCTGTTAAGACATTATTAAGTATTTTTCTGTGTAATGTTTTCGGGTTCTATTCCTTTACAAAGAGATCACAAAGAAAGGTCCAAATAGGGTAACATTTTGTAAGATTTCTTGGATCTAAAAGTTGTATCCAAACTTCTGAAAGTTGATTTTTCCTCAACATTTTATTATAAAATTTTCAAACATGTAGGAAAGTTGAAAGAGCTTTACAGTGAACACCCCATGTAACCACCAGCTAGATTCTGTAATTAACATTTCACTATTCTTGCTTTATCACGCATCTAATGATCCATTCATCCCTGTAGCCATCTTTTTTTTAAAATGCGCTTTAGGGTAAGTTGTAGATATCAGTATGTAAATGTTGATTTTTGAAAAATAAATTTCCTTTAGCTTTAGTTACTGAAGTTGGTGCAAAATGTCCTACACTACAAAGTCCTTCTAGAGAAATAAATGAACAAATGGAAAAACAAATGGCCTATGATGACTTTCTTATAAAATGAAGTACAAAAAAAGCATCTTTTGATTTGATCTTTTTTTCCAGCTTTCTGCAAATTAATGAGAACATGTTCTTATTTTCTTAACACTTGTCAGATATCATTATAGTCAGTTCTTTTTCTTAGTAAACTTATATTTGAATGAACTTGATATTAAGTCTCATGGTAGCCCTAATCTGTAAAATCTTTACTTATCTACAGAGTGCTGTTCTCTTCTTATTTCCTAAGTATAGGCAATGAGTAAATTTACTGTAGTGATCACATTAAATATAAATGATCACAATATGTTCAGTTTCCAAGAGTCATTAGTTATTAGAAAGCTAGATTTGGGTTTGTATGGCTGGTCTACACATGATGGGGGCGGGGGGGGGCGGAGACTGAAATCCTACACAGTAATAACAGTTCCCAGTTAGGGAGTTGTTATTGTTTTGGTTTTTCTTTTTTCTTTTTCATATACAATACAGCAGCTGCACAGCTATTGTATTCTTTATGTATTTTTTGATTGTTGTTTGAGAGGAGAGTGAAAAATGAAAATGATTTTCTTGAGTTTCTTTTGATTTACCATCTTACTTATTCTCCAAATAGAAGGTACACTGCAGAAACTGAGAACAATGTCCTTTTATTTATTTATTTAAAACAAATTTTTTTTTTTTTGCGGTATGCGGGCCTCTCACTGTTGTGGCCTCTCCCGTTGCGGAGCACAGGCTCTGGATGCGCAGGCTCAGTGGCCATGGCTCACGGGCCCAGCCGCTCCGCGGCATGTGGGATCTTCCCGGACCGGGACACGAACCCGTGTCTCCTGCATCGACAGGCGGACTCTCAACCACTGCGCCACCAGGGAAGCCCTGTCCTTTTATTTTTATACTCTACAGGTTTTTGTTTTAGAACAGAAACTTGTGATGAGCTTAAAACTCTCACTGAGTAACTTCAGGTTTTGGTTTTGTATGTACTCTGTATTTTATTGTAATCTTCCCCCGATTTGATTTTATCTGTAATCACTTCATGCATACAAGAAAGATGAAATGGTCCTCTATGACAGTTGTAGAAGCTGGCCTTAATATGATCATAAATTATATATATATATTATCATTACAGTGAATTACGAGGAACAAAGTGACTGGCTAATTCTGGAAGTGAGGAATACTGAAGCATTTAGAGGTTCAAGGAAGTCCTTGACTTTTTTTCTTTAGGGAATTATGAATATTTATGCTGAATTACTTACCTGTTATGCTTGGACCTCTATCACTAGTGGGGATGAAGGGATGATATGGCAGCTGTCTGACACACATATACTATACACACACATGATTTGTTTTGGTTAGGCAGTTTGCCTTCTGGCAGCTTAATATTAATGTAAAGTATGGTTCCAAAGTATTGATAGTGGGACTTCCTTGGTGGTCCAGTGGTAAGAATCCGCCTTCCAATGCAGGGGACGTGGGTTTGATCCCTGGTCAGGGAGCTAAGATCCCACATGCCACGGGGCAACTAAGCCCATGTGCCACAACTACTGACCTCATGCGCCTCAACTAGAGAGTCTGCGTGCCACAAATTACAGAGCCCATGAGCCGTGGAACCCATGGGCCACAAGTACAGAGCCCAGGCGCACTGGAGCCCGTGCCCCAACTAGAGAGAGAAAACCCACATGCCACAACTAGAGAGGAGCCCGCGCACCAATAAAAAAACCAAAAAACCCAAAGTATTGATAGTTACCACTGGAGCAGTGGGTGTGAAATGGAGGTATTGCACATTTTCTGTTGCTGTAAAGTTTTCAGATGCTTACACTTACAGAATCTTAAAGATGCAGAGGCACTTTCACATAAACTAATCTCTATTTTCACATAAACTAACCTCTATTTTTAAATTTATTTTTGAAATTAATTTATTTTTGGCTGCCTTGGGTCTTCGTTGCAGCACGCAGGCTTTCTCTAGTTGTGGCAAGCAGGGGCTACTCTTCATTGCAGTGCACGGGCTTCTTATTGCGGTGGCTTCTCTTGTTCCAGAGCGCAGGCTTTCGGGCACGCAGGCTCAGTAGTTGTGTCTTGCGGACTGTAGAGCAGAGGCTCAGTAGTTGTGGCGCACAGGCTTAGTTGCTCCACGGCATGTGGGATCTTCCCGGACCAGGGCTTGAACCTGTGTCCCCTGCATTGGCAGGCAGATTCTTAACCGCTGCACCACCAGGGAAGTCCCTAACCTCTATTTTAGGGATATTTCAAGAAACAATTAAGTGACATCCAAGGTAACATAATTAGTGGCAGAGGCAGAACAGAAACCTAATTCTCCAGGTTTCTTTACTCAAGGAACTTTCTGATCCATGTAGTTAAAGCTGGGTAGCAGAGTGTTGTTATTTAATCCAAAAACAAATGACAATATATTCAAAGCATTTTAAGTATTATTAAGAGAAAAGTTGTCTGACAAAGTGTAACCTAATGGGAAATTTTATTTTGTTTTTTTAAACAGTCCTGAAGAGATCATCTGCATAACTTCTGGACCCTCAGTTTTTGTATCTATAGAACGATCAAGGGCTCTTGAAAGTTTGTTTTAGGTCTAAATGCTCTTTTCCTAAAATGTAAAAAACAAGTATAATAACTGTATAGAGAATCATATTTATTCACTCTTCCCCAAAGAAAATCAGATCAAATTACAGTAGGAAAAATTAACCTACCTTTTAGTATATACTATTTTTTAATAATTGGTAAACACTTATGTGAAGGGAAGCTTAATTATTTAAAGGCATTTAAGATGAATGTTAATTTAGGGTAGGTTAAATTTATCTTGTTTCGAGCTAACCATACCTTCCAGCCATGTTAATAACTGTGTTATTAACATGGATAACAGTGAATAGAAACCTTTGTCAGCTTTGTGGATCCTGTGATTGTGGTGTCTTGAGGTTTAGAGTTATGCTTAGTGTTGGGCACTTTGGTCCTACTTTGGGAGGCTTATTCTGCTTATATCTGGATAGTGGAATGTCTCAAAGAGAGTCCCAGAGTTCTGCTTGGTACCTACTATTTTACCCTACTGTTTCTTCATCTTTACATACTCAGATTCCCTGATTGATCAAAGCATAATTTAAATGCTCTTTCTTCCATCAAGTCATCAGTGATCTTGTGAGCTAGAAGTAATTTCTTCCTCTGAATTCCTATAGCGCATTACTTAACACATTCTGCCTAGTATTACAGTTATTTATGTTTGTGTCTTATCCCTATTAGCCTGCTGCTGCCTTTTTTTTTTTTTTTTGAGTTATAATCGACATATAGCATACTACTTTCACGTGTACAACATAATAATTTGATATTTGTATGTATTGTGAAGTGATCACCAAAATAAGTCTAGTTAACATTGATCACTATACATAGTTAACAAAAAAATTTAGTTTTTGGGGGATGCGAACTTTTGAGATCTTACTAGATTTCTTAAGAGAAGAATGCCAGTCTTACTGATTTCCTCATAGTATTCCCAGAGGGCATCTAGTGTGTGTAGTAGGTGTCCAATAAATAATTATTTAGTTAATTCTTATAGTAATACTGCTAAAATGGAGATTGCCACTGCCTAAAATTAGCCTTTGACCATGCCCAATCAATAAAGCAAAGTGGGTGAATTGCCTCTCTACATTGCATGCATCTTTCTGGTTACAGGTTGCCTTTAATTTCCCTTTCATGTTGCCTTGATGTTAATTTTTACCTAAACTCTGTATGGTATGGAGGTGTTTTAAATTCCAGCTGCCTAAGAACTACCCTGAAACATACAAACATTGTTTCTAACAGGCTTATTATTATTATTAGGTATGTTAGACATGGGCTTTGTATTAAATCAGCATATTTATATAGGTCTGAAGGTTTGGTCTGAGTAGACTTTTTTTTTTTTTGCGGTACGCAGGCCTCTCAATGTTGTGGCCTCTCCCGTTGTGGAGCACAGGCTCCGGACGCACAGGCTCAGCGGCCATGGCTCACGGGCCCAGCCGCTCTGCGGCACGTGGGACTCTCCCGGACTGGGGCACGAACCCGCGTCCCCTGAATCGGCAGGCGGACTCTCAACCACTGCGCCACCAGGGAAGCCCCCTCTGAGTAGACTTTTGACTTCAAATGTTTAAATTGTGCTGTGCTTAGTATCTTTACTGTGGCTTATTCTGTTCCTTCAAAACCTCATACAATTCTAAGGTGGGGTACCATACTTCTTAGGACTGTGGTTCTCGGCCTTTTTTTTTTTTTTTTTTTTTTTTGGGGGGCTTTT
>NW_020173774.1:4245123-4269168 GCF_003031525.2 Neophocaena asiaeorientalis asiaeorientalis
TGTTGTTTTTGGTGCTTGTTTTTTTTGTGTTTTTTTTTTTTTTTTTTTTTTTTAGTGAGCGCTCTATAAGTATTAAATTTATGATGTGCTCCTATTTATTAGTAATATTTCTCACTGCATAAAGTGGTTCTCCATGGGTCATTTGAGAATTACTACTCTAAAGGATCTATGAATTCTCTGACATTATATGTAAAATTTTGTGGGGAGTCCATTTGCATTATTTGAGTATTAAAATACTGCCAAACCCATAAAAGTAAAAGTCCATTGCCTTGAAGTGACAAATTTTTTAATGACATGCATTTCTTGGCAAGTTTATTAGTAATAATAGTGCTGTTTTACATTGTGTGTGTGTTTTATGTTTACATATTTTGTGGCATAAGTTGTATAGCTTTGGCTTACGTTTTTATTACACTCATTTGATCCTCATAATAGCTTGTGAGGTAGTCAGATGATGCTCCATATTCTCAGAGAGGAAACTGAGGCTAAGAGAGGTTGAAACGTAACTTAAGTCAGACAGACAGTAAATAGAAGAACAAAAAGTAGGATCCAAATCATCTCACTTCCAGTCATTTAATTTTCCTGGTATATTAACTTAGTTCTTCACAAATTTAGAACACTATTTCTAATTCACATAGTCTAATTCACATAGAAGGAGAAACCAATGGGAGGTGATCCCAAATATAAGGGAATTCCTCATTTACCTGATGAGAATATTAAGAAGAAAAGCTTTTCAGAATATAAAACTTTTAGGACTATAGCACAAATAGTTAAATATGTTCTTAAAGTATTTAATAATTTACTTATACATATTGTTAAAGTTACATAAATAAGATTTTTAATTGAGAAATAATTCCTTTTTTCTGTTCTTATATTCATGAAACAGTTTATCCAAATTCTTCACAAGCATCATCATCACTAGGTCTTCTTTTTGAATTACCAGTTTTTTAGAACTTTTATACGTTGAGTTTTTTGGTATTTGACACTTTTTGAATTCATATATTATATTGATACTTTTGGAAATTTTAACCCATTTGTATAAATAACATTATGACAATTGATTTTAAAAGAAATATTTTTTGGGAATTCCCTGGTGGTCCAGTGGTTAGGGCTCCATGCTTTCATTGTCGAGGGCCCGGGTTCAATCCCTGGTTGACGAACTAAGATCCCGCAAACCTTACTTTATTTGGATGTACATGTCATACAAAGCTTTAGTGAACCAATACAGAGACATACTTGCTTATCATTCATAAGCTAAAGCAGCAACTACCTTTTTCTTTCTTTTTTTGCAGTGGTTGAAGCATGGTTTGGTTGAAACATGAACCTCATATGATAAAAATTAATGTGAAATCAAATTTCTTGAGTATATTTGGTTTTAGTCTTCAAACAAGTCTCTAAGTCTCTTGCCTGGTGATAATTTTAGGCCAATTTCTTCTTTTTCGAGATTAAGGTATTATCATTGTGTGTGTACCAAAAATTACAGGAGTCCTTGCCCTTATTTGAAGAAATCTTTCTTTATCTCACACTATTAATTTAAAGACATGGATGGGGGACAGTGTGGGGAATATAGTCTATATATAATATCTTTATATGGTAACAGATGGTAACTAGATTATCATGGTGATCATTTTGAAATGTATAGAAATATCAAATAACTATGTTGTATACCAGAACTAACATTGTGTTGTAGGTCAGTCATACTTTAAAAATAAACAAACAAACAAACTCACAGAAAAGAGATCAGATTTGTGGTTACCAGAGGCAGGGGGTGGGGGGAGGGAGAACTGGATGAAGGTAGTCAAAAAGTGCAAACTTCCAGTCATAAGATAAATAAGTACTAGGCATGCATTGAACAGTATGATAAACATAACTAATACTGCTGTATCTTATATATGAAAGTTGTTAAGAGAGTAGCGTCACAAGTTCTCATCAGAAGGAAAAAAAATTTTTTTTCTATTTCTTTTTGGCTGCACCGTGCGACTTGCGGGATCTTAGTTCCCTGACCAGCGATCAAACCCAGGCCCTTGGCAGTGAAAGTATGGAGTCCTCTAACTACTGGACTGCCAGAGAGCTCCCTTTTTTCTGTTTCTTTAATGTTGTATCTATATGAGATGATGGATGTTCACCAAACTTATGTGGTAATAATTTCATGATGTATGTAAGTCAAATCATTATGCGTACATTTTAAACTTTTACAGTGCTGTATGTCAATTACATTTCAATAAAACCAGAAGAAAAAAATGAAATTAAAGACATGGAATCACTGGGACTTCCCTGGCGGTCCAGTGGTTAAGACTTTGCCTTCCAATGCAGAAGGCATGGGTTCAGTCCCTGGTTGGGGAACTAAGATCCCATATGCCGTGGGGTGTGGCCAAAAACTTTCAAAAAGAAAGACACGGAATCACCATGATGTACACTTAAAATATCTCACATTTTTATATGTTAATTTTACCTCAGTAAAGCTGAATTAAATAAAATTCTGTGACCAACAACAACAAAATAGTAAAGTTAAAGACATGAGGTGGGAGATTTCCTTTGAAAAGAATGGGTCATAACCTTGTTGCATTTTTATTCTTTTTCTGGGATCCTTTACTCCCCTTTACTCTTCTTGCCTCATGCCTGGGTGGTAGCAGAAACCTCCCAAGCAGCTGGTGATGGTGAAAGATACATTTCTTAAGTACAAAACTGTTTATTTTTTTTAAAAAAAACCCCAAACTATTTATTTAAAAAATTATAAATATTTTGGGGAAAGTGACTGTTTTGGGACTTTTAAGCTAGCTTATTTGCCACTCTTGAAGTAACCACCTGTAATTTTATACTCTATACCTCTCTGTATGTCTGAAGTATTTTATCTTTTTAAAAGGATATAACTTACAAAACAAGATTCTTCCTTAGAGTATTTATTTATGATGTAGAACTACTTTCTATTTTTAAACTTTTTAATTCTATACAACGTAACTTTATGCTGGAATAATTAAGGTAAGTTTCAATATAGAGTTGATAGACTCAGGAACATAAAATTGTATAACTCCCTTAAATGAGCTTCTTTCTAAACTTGCAGTTGTTATTTGGGAAATAGAGCAGTTGATAGCATTATTCTTGAGATTTCACATGAGAAAATTTGCCTGATGTTCATTGGAAGCAAATCAATCAGTAAAAATACAAATCTGGTAGAGGGAAATTATTTGTGCAGGATATAGATCAAACACTTTTTCGATACAAATTGTTTTTACCTAGCTGCTTGGAAATAAGCGTGATGGTAATTATCTCCCAAATACCCTAATGACCTATCCTTGATGAATAAGGACACTGTGTTCTCCTATAATTATTATAAAACTGTTCTGCTGTTTTGAAACTATGAGAATATTTATTCAAATTGACTAACTTGTTTTTTCTTCAAGCTGCTCACCTGTAGAGGACAGGTTTCTGTAAAGCTGAGAAGCCTGACCAGTAGGATGTTGATATTTCAGAGGTTGTATCCCAGGATTGAGGCGTCCAAAATGTGTAAATAGTCTTTTTGTTCCTTGTCCTTGTGAACTTTTGGGTTCCTGTACTGAAGAGACTATTAACACTGTACTTAATATTCTTACTACTCTGCTAATGGCATTTGGTCTTCTCTTCTTTGATGCTTTATTCATTTTGTTTAATGAAATGCCAGACTCTGAAAAAAGGACTGTTAGTCTTGATCATTGCCCAGTGTCAAAACCTGTATGAAACATTGAGTCATTCCGTTTTTCATTTTACAGATTGTTTGCATGTCTGGAGGTAAGATAGTGTGGGATGGGACGGTTAATCAAAGAGCAGAAGATAAATTTAGACTCACTAGATTGGTTCCATATTCTAGGTAAAAATGAAATGAAAGGTCAGGGGCCTTGTATAAATCCTCAGTCTGCCTGATCAGACCTCTCTTTTGGCTGTGGAGATCTCTATTCTCCCTAGAAAAAGTTTAAGCTCTTCTTTATGGGTCTGCCAAAGCAGAGAGCAACCCAGTTTTGAGTCACAGGGGATCCATTCATAATGTATTTGTAGACCTAGAAAAAAATTACTTCTTTACTAAGTTTTTCTCTAGGTATGTTATTGAAAAACAGGAGTAATAGCTTCATTTTCCTCTACTTTAGCTTTGTTTTATGAATGACATACTATAATTAAAAGAGCAATGAAGTAGAGTTTGAAAGTGAGCATTCTAATAGTAGTCACATCACTAAATAACTGAGTGTACCATTCTACAGAAGATGTGAGGATTCTGAGAAAACACATGTAAAGAAATAATTAATTAGTACTTATTTATATGTTCCCGGCAGGTGCTGTTGGCAGCAGCAGTCTGCACAAAAGCAGGAAAGGCTATTGTTTCTCGACAGTTTGTAGAGATGACCCGAACTCGGATTGAGGGCTTGTTAGCAGCTTTTCCAAAGCTCATGAACACTGGAAAACAACACACATTTGTTGAAACAGAGAGTGTCAGATATGTTTACCAGCCTATGGAGAAACTGTACATGGTACTGATCACTACCAAAAACAGCAACATCTTAGAAGATCTGGAGACCCTAAGGCTCTTTTCAAGAGTGGTAAGAGTCCTGTAATATTGGGTTACAGTTTTTGTTTTTAAATTTTTTGTGTAAAACTGTTTTTCCCCCAAAGCAGCTGATGCTTATCAGTTTGCATGTTCTGTGCCCCCAGCCCTCATCCCAGCATCTTATTGCTACAGCTCCTATTCATTCAGCAGACACTTACTGGGTATCCTAGACTGTAAGTATTACAAAGGAGAATATGAGAACTGCCCTTTTGTTTCCCATTTCTCTAGCAGTTACTCTAACCTGCCTTTGTGGTTCTGACACTTGTTTGGCTATATTTTTAGATAATATTCTTCAGGTAAGATTTGTTGATGTAGCCACACACATAAAAGACTTTATGCCACAGACTTGCTTAAAATACAGAGTAGCAGAAGGAGCTAATAAAGGGATTTAGGCTTATTGAAATTTGTGTATTTTAAAGGATGATAACTGGAAAACAAAACTGGTGATATATTCTAAATCTTTCTTTTCTGTTGTTCTCCATGATTAGATTCCTGAATATTGCCGAGCCTTAGAAGAGAATGAAATATCTGAGCACTGTTTTGATTTGATTTTTGCATTTGATGAAATTGTTGCACTGGGATACCGGGAAAATGTTAACCTGGCACAGATCAGAACCTTCACAGAAATGGATTCTCATGAGGAGAAGGTGTTCAGAGCAGTCAGAGAGGTAAATAAGGTCTTCTCTGGGACAGCTGGTTTGTATATCTTTCTTTTAGGCTTCATTATCTGATTTTCCCTTTTTTATTTGCTAGTCTAGTCTGTACTCAAAGCTACATCCAAGTATGTATCTTCTTGTAGACTCAAGAACGTGAAGCCAAGGCTGAGATGCGGCGTAAAGCAAAAGAATTACAGCAGGCCCGAAGAGATGCAGAGAGACAGGGCAAAAAAGCCCCAGGATTTGGGGGATTTGGAAGCTCCACAGTGTCTGGAGGTAGCACAGCTGCTATGATCACAGAGACCATCATTGAAACTGATAAACCAAAAGTGGCACCTGCACCAGCCAGGTATATAATCCAGTGTATCACCCAGAATGCAATCCTAGAATGGCAGATGAAGGCTGTATGTGTGTATCTCAGAGTGATATCTGATTTTTAGGCAAACTGTAAATAACAAGTGACTTGATGAAGTAAGATATAATATTAAATTTGGCTGCATAATATGGGGATAAAGGAGAAATCTGAATGTGGTGTTTTTCCTTTTGTGTAAAAGAGAGTTCTTTTACAAATTATAACATGATCTCAATTTCCTATGAGAGTTGCCTTATTTTGGGAGAAGAGGGGATATTTAACTGTTTAAGGAACATGTATTTTTAATCTAGTGTTCGTGAATGGATTTAAGGGAGAATCTGAACTACCTGAAATTATGTGAAAAAGTTCGTTTGTACACAGGTATATTTATCTGGATAGAAGGTACAAAGTTTTCATCAGATCACACATGCTTATGAAAGTATACCTGTGGTCTTTGGGTACTTGAAGCTTATATGGGTTTTTTTGTTTTGTTTCTGGCTGTGCCCCTGTGGCATACATGATCTTAGTCCCTGACCAGGGATGAACCTGTGGCCCCTGCAGTGGAAGCACAGAGTCCTAACTACTGGACCACCAGGGAATTCCTGAAGCTTATATGCTAATTGTGACCCAGCTGTCAGTTCGAGCAGGGAGTAGTCTAGTTGTCCACTAAACACTAGGAAGCTTGTGTTTTTTCCTTGAGGTATTCACATTCCTCTTAAAGAACAGCTTCAAGGAAAGCTTCAGTGATAGAGAATTATTAATTAGTTTTTAACTTTTTAAATCATGTGTGTATTTTTGTGTGTATGTGTGTGTTCTTCCACTTAGGCCTTCAGGCCCTAGCAAGGCTTTGAAACTGGGAGCCAAAGGAAAGGAAGTAGATAACTTTGTTGACAAATTGAAATCTGAAGGTGAAACTATCATGTCCTCCAGTATGGGCAAGCGTACCTCTGAAGCAACCAAAGTGCATGCTCCACCCATTAATATGGAGAGGTAAGTAGTAACTCTTTCAGTAAGAACAGACCACATAGTGTTAAAAAAAATTATCTCAATGCACTGTAAATTCTTTTTGTGTCTTAATTTTTCCAGATTTAAAACACTTCCTACTGTATAGCACAGGGAACTATATTCAATGTCCTGTGATAAACAATAATGGAAAAGAATATATATATGTATAACTGAGTCACTTTGCTGTACAGCAGTTAAGCACAACATTGTAAATCAGCTATACTTAAATAAAATTTTTTTTTGAAAAGTACATTCTAGGTATAAACATGAGGTCTTCCCCCCTCCCCCCTTTAAACATGATTGGGGGCTCTCAGCCACCTGTTCTCTATTAAGTTTAGAACTTACCTTTCTATCAACTCTGGTGGCTAAATTAAACAAAAATAACTTTTCTTTGTGCCTAGTGTGTACTTTGTCTCTTAAAATGGAGTGGAATTAGAGGGCTAGAGTTATGATTAGCACTATACTATATTTTTGCATGTCTTTTTCTAATTTTTTTTAATTTTAATTTTTTAAAAAGTGGTTACTTTTTTTTTTTAATTAATTAATTTATTTTTGCTGTGTTGCATCTTCGTTTCTGTGCGCGGGCTTTCTCTAGTTGTGGCAAGCGGGGGCCTCTGACTATCGCGGCTTCTCATTGCGGAGCACAGGCTCCAGACGCGCAGGCTCAGCAGTTGTGGCTCACGGGCTCAGTTGCTCCACGGCATGTGGGATCCTCCCAGACCAGGGCTCGAACCCGTGTCCCCTGCATTAGCAGGCAGATTCTCAACCACTGCGCCACCAGGGAAGCCCTTAATTTTAATTAATTTATTTTTGGTTGCATTGGATCTTCATTGCTGTGCGTGGACTTCCTCTAGTTGCGTCGAGCGGGGGCTACTCTTCGTTTGTGTGCACGGGCTTCTCATTGCAGTGGCTTCTCTTGTTGTGGAGCGTGAGCTCTAGGCGCCTGGGCTTCAGTATTTGTGGCACACGGGCTCAGTAGTTGTGGCTTGCAGACTCTAGATCGCAGGCTCAGTAGTTGTGGCACATGGGCTTAGTTGCTCCATGGCATGTGGGATCTTCCCGGACTAGGGCTTGAACCCGTGTCCCCTGCATTGGCAGGCAGATTCTCAACCACTGTGCCACCAAGGAAGTCCTTCTAATTAAGTTTTTTTTTTTTTTTTGCGGTACACGGGCCTCTCACTGTTGTGGCCTCTCCCGTTGCGGAGCACAGGCTACGGACGCGCAGGCTCAGCGGCCATGGCTCACGGGCCCAGCCGCTCCACGGCATGTGGGATCTTCCCGGACCGTGGCACGAACCCATGTCCTCTGCATCGGCAGGCGGACTCCCAACCACTGCGCCACCAGGGAAGCCCCTAATTAAGTTTTAAGGAGGACAAAATTTATAAATATCTTTAGTAGCAAATAATGTATTATCTTTTGCCTTTTAAGTATTTGAACCCAGTATAGAATATTTTGATTTGTCTCTTATCTCAGGACTGTGGTACTGTTTGGTAACATTTTTAAGTGGTAGTTATCAAGTTCACATATTCATGACTCAGATTTCTTGTTTTGAAGCCCAGACCTTCTACTGTTACTGATGGTTTTGAGGTCAAGTGAAAGATGAGTCTGGGAGGATACCTCTATTAGGTGTGCATAAAAGAGGAGTATGTTGTATGTCTTATTCTGTATGAAATGAACAGGGTTATGTCGGAATAAATCTCTTAAATCACTAAAGCTCCTGTGCTATTCCTAGTAGTTGCTTTGAGGGAGACAGAGGCTTGACACTATTTTGATATTGGAGACTGTCATGTACTAGAGAGGAGTTGAGACTCTTTTCTGAATGATGAAATACTTCTTGAGCATGGAGCAAACGTTTGTGAAGGTAAATGAGACCATGCATTGTCTTAAGATACATTCCTCTGTGGTCTTGAGTCTCATGCCTTTGTTTCTGGGAAGTCTTAGAGGTTAGAACAGAGCAAAGTAGGATGCCAGAATAGTCTTTTTAAGCCTCTGCAGTTCACCCAGCTAAAAATAGTTTTAGTAAGGAATATGGGTAGATTGTACTTAATAATTGCCCATAGCAGTCGCACCTTTTATTTTACTTATTTTGAAAACTAGATTATACATTCATGTAGTTCAAAATTCAAAAGGTTCAAAGGATATTGAACTAAAACTTCTTCCTCCCCCCCAGCCACGCAGGTTTCTCTTTATGGAGGCAACTAGTATTAACTAGTTTTTTGGGGTTTTTTAATTTTTAAAAAATTTTTTAAAATTTAAAATTTTTTGGCCACGCCTCATGGCATGCAGGATCTTAGTTCCCCAACCAGGGATTGAACTCATACACCTGCGGTGGAAGCGCGGAGTCTTAACCACTTGGATGCCGGGGAAATCTCAGTATTAACTAGTTTTTGTGTGAATCTTCCAAGAGGGATAGTCTATGTATAGATGAATAAAAACATGGTACAATTTCAGTATTTCTCCTTTTTATACATTAGTGGTGGCATACTAGACACATTTCCAATTGCTTTTTTCACTTATTTCAAAGACAAGAATTTCCTTATTTGAAGCTATAGAGACATGACATCCAAATGCAGTACCTTACCCTAGACTGGATCTTGTACTACTATAAGGGGCATTACTAGGTCAACTGACAAAATTGGCATATGAATGGTAGATTAAAGTATTGTGTCAATGTAAATTTACGAAGTTAATAACAGTACTGTGGTTATGTGAAAGAATATCCTGTTCTTACAAAATACACTCTGAAAATGTTTAGGGATAAAGGGCCGTGATGTATATATTCTGCCTGTAAATGGTTCAAGGAAAAAAGTAAAATATATTTATATAGAGAGAGTGTGCAAATGATAAAACAAATGGGATAAAATGTTAACAAAGATAAAAAGGGTATAAATGTATTTCTGTTATAATTTTAGAAATTTTTTTCAAATAAAAAGTTTTTTCAATTGTTCCTCTTTTTTTTTTTCTAATTGCCCAGTATTCATTTTTGTGGATATACTTTTATGTATTTAAGTAGTCCCCCTATTGACAGACATTTGTCTCTAAACTTTTGCTATTACAAACAATTCTTCAGTGAATAACTTACGACATTGTTTTGCACAGGTGAGAATTTATCTGTAGGATGAGGATTTGCTGAACCAAAGGGTGTAATGCTTTTATTTTATTTTATTTTATTTTTTAGGGATAAAGGTTGTTTTCCTTTTTTTAGTTGAAGTATAGTTGATTTATAATGTTATGCTAATTTCTGCTGTACAGCAAAGTGACTCGGTTATGCATAATATATACACATTCTTTTTAATTTTTGTTTATTTTAAATTTTATTTGTTTATTTTTGGCTGCATTGGGTCTTCATTGCTGCGCGTGGGCTTTCTCTAGCTGCGGCGAGCAGGGGCTACTCTTCGTTGCGGTGTGCGGGCTTCTCATTGCAGTGGCTTCTCTTGTTGCAGAGCACGGCTCTAGGCATGCGGGCTTCAGTAGTTGTGGCATGCAGGCTCAGTAGTTGTGGCTCGCGGGCTCTAGAGTGCAGGCTCAGTAGTTGTGGTGCACGGGCTTAGTTGCTCTGCGGCATGTGGGATCTTCCCGGACCAGGGCTCGAACATGTATCCCCTGCATTGGCAGGTGGATTCTTAACCACTGCACCACCAGGGAAGTCCCCACATTATTTTTTAATATTCTTTTCCATTATGGTTTATCCCAGGAGATTGGATATAGTTTCTTGTGCTATACAGTAGGACCTTGTTGTTTATCCATTCTAAATGTGATAGTTTATATAATGCTTTAAATTTTGATACATATGGCTGCAGCACCTTTAAATAAGTTGCTTATGGCTAATCACCATTAAACCCCGGAGAAAGAGAGTTCTGGTTTTTACCTGTCTGAGCAGATTTATCATTCTTTCTCTACAGTGTGCACATGAAGATTGAGGAAAAGATCACACTAACCTGTGGACGAGATGGAGGATTACAGAATATGGAGTTGCATGGCATGATCATGCTTAGGATCTCAGATGATAAATTTGGCCGAATTCGTCTTCATGTGGAAAATGAAGACAAGAAAGGGGTGCAGCTACAGGTGTGTAGAGGCTTTTGATAAGGGAGCATTAAGGCTTTTGTCTACCTAACACAGTCTTTCTCAACTGGAGTTCCCTGTATGAACCATAGAACACAGAAGATTATTTAACTTATATAACTAGTGCCATTCTAGATGCATAGGAAAGAAGTTAATTTAAACACAGAAGATTATTTAACTTATATAACTATTGCCATTCTAGATGCATAGGAGAGAAGTTAATTTATTACCTACAGTGGAAGCCTTGAATTGATAAATGCCTTCCCAAGCCAGTTGGGAATGACTGACAGCAGCTGTATTAGTATGGCCTTTTAATACTGGAATCGAGTGAAAGGTCATTTTGAAATCTAATAAATGACTTCATACTCACAAAGGTACAAAGAGATGCATATTTGTTACTATTATGCAAAGAGTAAATTCATTTAGGATATTGCTTGAAATATAATTAAAAAAACAAAGTTTTAAAACAATAGGGTGGTATTTTATTTTATTTTAAAATTTATTTATTTATTTTATTTTATTTTTGGCTGCGTTGAGTCTTTGTTGCTGCACACAGGCTTTCTCTAGTTGCAGTGAGTGGGGCTATTATTCTTCGTTGTGATGCACAGGGTTCTCATTGAGGTGCCTTCTCTTGTTGCAGAGCACAGGCTCTAGGTGCCTGAACTTCAGTAGTTGTGGCATGTGGGCTCAGTAGTTGTGGCTCACGGGCTCTAGGGCATAGGCTCAGTAGATGTCAGGAGGATTCCTACCCTCTGAGCCACCAGGGAGGTCCCGGCAGGCAGATTCTTAACCACTGCGCCACCAGTGGGAAGGCCGGGAGGTATTTTACTAAAGCAGGTTATGACACTAAGTTTACTCGTTCTGCTGCTATATAACTGCCAGTGCTTGTTTTGTTAGCTGAAGGGCAGTATCTAATGGTATATTTGAAAAGTACATAAAATGCTTAAAAATGAATATGTATGTTCCACCTACCTGGCTGTGTAAGAGACCTTCTTTATATTATTACAGTTCTTGTCACAGTTTATTTAGATGGTTGATCTTATATCTCTTGTCACGAGAACAAAGCCTTTTCAGCGAAGAAAGTGGTTTTGTCTACGTTTTATTCCACTCATAACCAGCACACAGTTGTCTTTTGGAAGTAGTGCTTATATTATTTGACAGTAGCTTTGCTGGCTCATAAAGTCTGTGTAGTCTGCTATCCACAAGTTACTACTTTTTCCTTTTTTCTCCTAATGTGACTTCTTTTAAAAAGAGCAGTCCATCTTAGTTGGCCTGAGTTTGAACAACTTTTAGGCAAAATTGCAGCTAAACTTTCCACAGAGCTTTTCCCTCTCCTGTCTCCTTAGTATAAGGCCAGGACTGCTATGTGACCCAGCCAGCTGATCAACGTCTGACCCTAGTCTTCTATTTGGCAAGCTTGGCCTCACCATCAGGCTGCTCCCTATGAAGTATTTTTGTAAAGGACTTGGTTAATGGTCTTTTAACTTTTTCAGTTACAAAGTTACTAACTTTTTACTTACAAACAAAATGGCTTAGAGTTGAAATTACTTTATTACTATTTTTTAAATGTCTTAAATCTTTAAAAGTCTTTGAAGAAGGGAAATCTTTCTTCAAAATAAAAAATAATTGGAATTTTTTAGGCACCCTGTTTTAGATGTTTAGATTATGGGCCATGTAAGACCAAAAGGAATTTATTTCCTGTCTTATAATGTCTGAACCTCAGAAGTTTTCTTTCCCTTCTCATTTCAGACCCATCCAAATGTGGATAAAAAACTTTTCACTGCAGAATCTCTAATTGGCTTGAAGAATCCAGAGAAGTCATTTCCAGTCAGTAGTGACGTTGGGGTGCTGAAGTGGAGACTACAAACCACAGAGGAGTCTTTTATTCCACTGACAAGTAAGTGCCTCTGGTCGGTCCTACTAAGCTAGACTGCACTGAGAACTAGAAATAGCCTTGGCTTGTACCTTCTTCATTGCCACAATTCTTTTTCACAAAATGACCTTTCAAAATGGACTCAGTGCTATATTTAGTGTATTTTGGTAATAAATAGCTTAAATTTTAAACACTTTTAATTTTGAAACCATTATTTTTAGTAGTTTACACTAGGATGTTTAAGGCCTGCAGTTGTCAGTTTTGATTTGCCATCTTAACTTTCCTCCATTCTTTTTCTAATGTTCTAATATACCTGCTTTGCTTTTCTCTTCAGTTAATTGCTGGCCCTCAGAAAGTGGAAATGGTTGTGATGTCAACATAGAATACGAGCTACAAGAAGATAATTTAGAACTGAATGATGTGGTTATCACCATCCCACTCCCGTAAGTACCCCACATAATCATTTTTTCTATAGCGAGCTTGTAGAACTAGTCTTTTGGAACTCCTTTTGGAGGCAGCACTTAGCTGGCTATCCATTCTAAGATATTTGTTTCTCATAAAGGTCAATTGTGAAAGAAACCAGGTACAAAAGGCTGCATACTTACTATATGATGCCACTTATAAGACATTCTGAAAAGGTATTACTCTTGGAACAGAAATCAAGCATTTGATTGCAAAGAGAAGAAGCATTTGATTGCAGAGGAGCACAAAGGAACTTTTGGAGATGATGGAAATGTTCTATGAATTGATAGTAATGGTGCTTACAGTCTACATTTGTCAATGCATTGAGCTGTACACTTTTAACGGAGTGGATATTACTGATTTTAAAGCCAAACAAGCAAAGCTGGTTATAGTTCTAGGGCCGTGTTTTCAGATACTGGTCTTCAGATTGTTCATGTAGTAATGAAGGTTTCCAGAAGGAGGAGCCAATTATCAGTCAGACTTTCTCTGCTTTGTTTTGCAACTCTTAAAGGAATTGAGTCTGACAGACTGAATTTTTCTTTTTCACTTTCTTCTCTAAATTTTCAGCTAAAGATGAGATTATGTTTTCAAGGGTACTATTCTTGCTGAAACAAGATATCTACATCAGTTTCAGTAAATTTTCTAACAGCTTTATTGAGGTATAGTTGACGTGATAAGCTACACGTATTTAAATTATAAAGTTTGATAAGTTTTGGCATGTATGCACCATCATCACAATTAAGATAACAAAAATATGCATCCCCCCCAGAAGTTTACTTCCTGTAAGTTTTTGATGTGTGCTTAAATGGCCTACTTTCTAGGATCATCTGGAAATACTCTCTACTTTATCTCCTCACTAGCATTTCTAGTGACTGAACTATTATTACTTCACCATTGAATCCCTGCTTCTCTGCCTTTCAGCACCCCCATGATTAAGTACAGGGCTTAATTATGAATACCCAGTAAGTGAATTCTTAGTGTGTCTATACTATTAAATTGCTTGGTTATTATTACAGAGAAAATGGTTCTAATTCAATCTGTAGTTGTGTTCAAATTAATTTTAATTTAATTTGAATTAAAATTAAATCTAATTTATTTGTAGTTTGATTCAGGCCTTTACATGGCCAGGTCTGGTTTTAGTCATTCTTATTTCCACTTTTTAAAATATGCTTTATTACCAATATCCCCTTTAATGGGCTAATCATCTTATTCTTCACAGCTTGGTTATTATTTCAGAACAATAGATGGCTGCCTTGAACCATTGTGAGATTTGGGCATTGGTGACAGGTGTGGGTTTTATTTTGTCAAGATTTATTTTACTAGACTATTTTTAGGATGCCACAAGTTTTAGGCCTCTCCATCTACCCTATAATTGTGGTTACGGTGGTTTCCTGTGTCTTAGTTCAACTTTGCAATAGTCTCCAGGAGAGACCCTTAGACAGCATTTTACCCTATTGTCTAGAACTGATCAGATTAGAGGATCTCAGAATCAGAATTGGAACAAGGGCAAAGGGAAGAAACATACATACAACTGGGACCATAAAATTGATAGGGAAGAGTTAATTGTGTTATATCACCCTTAAAGTTTTCTTTGTCTCCCTTATTTACCCTGCCTTTAATGCAAACATTGGATGTCACTGGTGAATTAAAAGATGGTAAATTTAGAGTGTGTAGGAGTAGCTGGCACTGCCTGTCAGCCGTGTGCGGGGATGCACAGTGCGTCCTGACTAGCCCTGGTTCTCTTGCAGACTAAGGACAACTGTGTAATATCTCTCTTTCCCATCATGTTCACATTTTGCCCAGGGGTAATTGTGCTTTCACTTATCAAATAAAAGTTCAGTTACTGGATTATAAATCAAATAAACCCACTGGCATCAACTACAATAAGTTTTAAAACCTTCTAAAATCTTTTTTTTTTTTTTTTTTTTTTTTTTTTTTTTGCGGTACACGGGCCTCTCACTGTTGTGGCCTCTCCCGTTGCGGAGCACAGGCTCCGGACGCGCAGGCTCAGCGGCCATGGCTCACGGGCCCAGCTGCTCCGCGGCATGTGGGATCTTCCCGGACCGGAGCACGAACCTATGTCCCCTGCATCGGCAGGTGGACTCTCAACCACTGTGCCACCAGGGAAGCCCCTAAAATCTTTTAAAAACATCCTCTCAAAGGTCCAAATTCATCTCCATTCTAAATAACCACATAATGGTGTTTAAGTTCTCCCCCACTGTTACTATCAACCTGTTTTCCCCCTCATTGGCATCTATGAAGAGAGCTACACTATGTTAAAATTCCATCATGACAAGGCAGCAAACCATTAGTGCAGTATTTTTGGAAATACATCCCACTTTACACATTTGTCAATCTCAGTCCCCTGCCAGCTCCAGATCTAGTCCATAAGTTGGAGCAGCCCAGGACTATGTTTGCCCATTACTTATGGTTGCATATATCTGTACCTACAAAAGGAATTAATGAGACCCTTGGCCAAGGTTAAGGGTCCTTGAAGTTATCAGGGAGTCTAATTTTTTCTAGGACTATATGAAAGTGGGCAGAATTTGAGGAGCATAATCAAATTTGGGGGTGGTTTTCCTTGGCATAGTTCTTCTAGCTCTGGACAGCTAACTTGACACGGATGTTTCTTGTGACAGATCTGGTGTCGGCGCACCGGTGATTGGTGAGATTGACGGTGAATATCGACATGACAGTCGACGAAATACCTTGGAGTGGTGCCTGCCAGTGATTGATGCCAAAAATAAGAGTGGCAGCCTTGAGTTCAGCATTGCTGGGCAGCCCAATGATTTCTTCCCTGTTCAAGTCTCCTTCATCTCCAAAAAAAATTACTGTAACATACAGGTACCCCTGTTTAATAGAGAACTTATATGGGGAAAGTGGTAGGACGGATACCTGATAGGCAACATGTCTTCATGGTCAGAGCAGAAATCAGAAAAGCTGATGTCCCCCCGTGGATTCCATTGCTGCCTCATTGTGTAATCTTGGTCAGTTCTTCACCTGCTTTGTCTCAGTTTTCCTCTCTAGATCAAAGTAAAGAAATTGAATATGACTACATATAAAAGTACTTATGGGTTGTGCAAGACTCATGTCTCTTAGTTGCCTGTTTTTTTTTTAATAATCTCATGTATCTTAAAATTCATTTGCCAAAACACTCAACACATGACTTAGTAATGCCTTCTGTATTGTCACTTGGTTTGATCCCAAGGAATGAAAGAAAGTTTATTTGGAAGACAAAATTACTGCCAAAAAAGGTGATTCTAATACAAATAGATACGGTTTTTATGTTCTTTTATGTCACAGCTTCCCTTCATTAATACGGATAATCGTAAGCCAATTCTGTTGTAAACCTTGTCCTTAAGGTAGGCAGGCAAAGCAGGGGAAATCTGTGAACTGTTTATTTATTTATTTATTTATTCATGCATTCATTCATTCATTCTGTGCCATGCACCTTGTGGGATCTTAGTTTCCTGACCAGGGATTGAACCCAGGCCCATGGCAGTGAAAGCGCTGAGTGCTAACTGCTGGACTGCCAGGGATTTCCCTGTGAACTGTCCTTCAGATCATTATTTTTAACTCTTTGTTCTTCCAGCATTCAAGTTGCATTATAAGCACCGAGTTTATATTGTTATCTTCCCCTCGGACTTGTTGATTTGCTTGTCATTCTGGTTATCTTCCCAGATGTTCTCTGTCTCTCCTGAAAGTGCTTGGGAAGTTATAGTTTCATCTGCTGGATGATTCCAAAGAGCAGTTCTCCCTCCCTCCCTCCCTCCCTCCCTCTCTCTCTCCCTCTCTCCCTCTCTCTCTCCCCCTCTCCCTCCCTCCCCCCCATCTCAGTTATTGGCTTAACCCCATCAGTATTGGGAGCACATTGTTGAACCCAAGACATTTTCCTGTTACTGACCATTTGAAGAACAGGACAGTATAATTGCTCTGTCAGAACCTCACTAGAAAATATGAATCAGTGGTTTAAGTTTTGTGTTGGTGCCATTATGCGCACCATTGTTACAGGTAGTTCATTAAATTGGACATCTATTATTATTAATAAAGAGAAATCTCAGGACTTCCCCGGTGGTGCACTGGTTAGGACTCCGAACTCCCAACGCAGGGGGCCTGGGTTTGATCCCTGGTCGGGGAGCTATATCCCGCACGCATGTTGCAACTAAGAGTTCGCATGCCACAACTAAGGAGCCCGCCTGCCACAACTAAATACCCAGTGCAACCAAATAAATAAATACTAAAAAAAAAAGTAGGTTTAAATAAAAAATAAATAAAAAGAAATCTCAAGAGAAGGACCCAGCCATACCTAGAAAATGAATATGATAGAACAACTTAGACTGAGAGCAAATTAAATAATGTTGAATTGTTAGAATGTTGCATTTTGGATCAAAATGTTAATCGATCATCCTGATAGAATGTCTATGACTTTCATAGGTTTTATAGGGCAGGGCCTGGGCAGTGGCCACTCATTCTGGACCTTTTACTTAATATTAATACCACTCTACATGTCATCCCAACAGTTGTCTTTTCTATCTAGAGAGCAGATTAATCATGTTGGTGGGGAAGAGTGATGCTGTGAGCTGCAGTTGTGAATTGAACTTTTTTAGTATTTCTGAGTTACTTTTAATACTGCTTTAGGGGATTTGATCTGTTCTGTACTGAGAATTTAGCCAGCACCTTAAAGACCCGCTGTCCTTCTGCTTTACCTTACTCTTTGTTTGTTTTCCTAGGTTACCAAAGTGACCCAGGTAGATGGAAACAGCCCTGTAAGGTTTTCCACAGAGACCACTTTCCTAGTGGATAAGTATGAAATTCTGTAATACCAAGAAGAGGGAACCGAAAAGGAAAATTTTCAAGTTAATAAAGAAGAAGCCAACAGTGGCTGAAGAATTTTTTCCAAACCTGCAAGCCATTGGAGACCCTTTTCTTCAAATACAGTGCACGATTCTCTGAGCGCAAGGACCCTCAACTCACCCTCAGTGTTTCAGTGTCACAGAGACATTCTCTGGCAACGAAATGACCCAAACATAAAGGGAAAGGCTGCTCATTTCTTTGGCAGATTTTACTGGCCAGCAGGAAAGCAAGCTCTCCAGAGAATGCCCCCAGTTAAACACTTTGTCCCCCATCAGCTAAGTTGTTTTTTATTTTAATGCCTAAATATATTTCATACTTTGTTTTTAAAAAGTTTTTCTGCAGAAGGTTTTAATCTTTCATACTCCTTTCCTTTACCTTCAGTTTTTTTCTTTCTATATATCCAATCCAGCACTGAGATCATCTGCATATAGGCACTGTATTTGGCACTCCGGGAACAGGTTGATCTAATCCATTCTTGATTTCTGGACTATGCAGGTGAACTGCTTGAGGGGTAGGGGGTCTAGAAGTTAAAAGATAAGGATGTCAAAAAAAAAAAAAAAAGATAAGGATGTCTTATCCTCTTCCTATATCTATTCATCCCTCCATTCCTTTGCCAGGCTGTTTTCCTTGCAGCCTTGTTGCTCTGGTTTAGAACACTAGTGTGAATCCCACTTGTGTCAATATTAAAGACAGCTGAGAAGCAGCTTTCAAATGGTATAGCCCCCACTTCAAGGTGTCTGGGAGGAGAATGGTCATGTCTAGTTAGGGATTTCACACCCACAGGTAATCATGTCTGCTGCTGGTGCTACCCAGCCTTCCATTCTCCGTATTTTGGGTACTTCAGCTAAAACATGATAGCTAATGGTCTTTGTAATCCATTCACATTCCTGAGATTCACCACCTCCCTCTTTCTGAATGTTCTCTGTGTCATCAGTTTTTTCCTTTCTATCAGACATGAGGTTATGATTTTGGAGGCTGTAGGTTCAGTGAGTCTTTGTGCCAATCCCATTGGTCCTGAACTATCAAGGAGCCTCCCTTTTCACCACCAAGGTTTTAGCATTTCAAGATTCAGCTGATTATATTGCTGTGTAGGCATTGATATATTCCATTCTAGCCTGCCCAGCATTTTTTCAGCAGCCTTTCTGTTCCTGTGTCTGAAATCCTTCCTTTTTCTCCCCTAAGCCTTTTCTGTTTAGTGTCATCATGTAATGGTGGTTTCTCAGCCCCATCTCATCTATTCTTCAATGGAGAAGACTACATCAGCCAGCCCAGCGTTGGCTTTTAACTCAGTATTGCACTGGGAGTTGGTGGAGTTGCTGCCAGGCTGCAGCCACAGACAGGGGGAAGAGACAGATGACAGTAGATGACTTCCTGCACTTTCAGCTGGTTGGAGAGTACGACTCCCACTCTGAACAACATCTGACCTTCCCTGCAAAGAGTGTACTGTAATTGAAGCAGAGCAGTCACACACAAATGGCCATGGATGGAAATGTTTGCCAAAGAAATTTCTGGCCTTTCCCTTTCCCTTAACTGCATCAGGGAAGAATCCTTATCTCTAGCTTGGTTTCCACATAAGGTTTTTTTGAGGAAGGGGACTGGAACAAAAAATCTGTCATGTAGTTAAGTAGACAAGAAATCTTATTAATTCAGTTTTGTTTGAGAGTTGCTTGTCCATATGATTTTTTTAAAGTGAAGTTTAGTTTCACAAAAACTTTTTTTTCTAAAATTACTTTTGGGGTAATATTTAAAATGAGAGAAGTTTTGTAACCCTGTAAAATACATAGGGAATATAACATTCCATTGTACACAAAGAAGGCAAATTCTTTAATCAAATAAAAAGTATTATAAAATGAATGTTTTTTAGACTGTTGACTCTCATACTTTGGTGTCTTCCCTGGTGTCTTCAGAATGCTGTAACAGGATCTAAGATTAAAAATTAATGATATGTTTCTTTAAGAGGAAATAATCTCTATCTGAGAGTATTCATTGCCTTTTCTCCCTATTACAGGTATTGTGTCTTGTGTATTTTTCTGCATTTGAGCATATACACATACACATGCACTCCTGACAGTGTAGCTTTTGAATTTGATGCCACTTACGGGCTTTTGATCTTAATTTTGTCAGAGCCAGTTGTAGAGTCAGAAAAATGAGGCTTCATCTTTAAAGAATAACCATAGTTGGTGATATCTTGGAGCATTCTCTTCCCCATTAGACAAACAGTGGTAAGAATTAAGTGATGCAGGCATGAGTGATGAAGGCCTTCCTTGGAAGTTGATAACTCCCTCAGAAAAGGCTTCTTCCTTACTTTGTTTTTATTTAACTTGAAAAACTATTGAATGTCACCAAATTGGAAGGCAAATCTCTGATGAATAGTAAGTTTCTGGAATGAATAAGTTTTAATTTTAATGGTGAAAGCCAAGATTTTGAGAAATTGCAAGAGAAATTGCAAGTATCTTTAATGTTGCTGAAGTGTGGCTTGGATCTCTGAGGCTGTAACGTTAATCCAGTGAAATGAAGCACACCAAAACCACGCCACACCCTCTGACTGGCAGCTGATCCTTCCACAGCATCAAGGGGAGTTTTTGTTGGCCTCTTGTGAGGGAAACTAACAAAATAATTAGATCTGACTGGGCATTCTGTTTAATGTAGGAGGTCTGTGGTTCCTGCTCTGGGTTAATTAATTCCACACAGAGGAGGTAGGGAGGTAGGTGAGTTCCTTTTTAAAAAAAGGTCTGTCATTCATCTACTCACAGTATCAAACCCCAAATCTATCAATCCATGCATCTCTACAGGAAACTTTGCCCTCCAATTAATTTAACGTTCACACTGGGTAGGCTCTCAGAGATTTCCAGGGTTGATAGAGAACAGCTTTTCTTAAAAGTCTATGGAAAAAAAAAAAAAAAAAAGTCTATGGGACTTCCCTGGCGGTCCAGTTGTTAAGACTGCGCTTCCACTGCAGGGAGTGCACGTTTGATCCCTGGTCAGGGAACTAAGATCATGCATGCTGCGAGGCGGGGCCAAAAAAAAAGTTTACATATGCAGGGCTCATTGGAGGAGGAGAGGAGGAAAATAGGAGGAGTCCCCATCCTCAGGAAGATTGAAGTCGAACTGGAAGCAATGGCTGTACCTCCTTACAAAGCTTTCTTGCTAAGGTAGGTCGGCGTCAACTGCAACTAGTGATACTCAACATGGATCTCAATGAGGGTGAGAAATAGAGCTTTGGTCTGGTAGGTTTTAGAGGAATCGCTCAAAAGGAAGCAAAAACTCAGAATTGACTCCCTTGTACTATGTACATCTCTCACTGCAACCATCCTCTCCCTCCATTCCCTCTTTTTGCCCCATTTGGTAAATATATTTGCAGCTGTAGAGCTTCTCTGAAACTCCTAGAAGATCCACAAGTAGGTTGGTTGCTGGGTATTGCTCCTGACCCAAGAACAGACAGCATGTCTACAAGAGTCAGTTTCACATCTCACCCTGGGGAGTTAGTGACTGATGTGGAGGCAGGCCTTTAGGAAGTTTAGACTACTTTTCCAAACTGATCTGTTGCCCCCTCTCAAACACAAGAGTCAAGCAACCAGGCGGTTTTCAGAAGCTTGGGCCACTCCCCTACCTCTACCCTCAGTGGTAAAAAAGGAAAGTTTTTTGCCTTGCTGTTCATAGGGCAGGGGTTATGTGGTTATTTAAGGCTTAGTCCAATTCTGGGAAGTTCCCATAGATGTAAATCTGAGATCAGGTTAACGGGCTTTTTGAAAAAGAAGTGTTACCAATTCAAAGCAATGAGAGAAATGGAAATAGGTCTTGTTTCCCATTCTTTTGCCCGAATGAATGCTTGTTCTTTTCCGCTCATAGGAAGGTCCTGAGCCACAGAAGGTAAATAAGACCAGTCTTCTGTCCTACCCAAATTTCCCACTCAGCTTGGACATACCTTAGCTGTGGGTGGAAGTGTGAATTGTGCAGCTTCAAAGACAAGCTGAGAAGAGAGCTTCTTTTCTTTTGCAGCTAGTGAAGAAAGGTTTGAACTTTTTCTCCAAGTTGCATGCAGTGAGGAGTTACTTGGCATCATTGCTGCCAGCACACCTACACTAATGATGCCTGAGTTCCGGATCCAAAGAGGCCAGAAAGGTTAGCTTCCTGGGATAGGGTGTGCATCTACAGGGATTGCTTGCTGTAATGAGCAATGATCACCTCTTTCTGGGGCTGGAGGGTGTACAATTTCAGAGGACGGACAGAGCTGGGAAATGTGCTGTGGCAAAGGCAGGCTGGGTGTGGAAGTCCACTCCTGACGTTCATAGCCAAGTGCAGAGGGCCTTAAAAAATCCACTCTTCCTTCCACACCCAGCCTTTGCCCTCTCCCCCTGCTTCCACTTCGGAAAGTCTGAAGCATGCTTGGAAAGCTGTTTTCTGCTTTCTTCTCTCTTCCTCCCCCTTTCTGAGCTCCCAGCTGCTCAACCTCTTGCGTAACTGTGAGAGAGCACTGAGTTTTTTGATGGGCTCCAGATGTGGAGCGGGGTGGGGATGGTAGGTCTGAAGTCCCCTGAGTGCTCTAACTGTGGGAACATAGGGCCCCGACACAGCAGGCGTGAGGACACATTGCACAGAACCTTTATCATGGGGTCAGCTGGCTGCTGGGCTGGGAGGACAGAGAGCAGTTGGGTGATGTTTCAACCCCCTGCCTCAGCATCAGCCGCCTCCGTGGCAGCCTTGATTATTCCCTGAAATTCCTCCTGACCAAGACGGTAAGGAAGAGCTGGAATTGTGAAACAGAGTTATGTGAAAAGTCTTTGCGGTACCCCAATCTGAGCCTCTTCCCTCAAACTCTGGGTCTTGGCACATAAGATACAACAAGTTTGGGGTTTGTTTCATTTTCTTTCATTTCTTTTTTAAACAGAATAGCCTGAAAATTACTGTTGTGATCTGCCTCATAAAAAGGTGGTCAGAGTTAAAATACTTTTATGAGCCTCAAACAGTATGAAGAAAGAAAGAATAAGAGGCTTCCACCCCCAACACCGCTCCTCCACCCCAGGCCAAATCCTGGGGCTTCCTGGTGCCCACAGCACATGCTGAAGCCTGATAGTTTGACCTCTATTAGCTATAGCAGGTAGCTGCAGAGAGCGTCCCACCCCCTCCTGCTTCTAGTCCGGTCAGCTCCAGCCTCCAGACGTGGGGGGTCCCCCTGCTAATGCTGGCCCTGTCAATGAGTGACCAAAGATTCCTGCAGTTCAACCTTCTGCTGTTCCTGGGTGAGGCAGGGAGGGTACACACTAAAGTCACTGAATCAGAGCAAGATTTGTCCATCCCAAAGAGGACAAATTATTTTCTGCTATCCTTCCCTCACTGGAATTTATGCCAGCCTTGGGGGATTTCTCCTTCCTCTCCTTCAGGGAGGAAGAGTCTCAGGGGTCCCTCCAGTGCTGGTTAAAGAGGTCCAGTCTAGCTGCGTTCAGCTCCCTAGGGCCTCCCCTGTCAGTCTCCTGGGGCGAGAGCTGGCTTTGCAAGGTAAGGATCCTCTGTCAGCTTGGATTTCGGGTGGGGAGAATGACTTTCAACCAGGCTCAGTTTCTAGGCTTCACCTTAGGTTTTCGGTGCCCCCCTCTTCCTCCTTATTAACCCCTTGCTCGCTCCTACAGAGACCCAGACTGCTGTAGGATGGTGTGCTCAATAGTAAACCTACAGCTTGTCTCCCAAGTGTAATCCTGCAGGTTGTGGTGAGGGTGGAGCTACACGGGGTAAGACGATAATTCCATTCAGCTTTCCTGTGCTTTACAGTTTGCGTGGCACTGTACCATGCCTCCTTATACCTATCCTTAGAAAAATCTGTGACACCCTATATGCAGAGTTATCCACCCCATTTACAGGTCGTCATGGTGGAGGGGCTTGGAGTAGGATGAGGAGAAGGGGCAACAGAGAGTAGACCTGGATACCCTCAGCAGATATTTGGAGGTGATGAGAATATGTTGTAGGGCTGCGACCATGAAGTTCATTGGGAGCTCATGGAGGATTCAGGCATCTAAAGTGAGAAAAAAAAAAGGTGGGGGGGTTGTTTAGAGAAAAACTGTCAAAAACACCCTCTCAGAAGAGCCTTAAAGCCTAGGGGTGGAGGGTGGTCTAGGAGAGTCCGAAGGGGAGGGTGAGTGGGGATAGGGGTGTGTACGTGGTGGTGGTAGTGGAGAGCCCAGCTGCAGAGAGATGAACAAAGCGGGCGCTGTAA